>NC_032016.1:19256513-19265718 GCF_001865875.1 Lupinus angustifolius
ATTCATCATTGAGGGTTTTTGGTTCCACTTGTTTTGTTCTTCTTCCTAATCTTGAACAGAGTAAATTGACTCATCGATCTGCCATATGTGTCTTTCTTGGTTATGAGGATGGTCAGAAAGATTATCGTTGTTATAATCTTTCTACTCGTAAATTGTATATTTCTCGTCATGTTGTTTTTCTTGAGCATTTGCCTTTTTATTCTATTCCATCTGACTCTCAAAACATTACCAGGTCTGATCTCATTCATATTGATCTATTTGTTGCGGATATTGATGGTCCAAATGACTTTAATTTTGAGAATTTCAGGGATGAAGCTCCTCATACCCCCCCGCCTGCCCATGACCCTCTGCAGATTGGTGATCCTCATCCTCAACCACCTCATCTTCCTCGTCGTTATCCTCAACGTATCCATAAGTCCACTCAGCTCCCTGACTTTGTTTACAACATTTATTCTACTTCTTTTGCTTCTGCTTTGACCTCTCTCCACAGGTTATCTGAGCCATCCTCCTATCAAGAGGCTGTTCTTGATCCTCTTTGGCAGCAGGCTATGAACGATGAACTTTCTGCTTTGCACAAAACAGGTACTTGGACTATGGTGTCTCTACCACCAGACAAACGTGCTATAGGTTCTCGTTGGGTCTTTAAGATCAAGATCAAGTCTGATGGTTCTATTGAGCGTTACAAAGCTCGTCTTGTTGCCAAGGGATATGCTCAACAATATGGCATGGATTATGAAGAAACTTTTGCTCCTGTTGCCAAGATGACAACCATTCGCACTCTTATTGCTATTGCATCTGTTCGTCAATGGCATATCTCTCAGATGGATGTCAAAAATGCTTTTCTAAATGGTGATCTTCATGAAGAAATATATATGGTTCCTCCTCCTGGAGTTTCTCATAATCCAGGGGAAGTATGCAAGCTTCAAAAATGTCTCTATGGACTCAAACAAGCTCTTCGCGCTTGGTTTGATAAATTCTCTATTGTGATAACTTCTCTTGGCTTCTCTTCAAGTCCACATGATTCTGCTTTATTTGTCAGAAATACTCCTCATGGTTGCATTATCATCTCTTTATATGTCGATGATATGATCATTACTGGTGATGATGTTGATGGGATTACAAAGTTGAAGACGCAACTAGCAAAACAATTTGAGATGAAGGATTTAGGTACTCTTACATATTTCTTGGGAATTGAACTTAGATATTTCTTGGGAATTGAAGTAGCCTCATCTCCTAGGGGCTATCTTCTTTCCCAATCGAAATATATTGCAGATATTCTTGACCTGGTTAGTCTCTCTGACACTAAAGCTGTTGACAGTCCTCTTGAGACTAATGCTAGATATACATCTTCTGATGGTGTTCCTCTCTCTGAACCTACTCTATATCGCACTCTTGTTGGTAGTTTGGTGTATCTGACCATTACCAGACCCGATATTGCTTATGCAGTGCACATTGTTAGCCAGTTTGTGAGTTCTCCTACTACTGTTCATTGGGCAGCTGTTCTTCGGATCCTTCGTTATCTTCGAGGCACTCAGTTTCAGAGTCTTCTTTTCTCTTCAACTTTTTCCTTAACATTGTCTGCTTATTCAGATGCTTATTGGGCTGGGGATCCTACTGATCTCAAGTCTACTACAGGTTTATGTATCTTTCTAGGAGATTCTCTCATATCTTGGAAGAGTAAGACGCATGATGTTATTTCTCGCTCTTCTACAGAGGCTGAGTATCGTGCTATGGCAACCACCACTGCTGAAATAGTTTGGTTGCGTTGGTTACTTGCTTCTTTGGGTGTTGATCAACCTGAACCCACTCCCATGTACTGTGACAATAAGAGTGCTATTCAAATCGCTCATAACTCTGTCTTTCATGAGCGTACTAAACACATTGAGATTGATTGTCACTTCACACGTCACCACTTCCAACATGGCACCATCACCTTACCCTTCATTTCTTCTTCGTTGCAGATTGCTGATTTGTTTACCAAACCTCATTCTACTCAACGTTTTCGTTTCTTGACTAACAAACTCTCGATGCTTTCGATTAACGCATCTTGAGTTTGAGGGGGAATGTTAAATGTATTTTAGTTATTAGGAAAGGGTAGTCTTGTCTTTTGTATTTTCCTAGCTTCCTATATGTATTGGCCTATCAATTCCATATTGCATTTCTCTCTTCTTCTCCTCTCCCTTCTCTCTTCTTCTCCACCTCTCCCTTCTCTCTTCCTATGCAGCTGATTTAACAATCATCAACAACCCTGTTCTTATTCCAAATTGTTAATATCTCTTGCTAATGTATCATTTAGTTATTTTTTAGTTTTCAGATAGAAATAATGTACATTATTTTTCTAAAAATGTATACTCAATATTAAAAAATATAAATGCATGTCAACATACGTCAGTAAATTATGCATTAGAAAATAAGAATGTGGGTTGAGACGCTAGTTCTTCATACTACTTGTTCCTACACACTTCTTATTTTTCTAGAATTATTTCAGATATAGTATGGATATAATTCTTTCAATTTTAATATTTGAGATGTTATTACAAGAGAACCACAATGGACAAAGGGTACTCGCAAATATCACTTACAGAACCTATTTTTGGAAATTTTGCTTCTTTTGGAGAACCCTGGAATCTCTTTGAATCAAAAGAAAGAAAAAAAAATATATGATTATTTTCCTTTTATTTTTGTTAGCAGTATATTAATTTTCAAATTACTGTTCTGCGTTCAATTTTGGCAATAAGTCTTTGTAACCTATTTATTTTTTTAACATTCTACTGATTTTATGTAAATAGAATACAATATCATGTTAAATGTGCACGAATATAATTTGTTCTTCCCTCGTACTTTACAGTCTTAAATATTTATATAAAAATATAATCTCCAAAACATGGATATATATACTTAGATCTGTTTGAGGATAATATTGACTGAAAACAATATTGTATTCGAAGTTATATTATTTACAGATGTTTAGTGTGTATTTGTTCCATGTAGATGTGGTGCAATTAGATAATACATTTTTAATATGAATGACAACAAATAAAAAAATACTCTAAGTGATTAGAGAGGAATATCAAATAGAATGATTGACTATTGTGTTGACAGACACTCTCCTACCTTTCATCCTATATGTCTTATGGTTTGAGATTGAGTATACAATTTTTACATGCACCAGTGAAAAGTATATATATATAATGTAATGTGTGCTAGGATATATTGTTTATTTGTAAATTTACATATAGATTTTGATTATTAAATTACTTTTTTGTGTGTATTTAAGCAACATTTTCTTATGATTATTGTTGCATTTTATAATAAATCAGAAAAATGAAAATTCATTGACTCTTATACTATTTTCCCTTGAATCCATAATATACCATATTTTATGGAAATTTTGTGTGATTAAAAAAAGTTGTATAATTTTTTCCTATAACCATTATCATTAGAGAATATTTATTTATAAAATAGACAATGCTTTATAAGTACAGAGAAACTAAACTCAACCAATCTAAATATATTTCATTTTATCTTTCTCACTTAAATTAGTTGTTGCTAATAATATAAAACTATAACCAATAAATGATTTGAACAAAACAATAATGCATTGATCATCATTTTATTATCATTATTTTAAGACTTATTGCAAATATGTCAAAATTGTGTATTTTTATATTGAGAAGTCATTAATAAAAAAAATGAACCTTTCGCGTTTATCTTATTATTCAAATATTTTTTATTTGGTAGGCTTAGTACATTTTGAAAATGTTTAAGAGAATAATAAAAAAAAAGAACTTGTTGCATGGTCTATTAAAGGTTGGATATGAGTTTCTGAATTAAGTTGTAAGAAATAGTCACTATCATACTTAGCAACATCATATAGAACAAAACTTATATCATCCTCTTTCCATAAATGATGAGTGATACACAATAATACAAGGGAAATAAAAATATGATATATTGTAAAAAAAATTATTTTGATTTGTTACAAAATGCATCAATAATAATGATAAGAAGATGTTGCTTAAATATACAAAAGAGAATAATGATTTCATAATTAAATTCTATATGCAAATTTAGAAATGATCAATTTATTCTAACTAATATATATAATTAATTAAGAGTAGATTATATTGACACCCCTTGAAGTTTAACTTAAAGTTACACTCATCACGATCTATTTTCTTGTTTAAAAAATTATACTTATCTTAGTCAATATAATGTATATATATAAATTAGGCTAAAGTTACATTCATTACCATCTATTTTCTTGTTTAAAAAATTATACTTATCTTAGTCAATATAATGTATGTATATAAATTAGACTGATTTGTGTATGTGCAAATAAATGAAGAAATAATTTATGTATTTTCAATAAAAATAATGAGTGTTTGATTAATGGTAACTGCTCATATTAATGGATTATGAGTGTTTGATAGTGCACTTGCAGCTACAATTCATGCTATGTTCGAAAGTTGTGTATGATTCTGCTAATAAAAATGTATGTATCAATAGTGTATGAGTTGTACATATTGTTATTATATTATGGACCATTCATATTTAATTATCTTTTACTCTTTAAAAAAAAATCAAATGAATAGTGAATGATATAGTGATTATGACACAATGGGAGCTGATCATGCCCGAAGTCGTTACCTTAACCTCAAGGAGGGGATGCCGAAGGCAGGGCTAGTAACTGGAGTGGAGTTGTAACAAGTTAGCCATACTAGAAGGTGTGGCTGGATCACCTCCTTTTCAGGGAGAGCTAATGCTTATTGGATAGTTTGGTATGACACTGCTTCACACCCTAAAAAAGAAGCAAGTTGTACATCAGAGTCAAATTTGGAGATGAAAGTCTTCTTTCATTTTTCAACAGTGAAGTGAGACTAAACTCATGAGCTTAGTATTGTAGGTCAAAACAAGTTGATACCAGTTCATTTTTTATGTCCCCATGCAATATGGCATTGGTAGTGGAATATAGCTATAAGTATACGTATATAATTGTGGGTGGTCAAAAAATTAATAAAACTCATAAAATTTGTACTAGTATGTTTTATTTTTCATTAATTAAAAAATAAAATATAAATTAAATATGTATTAACTTTATATTTTCTATAACTAATGAAAATAAAAAGATAGATGGAGTGCTATACATATTCAAATGCTCCAAAAATTACAGCATGTGGTTATCAGTAAATTTCATTTGTGGACATTCTTAAGTCTTGACTCTCGTTAAATAGTTTTTAATAAATAACAGTTGGTTTTGACTTTTCAGTTGAAGATAACTAAATATAACGAATTAGAAATTCAAAAAAAAAATGAGAAAAATATAGTAACTACCAACATATTTTGACTTTATCTAGTAGTATAGATAAATTATAAACATTAAATGTGTTGATTTTACATAAAAAAAACAATTTGCATTTTAAGTTTGATATATAACGTAGATACAACTATAAACATTAGATAAGATTACAAGAATTCATAGGTGAAAGGTATGCAAGCGCTGTTCTTTTTGGGTCACAATGTTACTCGTGCATACATGTTACTCGTGCATTCGTGTGATTAAAAACATACATGTTAAATGTACATTCTAATGATTAAGAAACACACATGTTAATATATGCTTTCTGAGACAAACCTAAAAGTCCTTGTGATCTATCACGAAATATTTCTATTCCAATCACATAGCTTGCCTCACCCATATCTTTCATTTCAAAAATTTTAGAGAGAAACATCTTAGTCTCATTTAAAAGACCAAGATCATTAGTTGCAAGCAAGATATCATCAACATATAGAACCAAAAAGATAATCTTACTCCCACTGACCTTTAGGTATATACATCGATCAACAATGTTTTCCTTAAACCCAAAGGATACAATAGTATCATTAAACTTAAGATACCATTGTCGTGAAGCTTGTTTAAGTCCATATATTGATTTCTTAAGTTTACACACCATGTGTTCTTTTCCTTTCTCTATGAATCCCATTGGTTGATCCATATAGACCTTTTCTGTTAAATCCCCATTTAGAAAGGCGGTTTTCACATCCATTTGGTGTAACTCCAAATCATAATGAGCCACCAATGCCATGATAATCCTAAGTGAGTCTTTCTTAGAGACTGGTGAAAACGTCTCTTTATAATCAATACCATCTTTCTGAGTATAGCCTTTTGCTACAAGTCTGACCTTATAACGTTCTAAGTTACCATAAGAATCACGTTTAGTTTTGAAAACCCACTTACAGCCAACTGTTTTGGAATCTTCTGGTAACTCAACAAGGTCCCAAACCTCATTTTGTTCCATAGATTTTAACTCATCTTTCATGGCTTTTAACCATTTATCGGCATTATTACTATCCATGGCTTGTGAAAATGTAATTGGGTCATTCTCAATTCCTATGTCACATTCTGACTCATGTAGGTAAACCACATAATCATCAGAAATAGCAGATCGTCTTTCTCTTTGAGATCTTCTTAATGCTATCTCTTGTGATTCTTCTACTATAGGTTCATCAACTTCATTTTCAGTAATGGGATTATTTTGTTGTTCTCCATCATTACTAATCGGTTCAATAACTTGAGGAACAACATTATTAGGGACACAAGTAAATGGAACTTGTACCCTCACTTCTTGAATTTCCACTTTACGTGGTGTTTCACTCCCACTAATTTCATCATTTTCAATGAACCTAGCATTCCCAGTCTCAACAATTCTTGTTGTATGGTTTGGACAATAAAATCTATACCCTTTTGATTTTTCTGGATAACCAATGAAATAACCACTGATTGTTCTTGCATCCAGTTTCTTTTCTTGTGGATTATAAATTCTAATTTCCGCCGGGCACCCCCAAACATGCAGGTGCCTTAAACTAGGTTTCCTTCCTGTCCACAGTTCAAAAGGAGTCTTTGGAACTGCCTTACTAGGAACCCTATTTAATAAGTACATGGCGGTCTTTAGAGCATAAGTCCACAATGAAATGGGTAAAGATGAATTACTCAACATACTCCTAACCATATTCAACAATGTTCTATTACGCCTTTCCGATACACCATTTTGTTGTGGTGTACCTGGCATTGTGTATTGTGCACATATGCCACGACTTTCAAGGAATTTAGCAAATGGACCTGGATGTTGTCCATTTTCATCATATCTTCCATAATACTCACCACCTCGATCAGACCTGATAATTTTCACTCTTTTATCTAATTGTCTTTCAACTTCAGTAATATACAATAAATATATATGTCCATAACGTGAATAATCATCAATGAAGGTAATGAAATATTTTTCTTTATTGAAAGAATTAACATCAAAAGGTCCACAAATATCTGTGTGTATAATTTCAAGAAGCTTAGTGCTTCTTGTGGCTCCTTTCTTTGTGTGTTTTGTTTGTTTACCTTTAATGCAATCCACACAAATATTCAGATCGGTAAAATCTAAATCTGGAAGGATTTCATTCTTTACTAATCCTTTCATTCTTTCTTTGGAAATGTGTCCCAAACGTTTATGCCACAAATAAGCAGAACATTCATCAATTAAGCCACGCTTAATTCCAACATTATGATGCAAGGTTAGAAGTGTTTCAGAGAAAAGATTATCAAGATTTAATTTATACAATCCATCACATAATATACCATTACCAATTAAATGAGTATATTTATACAAACTGAAACATTCATTACCAAATTTAAAAGAGTATCCAGCAACATCAAGTTTAGATAAAGAAACCAAATTCCTAGATATATTAGGTACATAAAGGGTTTCAAATAAATCTAAATGATGTCCAGTATCAAGGATTAAACGATAAGTCCCGACGGCTTCCACTGGAACCTTCACTCTGTTTCCCATAAAGACAAATTTTTCATTTGGTCTTGTAGTTCGGGTCGTAATGAATCCCTGCATAGTATTAGAAACATGAGCAGTACATCCAGAGTCAATCCACCAAGTATTATAAGGAACTTCTGCTAAGTTTGATTCAAAACATACATAAGCACTAGGCTTACCTTTCTTTTCAAACCAATCTTTGCGTTTTGGACAATCCTTTTGGAAATGTCCAATCTTTCTACAGAAACGACATCTGTTATCATGATGTTCCTTCTTGTGGATTTGAGAAGATGACTCATTAATCTTTAAGAGTCCTTTCACTTTCTTGTCATGTTTCTTACTTACTTTCTTTCTAGCTCCTCGATGATTAACATAATTGATGGAATGATTTCCTTGACTCCTCATTCTGGTTTCCTCTTGAACTAACATACTATGCAATTCATGCACATTCCATTTGTCTTTCATGGTGTTATAGTTCATTTGGAAAGGACCATATTCAGAGGGTAATGAATTTAGTATAAATTGCACAAGGAAGTTTTCATCCACATCCATTCCCAATGTCTTAAGTCTTGCTGCAATGTTTGTCATTTCAATAACATGTTCATGCATAGTACGAGAACCATCAAATTTCATGGTGGTCAATGTACTCATTAGTGTCCCAGCAAGAGACTTGTCAGCAGTTTGGGAGCGCTCTTCCACAAACTTTAGCATTTCTTTAGCACTTTCAGTTTTAGGAAGAGCTGACTTAATGTTGCCAGCAATACTCATTCGCATATACATTAGACTCAATCTATTTGATCTTTCCCAATTTCTGTAATGAACTTTATGTTCTTCAGTGCTTATATTGGTAATAGCACTTGGCTTATCTTCTCTAAGTGATAAATCCAAATCCATTACCCCAAGGTAAAATTGGATTTGTTCACTCCATTCAGAGAAGTTAAGTCCATTGAAAGTTGGAATAGATGAGAATTGCGAATGCAAAGCAATAGGTACTGCAATCAATGAAATCAAACAAAAAAAACATTAAGGCTTTGAGTTACATTTAATTCAGAATACTTCATAAGTGTATATTAATGTCTACCTTTGGGTAATCCATCAATATACCATACTAGACATGATGATACTAAAAGAAAATTCATATAATTTGGCAATAATCCATGCATAAATTAGAAACATTTACTATCTTTGGATATATAAATATAACTAATGATGCATTTACAATACCAACATTCATGCTCATTGATTATAAGAACAAACAATCAACCTTTGGGTTATTCTTAACTGTCTTATAATAATGAACTTCAATTTACTCATAAACAAATAATTGTTATATCATTCATAGTATCAAATTTATGAGTAAATGAAATGAAATATGATCATACAAT
>NC_032016.1:19265818-19266215 GCF_001865875.1 Lupinus angustifolius
ATGAACAGAACAATAATATGTTTTTTTTTTATCTACACTTTGTTTGTTACTCTTTTGCAGCGGAAAAATCATATATCAGTTCTCTAAACATTCAAGAACATATTTTAAAGTATCATTCAGGATCAAAATCATTATTAATGGAAAACTACAAATTCTTAAACACAGTGCTCTGATACCACATGTAAACTTTATTTGAAGTCATGTATAAATGGATCTTAAGAAATCATAGTTTTCACATCCATAAGAATAGTTACAGATTACTAACCTTCCCCATGGCGATACGATCCTTCATTTAGTTGTTGTTTGGTGTTCTTTGGTTTATAGAGTAACTTTTCTATCTCCTTCCCGTTCTTACTATGCTCTTCCTTAAGTGATGGCTGATAGAGCAATCTTTATG
>NC_032016.1:19266315-19267080 GCF_001865875.1 Lupinus angustifolius
GTGCATTCATATGGTTAAGAGCACACATGTTACTCTTGCATTCGTGTGATTAAGAACATACATGTTAAATGTACATTCTAATGATTATGCATATTTCTTACAACCTGTATATTCACATGGTTAAGAACATTCATCTTACTTGTGCATTCATATAGTTAAACAATCACATATTACTCGAGCATTCTCATGGGATATTGATTTTGATGAATATTTAGAAGCACATAAGTATGAATATTATTAAATGTATATTAGTAATATTGTGTAATAATTTGATAAAATAAAGCGAAATATATAGAAACACAAATTGAGAATTAATTTCATTGGATATGTTTTCTAATGTAACGACACAATGTCTTCATAACTTTTGTCACATAGTAAGACATGATAATATATTAATCATCCATACATAAATTGACAAATTATGCAACATAATGATCAAATATATAGTAAGTCATGATAATATAAAATTGAGTACAAACTACTATTATCATACTAATCGAACTCATATGATATAAATAAATATTTGATCATAAAAATCATGAGTTTCATAATTATTGTTACAAAGTATCAAAATATATAAACTAATATTGTTATATCTGCAATGTTAATAACAAAGGTAAGAAACAAAATAAAATAAATCAAGTGTATACAATGGTCTATATTTAAATATTTCATGTATTTTGGATTCTCAAAGAGGGTTTGCTATAAATTAGTTTGTTATTTCTTTTTGTATAACAACAAAATAAATAAATCTATGAAAAATAA
>NC_032016.1:19267180-19277158 GCF_001865875.1 Lupinus angustifolius
TATATTAAATCTTATGTTTAAGAAGAATGAATGAGATGAGAGACTTTCGGCAATTTGAGATGCAACTGATAAGAATGAGGACAGAGGAGTTAAGAAGAATCAATGAAATCAGATTATGCTCATAAATATGATATTAATGTTGACATATCATTGCACAATTATTATCAAAATTATTTTAAGTTTTAAGTGAAATATAATTATAGCATTTAAGTCTTTAATCAAGTAATATTATTATCAATTATAAGACAACAAATGACAAACATAAGATTAAATTATAGAATAAAAGAGTGCACATGTTACCGGTGCATTTGCATAGTTAAAAATGTAGGTGAACATATTTACAGAGTTAAGTGAGAAAAATAAACAAAACGATCTCAATTATTTTTTCTTTGTTCCAAATCATAACTCATATATTAATCATCACTTCAACTTTCTTGGAATCGAATTGAGTTATTGTGCATTTATTCACATTTAAATTGTAAATAATGAAATCAAATTTTGCTAATAAATAATACCTTAATAATCATATATCATTACACAATTATTAACATAATTATTTCAAATTTTAACTGAAAGATAATCATATCAAATTATTATTATTATTACAATAAGAAGACAAATGGAAAGCGTAAGATTAAATTATGTGATAAAACACAGTGAATGAATAAGGAAGGGAATGAACAAATGTAAAGTCGCATTTCTATTATTCAATACAAAATGATCCTAATTATTATTTTTTTTTACAAAATTTAAATGATGCATTAATCCTCGCTTATAAATATTTCAGAATTAAATTAGTTATTATCCATTTATTCACATTTAAATTGCAATGAATGAAATCAATTTTTGCTCATAAATATTACATTAATCCCCATTATCGTTACACAATTATTATCAAAATTATTTCAAATATTAACTGAAATATAATCATTTTAACTAAAAGATAACAATATCATTCAAGTCCATAATTAATTGAATTACTATCATTAAATTATGTAATGAAACACAATGAATGAATAAGAAAGGGAATGAACGGATGTAAAATCACATTCCTATTGTTCAACACAAAATAATCTTAATTGTTTTTTTATTTGTTCCAAATCTTCAATGATGCATTAATTCTCACTTGCAAATTTCTTAGAATCAAATTAGTTTATTGTCCATTTATTCATATTTAAATTACAATGAATGAAATCAAATTTTGCTCATAAATGCTTATAAATATTACATTAATATCAATATATTATTACATAATTATTATCAAAATTATTTCAAATATTAAGTTAAATATAATCATAGCATTTAAGTTCATAATCCATCAAATTTTTATCAATATTACTACAAGATGAAAAACGAAAAACGTAAGATTAAATTATTGAATGAAATAAAATGAATGAATAAGAAAGTGAGAGAACAAATAGGAAGCCACATTCCTATTAGAGAATGAGGGTAAAATTTGATGAATCATAACCTAAGTTTTCATTATATTTATCTATTTGTATAATGAAGAATGAAAGATTGTGTGATGAATAATGAAAGAATAAAGCATAACATAATTCATGTTGTATAATAAAATAGATGAACCACAATGTAAAACAAAAATAAAAAAACATAGAATCAATATTATGCTACTTTTGCTCAAGATTAGGTAACAAAATGACATTTTAACAATTTTTTTAGAAAATTAAGGAGAAATGATGAAAATACCAAAGTGTCAGAAATTATTTACTTTTTTCTTACTCTTTACGATTTCGTCACTATTCATGTCATTTTCAACATTACAATAATGATTATTTTGAATAGAAAATTCTATAAACAAATAAAGAAACAACAAAGAGATATAGAAAAACTAACCTGCAATGATGCTTCAAGGGTGAACAAACAATAAGAGACACCAGATCAAATAGAATTATCATTGATGCCCTTGTCATTAGAGACATCTCACTCCTCTAGTTATCCAACAATAATAGCATATCTACAAAATAAACAAAAAAATTTTTAATACAACATTTTCAAAAAAAAAATCAATGAATAGATCTACATGCATAAAATCATTTTAAAATAAGAAATTTTAAAATTGAAGAATGATAAAAACCAAGAAGAGAGAAAAATGGTTGAAGAAAAGTAGAGTAATGAAATGAAGGAGTGAAAGAGAGATGAAGTTCTCTAATTAGTAATAAAATGAGAGAGAAAAATATGGAATAAAGAAGAAGAATAAATAATATATAAATGTATCAAGAGATAATAACAAATGTTATGGTGTGGTGGACTGTATTGGAGGTAGTAGAATTCTTTGAGTGAGAAAACTTTTATTGTGAGTGTGACATGTGATAATTCAAAGAGGTGATGACACAAGTACGTGAGGCAAGTTTTTGTTTTTTAAATAGTAAATAGATAGATAGATTATGACATTAATGCTATCTTTGACTATAAGGATAGTATCCCATTTGTTACAATTTCCATATTTAACTGTCCTTAATGTAGATTCTCATGTCTTTTATTTCCTTTAATATCTATCCACAATGCAAACGTGAGGAAATTAAACCAATTAATGCATAAGATCAACTCATATATTTACATTTTCCATATTTGAGTTGCACAATTTTACTAACACTCTCCTCCATAAGTCATATAAAAAGCCATTGAATATTATAATAAGGTATTAGAGTTTCATATTAGTCATGGAAAAATTGTATTCAGCTGTTGTTTTTGTTTTTCTTTGCCTTAGTGGTATTTCTCTTATTGAGGCTCTAGGCTTTGGTGTTGAACTCATTCATCGTGAATCTTCAACATCACCATTTTATCTTTATAGTGAAACTCATTTCCAACGAGTTGCCAATGCTATTCGTCGTTCCATAAACCGTCCTAATTATTTGAAACAAAGTTCTTTATCGCCGAACAGTATTGAGTCTGATGTATTTCCTAATCAAGGTGAATACCTAATGAGTTACTCAATAGGAACCCCACCCGTGAAAACCTTAGGTATTGTTGACACAGGAAGTAACGTTATTTGGTTGCAATGCCAACCTTGTCACCCATGTTACAAACAAACCTTTCCAATATTTAACCCCTCAAAGTCCAAGACATATAAATTCCTTCCTTGCATATCTAATATATGCGAATTGACGAGAGATACTTCTTGCTCTTCAGATCGTCGTAAAAGTTGTCAATATATTATCCGATATGGGGATAATTCAACATCACAGGGAGATCTAAGTTTGGATACTTTTACTTTAAGTTCCACTAACGGCTCTTCAATCCAATTACGTAACACTGTGATCGGATGTGGACATAGTAACACCTTGGTTTTTCAAGGTGATGGCTCCGGTATAGTTGGTATTGGAAATGGACCCGCTTCACTTATAACTCAACTCGGTTCTTCAATAAAAGGCAAATTCTCATACTGTTTGTTGCCATTATTTACAAACTCTAAGTTCTCAAGCAAACTCATCTTTGGAGATGATAAAAATGCCTTTTCTAGTAAAGGTAGCGTCTCAACTCCAATAGTCCCAGATGCTGATTTCTACAGACTAAACTTGTTAAGTTTTACTGTGGGAGACACCAAAATAGAATTTGAAAGTTCCTCGGATGGTAACATCATAATTGACTCGGGAACGACATTGACTCTTTTACCACCTGACGTCTACTCTAAGTTGGAATCAGCAGTAGCATCTGCAATTCCATCAGAGCCCATTGAAGACCCTTCAGGAACATTGAGCCTTTGCTACAAAACAAGTAAAAATTTGGATATTCCAATAATCACAGCAAATTTTGATGGTGCAGATGTGAAGTTGACTGCTCTCAACACATTTATTGAAATTAGTGAGGGTGTTACATGTTTTTCTTTCATTCCGTCAATAATTTCCATCTTTGGGAATTTGGCACAACAAAACTTTTTGATTGGCTATGATGTTAAAAACCAACTTCTCACCTTTAAGCCCACTGATTGCAGCAAACAGTGATTTCTACTACTGATGCTATGATTGTTTACTACTATTCTAAGCTCAATTGAGTAAATTATAAATAAAAGTTTACATTTTATTGGGCAATGTTTTATAGTTGAATGTTATAAGTTTTATTTGATATTTGTTATGTTTATTAAGTGTGAAGTCTCACATTATATATGAGAGAAAAAAATGAAAGAGTTTATAACTGGAAAAAACTCATGGAATTCTCATACTTTAAGGTTTCAAGACGTAGTATCTCACTTGTAACTCTTCATTCTTTTCATACCTTGGTAACAAATTAAAAGAACTTTCCAATAGTTGAAATATAAGAAACCTTTCACACCGAATTGTTCAAGTTGCATACCAGCATATGTTTAACTAAAGATCATGTTTTCGGTCGAACATCGGGTACATGATATTTGCTTCCTTTTTGTGTAAGAGAAGTTTGCTTTCTTATATTTCATAAAAATTACGGGTAATATTTTATATTCTTTATGCCAAAGGTCATCCTTACATATAAATATCATCACAAAATCTTTAACATATCATAAGTTCTCCTTTTAAAAAATCTGCATTTTCTGAACCTAGAAAATAGAAGTTGAGGATTTTTTAACTAAGAAATTAGAAGGTATTCATGTAGTCAATTATATAGTTATAACGATAAGAATCATGACATGAAGTATGGATTCAAGAATAGTTAATAACAATAACTAACAGATATATTTTAAAAGTTGAAATTATTGATTTATTATTTTTGGTTTAATATATGGTTATTCTAATGATCAGTATGCATATATAGATACCATCGATTACAATCACATTAAAGATTCTAAATTTTATAATAAATAATTGCTTATAGTCATATTCTATGTTTACACAAACTTATTATAATTATTTCAGAGGGTTGTGTTCTTATTCCTTAGAGAAGTTTTCAGCACAATACCTACATCTACAAAATTTCGTTCTTTCAATGATATTGTACTTCAGGAAAATGGTTTAAGCTAAGCTTTAATGAAGCCATTACTTACATATATAGAAGAAGCAGCTGCTAAATAAACACTTATAATTTACACATAAGTGTCATTGGATTGGTAATAAATATTATTGAACAATTTGCTAGCAAAGAAAAGTCGCATTTTTTCATGCCTTCTGTTTTAATTTGTTTCAATCATGGTGCTGATTTCCATGTATGTTTTTGAAGGGTGGTAATATTTGGTAGGTACTAAGTATATTCATTGTATAAAAAAACTAAGTATATTCAAGATAAAAAACTTTCACATTTTGCCAATATAATTTCTAGATATATATAGTAAGATATTATATTATTACTATACCAACATCTTTTTTATATTAAATTGCAATATTGTCTACTATACCCATTTATTTTTCCATTTCTAAAAAAAGTAGATATTTAACTTCATAGTTGTTAATTATATTTAATCAAGACATTATTATCAATTCTTTCCTTACACACACGTTATTATCAGATCATTTTTCCCTTATACATACATTATTATGTATAACGCTTTTTTTATGGAGAAATTTAATACTTACAAATATAACATTAATAGTTTAATACCACAAACTTGGCATGTTTTGATATGGGTAGTTAGTTTTATTTTTTCCAAAATAAAAAATGCAACCTATTTTTCTCACAAAATCCATTGTCACTCCACTTTTTCCTACATGTGTATTGTGTAATAGTCGTGCCTTTCGACTACACTTCTTGAAAGGACTTATTTTTTTCGGACAAAGCTAGATCCACATGAATTAATCGAAATGTGAAAAGCATAATACGTCTTTTTTTTATATTCCTCTTTTTTGTACTAAAAAGACGGCTTGTTCTTTCTATCCTCATGAATCGGACAATACAATGCTATTTTTTATGCTTTTATTAGTACTATTTACTTTGTTGATTGGTTCAATAAATTTGATATTATAGATTATTAGATTAACACTAAATTCAAATAATAAAATATATAAAATTAATGATAGATTTAGTTTGAAAGAAATGATAGTTTGGGTAGATGTTAACTGCTTCAGAAGTAATATTAGGTTATTTTAATAAGGGGAAGTTCCCATACAAGGTGGAAGAAGCAAACATGATATGTTATCTCAAACCTTATTCAAAATCATATTTTGTTCCATAATAATAAAACAAACAATAATAACAAATATTTAAAGTTTTTAATTAACATCATATATTTTCATTAACAAGTAATATAGTTTAGGTCAGGATTTTTTTTAGTTTATCACATGTATCCTTGTACTAGAGACAATCTTGTTTGAACCAGAAACATCCACAGGTACGTGAAGTTAACATTCAAAAAGGATATTTTTTTCATCCACAAGACTCAAAACCAAAACCTTGATTAAGGGGATTTGAGACAACATATTTTTGTTCTAAAGAATGACTCTTGAATGACAATGATAGTATCAACTCTCAATGGTAGATCAATGTTAGAGAATTGACCCCAAAAAATGGAGTGATAGAGTGAAAAGAGTTATGTTTCATTAAGTAGAGCACGAGTGAGAATGAGAAGCCAAGTTAAAAAGTGGGACCAAAGTTGGGGAATTGTCTCAACTCAAAGACATACAATTTATATGTTTTAAGAACACAATTTATTTATTTTGTTTCTATTAAATATTGGCTTAAAAGAAAAAGAGAATAATGTGGTCAAGTAAAATGAGTGGCTATAGTAGAACCTTTTTTGTACCCAATGAGAAGAAGAGGTTGTGGTGAAACATCTTTGTTTTTGGCCATACAATCCTCAAGGCTTTGGCTATAAATAGGAATGTTCCAAGCCATTGTAAGACACACCAATATTCTTGCTTTAGTGCATATTCTCTCTTCTTCTCTTGTTCTAATATTGTGAGGAATATTTTAGTGTTTAAGATATACTTGACAGAGAGTGATATTGGGTGTACTTGAGTTTTGGGAAGTGAGTGAAACACTTGAGTGAACTTGTAATTCTCTTTTATCATAGTGATAATATCATTGTTGCTCTTCAACCGTGGACATAGGCAAATAGTTGAACCACGTTAATTTCTCGGTATCATTTTCTCTATTTAAATTTCTCCATGTGTCTTCCGCTACAACAAACTCGTATCAGAGCTCGTAGAGCTCTTCCATGCTAAGCTGTACGATCTAAAATAAAATTCTTAGTATGCTTTGTGTTTGCAGCATTGTGTGATCTTACATACCAGAAAAGAATTGTTCTTGTTACTGGAAAGGTATAATAGTGTGAAAGTGCATGTCTAGGAAAGTTCTGTCGTAGGAAAGACCTGGTATTTAAGCGTGTCTGTTAAGACACACTTGTCTTTCCTAGGAGCTTTCCTGGTGTACGCTCATGGGCTATGATATTATTCCGGTATACGGTTATCATGGCGAGTACTAAATTTGATTTGGAGAAATTTAATGGAGAAAATGATTTCAACTTATGGCGATTGAAGATGAAAGCTCTACTAGTTCATAGGGCTTGGGAAAAGCCTTGGAAGGTAGAAACAAGTTACCACAGAGTCTGACCGAGGACGAGAAGGATGGAAACCTGGAAAAAGCACATAGTGCAATTTTGTTGTACGAGAAGTGTCAGATGAAACTACAACTGCTTCATTATGGTTGAAGCTGGAAAGCCTGTACACGATGAAGTCACTCACTAACAAGTTGTATTTGAAGAAAAGAATATATACTCGTCAAATGCAGGAAGGAAAGCCCATAAAAGATCATCTGGATGAATTTAATAAAATTATTCTTGATCTAAAGGATATTGATGTTAAAATTGAAGATGAAGACCAAGCAATTCTTCTACTATGTTCCCTTCCAAGTTCTTATGAGCACTTCATCGACACCATGATGTATGGTCGAGAAGATATGACCTTAGACGAAGTAAAGGTGGCGTTGCACTCAAAAGAACTGAAGAAAAGAGTATCAGATTCGAGATCTGAAGGCTCAAGTGATAGTCTTTTTGCCAGAGGAAGAACAAATAGGCGAATTCAATTTGGTGAAAGAGGGAAATCTAGGTCAAAGTCTAAAGCGATAAAGTATAAATGCCTTCATTGTCACAAGGAAGGACATATAAGAAAGAATTGTCCAGAGCGCAAAGGCAAGGAAAAGATTTATGAATATGGAGATGCAGTTGTATCAAATGACTATGATAGTGCAAATGCACTAATAGTCTCAGAGCACGATTCAAAAGATAATTGGGTACTTGATTCTGGATGCTCATATCACATGTGACCCATTAAGGATTGGTTTTCAACTTACCAACCCTTATATGGGGGCATGGTCCTTTTGGGAAATAATGTTCCCTACAAGGTCATTGGCATCGGCACAATTAGAATCAAGATGTTCGATAGAATCGTAAGGACGTTGACAAAGGTAAGGCATGTTCCAGAATTGAAGAAAAATCTGATTTCCTTGGGAACACTAGATTCAACAGGTTAAAGCTACAAAGGTCAAGGTGGAACTATAAGAATATATAAAGGCGCTATGGTTGTAATGAAAGGAAAGAAAAAGAATAGTCTCTACATGCTACAAGGAAACACAATCACGGGTGTTGCTGCTGTCTCATCAACAAGTGATTATGATGCCACCAAACTATGGCATCTAAGAATGGGTCATGTCAGTGAAAGAGGTCTAGCCGAGTTGGCCAAGCAAGGATTGCTATGTGGTCAACAAGTCGGGAAGGTAGACTTCTGTGAACATTGCATTTTTGGGAAGCAATGTCGAATAAAATTCAACAATGCAGTTCATCGAACAAAAGGCACGTTGGATTATGTACATTCTGACTTGTGGTGTTTTTTAGCAGAGAATTCGGAAACTTTTACATGGATCATGGTATTGTCAGACATTATACTGTGAGACACACTCCTCAACAAAATGGACTTGCAGAACGGATGAACATAACCTTACTTGAAAGGACAAGGTATATGTTGTCAAATGCTAGATTGCCAAAACAATTCTGGGCGGAAGCTGTCAATACAACTTGTTACTTGATCAACAGATGTCCATCAACGGCTATTGACTTTAAAACTCCAGAAGAGATGTGGTCGGGTGTTCCTGCAAATTATGATAATTTGAGGATATTTGGTTGCCCTGCATATGCTCATAACAAAGAAGGAAAACTTGATGCAAGAGCATTGAAATGCATTTTTCTTGGATATCCTGATGGTGTAAAAGGATATAAGTTGTGGTGGCCAGAGAAAAGAAAATGTATTATCAGTAGGGATGTTACTTTTAATGAAACTGAAATGCTAAAACCTCATAAAGAGTTTTCAAGTGAAAACAAAGACCCTAGTATCTCGGAGAAGGTGCAGTTTGAGGTGGAGCCAACAAAGGAAAATACATTTGATCAAGAAAAAGGAGTCCATGATGCATCTACTTTTAGTGATGTATCCCAATTGCAACATTATTAGTTGGCTAGGGATAAGCAAAGTAGACATATAAAACCTCTTGAGAAATATGGTTATGCTCATCTGGTGTCTTATGCTCTAAATGTTGCTGATGATATCAGCAATTGTGAGCCAAAATTATATGAAGAAGCTATCAACAATAAAGAAGCTTCCAAATGGATTTCTGCCATGAGAGAGGAAATTGAGTCTCTTCATAAGAATCATACTTGGGTTCTTGAGAAACGACCAAAGTCTCAAAAGGTTGTTGGATGCAAATGGGTCTTCAAGAAGAAGGAAGGAATTCCTGGAGTTGAAGATGCAAGATTCAAAGCGCGATTAGTGGCCAAAGGTTTTACACAAAGAGAAGGAATTGATTTCAATGAAGTTTTCTCCCCTGTGGTAAAACATAGCTCTATTCGCATCCTACTTGCCATTGTAGCTCAATTTGATATGGAACTTGAGCAACTAGATGTCAAAACAGCATTCTTGCATGGTGAGTTGGAGGAACAAATCTATATGAAACAACCTGAAGGATTTGAAGTTCAAGGGAAGGAAGATCATGTTTGCTTGCTGAAAAAATCCTTATATGGCTTAAAACAATCTCTTAGACAGTGGTATCAGCGGTTTGACACCTTCATGC
>NC_032016.1:19277258-19286397 GCF_001865875.1 Lupinus angustifolius
AACTTTCAATGGCCTTGTGTCCACAAACTGAGAGCGAAAATGAGGAGATGTCAAGTGTACCTTATGCTAGTGCAGTTGGCAGTCTTATGTATGCCATGTTATGCACTAGACTAGATATTGCACAAGCAGTAAGTGTGGTAAGTAGGTATATGGCAAGTCCTGGTAAAGTTCACTGGAAGGCTGTGAAGTGGATTATGCGCTACCTAAAGGGTACCATGGATATTGGCTTATTGTATGGAAAATTCAAAGATGTTGGAAGTAAGGTCATCGGATATGTTGACTCGGATTATGCCGAAGATTTGGATAAGCGAAGACCACTCACTGGATATGTCTTTACATTGTCTGGTTGTACTATTAGTTGGAAAGCAACACTACAATCAATTGTTGCTTTGTCTACAACTGAAGTGGAGTACATCGCAGTAACAGAAGCTGTAAAGGAAGCTATTTGGGAGAAATGTCTAATTGAAGAGTTGGGTATACAACTAGAAGAAACAACCATCTACTGTGATAGTCAAAGTGTTATACATCTCACAAAAAATCCAATGTATCATGAAAGAACTAAACATATTGATGTTCGGATGCACTTTATCAGAGATATCATTGAGAAAGGAATTGTTAAAGTGGAGAAAATACCGAGTGCAAATAATCCTGCTGACATTATGACGAAACCAGTTCCAACAATGAAGTTCAGACATTGTCTAGACTTGATTGATGTCCAGAATCTCTAGTGGACATGAAGAAGAGTAACATGAAAATAGTTATGATAGTCTTTTAGCCAAGGTGGAGATTTATTAAATATTGGCTTAAAAGAAAAAGAGAATGATGTGGCAAAAGAAGTGGCTATGATGAAACCTTCTTGTGGCCAAGGACAGTCTTTAAGGCTTTGGCTATAAATATGAATGCTCCAAGTCATTGTAAGACATACCAATATTCTAGCTTTAGTGCATATTCTCTCTTCTTCTTTTGTTCTAATATTGTGAGGAATATTTTAGTGTTTAAGATATACTTGAGAGAGAGTGATATTGGGTGTACTTGGGTTTTGGGAAGTGAGTGAAACACTTGAGTGAACTTGTAATTCTCTTTTATCATAGTGATAATAGCATTGTTGCTCTTCAACCGTGGACGTAGCAAATTGTTGAACCACGTTAATTTCTCGGTGTCATTTTCTCTATTCAAATTTCTCCATGTGTCTTCCGCTATAACATTTTCATAATTATTACAACTATTTTGTAACATTTCATGTAAAATAGTTATAATATATTAACCTTTTATAAATATGGACAATGGAATACTTTTCTTTTCATTTACTAATGCCAAATAGAAAATAATATATATATTGTGTAAGAATTTGTACCATATTAGTACATCATTTATATGATGAACTAATATAAAAATGATATATATAAATATTAAATAGAAAATAATTTATGTATTGTGTAAGAGTTTATATAATCTTAATATATCATTTGTTGAGTATATAATATATTATTTTTTGAGGTATATAATACATCATTTATTTGTTAACTAATTATTATTCTTAAATAAAAATAATACATATAAATGTTAAATAATGTATTAATTATCTCCATGTAATATAAAAATAAATATGACAAAAAATACACATTGACAATGATATGTTTAAAAAATTATACTTAGTATATATATTAAACTCAATAAATATTTTAATATTGTAGCATGTTTTTCAAGAAAATTATAATTATTACAATAGTAAAAAAAATAATCAACCAGTGTTAGTTCAATTGATACATGTTTGATTTTCCTTAACTAAGGTTTCAGGTTCGAGTCTTGTAGGCGGAAAAAATACTCACTGCAAGAGTTAGCTTCACATACCTACGAATGTTCTCGACTCGGACATGATTACATATAGTGCAAGAATACCTATCCAAAATCAAAATATTCAAATAAAATAGGTGTGAGTACTTTAGTTCTCATTGCATTTCTGATTTGTAGTGGATTTAGTCTTAGAAAATTCTCTTCTAACTTCAACTTATATTTCTCTTTATTGATATAACTTAATTTATTTAAATTTCCCTTTCCTTTATTTGTTCTCGCTTAAATCATTTATATATAAGACTAAATCCCCATACTCAAATCTTTGAAATAATACCCTACACTCCTACAGTCCTACACACTCCTTATATGTAGATTAAGTCCACGTAAGTAAAACTTAATACTAAAAAAAGGTTAACATAATCATCTAAATCTATAGGTAGAGAGATATTAGGATTTTCCTTTTTTTGACACTTTTCTTTCTTATTTTGCTAATCTTTTCTTCATAGCCTACTAATTTCTATTTTTATCATCATATTAGGATTTGTTATTTACATTCTTCATAATACTGGTTCCTACACACTACTTATTTTTCTAAAATTATTTCAGATATGGTATGATATAGTTCTTTCAATTTAAACATTTGAGATGTTATTACAAGAGAACCACAATAGACAAAAGGTGTTTACAAATATCACTTACAGAATATATTTTTAAAAATTTGCTTCTTTTGGAGAACCCTGGAATCTGTTCTTTGAATGCAAAAGAAAAATAAATTTTATATGATTATTTTCCTTTCATTTTGTTAGCTGTATATTAATTTGCAAATTAATGTTTTGCGTTCAATTTTGGCAGTAAGTCTTTGTAACCTATTTATTTTTTTAACATCCTACTGATTTTATGTAAATAGAATACAATATCATGTTAAATGTGTACGAATATAATTTGTTCTTCCCTCCTACTTTACGGTCTTAAAGATTTATATAAAAATATAATCTCCAAAACAGGGATATATATATATATACTTAGATCTGTTTAAGGATGATAATGACTGCAAACAATATTGTATTCAAAGTTATATTATTCATAGATGTTTAGTGTGTATTTGTTCCATGTAGATGTGGTGCAATTAGATAATACATTTTTAATATGAATGACAACAAATATAAAAAAATACTCTAAGTGATTAGAGAGGAATATCAAACAGAATGATCTACTATTGTGTTGACATACACTCTCCTACCTTTCATCCTATATGTCTTAAGGTTTAAGATTGAGTATACAGTTTTTACATGCACCAATGAAAAACATATATATATATATATATGCATTTTATAACAAATCAGAAAAATGAAGATTCATTGACTCTTATACTATTTACCATTGAATCCATAATATACCATATTTTATAGAAATCTTGTGTAATTAAACAAAGTTGTATAATTTTTTCGATATAACCATTATCATTAGAGAATATTTATTTATAAAATAGATAGTGCTTTATAAGTACTTAAAAACTCGAACTCAAAAGCAATCTAAATATATTTTATTTTATCTTTCTCACATAAATTAGTTGTTGTTAATGATATAAATTTATAACCAATAAATGATTTGAACAAAACAACAATGCATTGATCATCATTTTATTATTATTATTTTAAGACTTATTACAAATATGTCAAAAATGTGTATTTTTATATTGAAAAGTCATTAATAAAAAAATGAAACATTCGCATTTATCTTATTATTCAAATATTTTTTATTTGGTAGGCTTACTAAATTTTGAAAATGTTTAAAAGAATAATAAAAAAAGAACTTGTTGCATGGTCTATGGAAGGTTGGATATGAGTTTCTCAATTAAGTTATAAGAAATAGTCATTGTCACACTTAGCAACATCATATAGATCAAAACTTATTTCGTCATCGTTCCATAAATGATGAGTGATACACAATATAAGAGAAATAAAAATATGATAAATTGTCAAAAAAACTCATTTTGATTCGTTACAAAATGCATCAATAATAATTATAAGAAGATGTTGCTTAAATATACAAAAGAGAATAATAATTTTATAATCAAATTCTATAAGCAAATTTAGAAATGATCAATTTACTCTAACTAATATATAATTAATTTAGAGTAGATTACATTGACACCCTTGAAGTTTAACTTAAAGTTACACTCATCGCCATTTATTTTCTTGTTTAAATAATTATACTTATCTTAATCAATATAATGTATGTATATAAATTAGGCTGATTTATGTATATGCAAATAAATGAAGGAATAATTTATGTAATTTCAATAAAAATAATGAGAGTGTTTGATTAATGGTAACTGCTCAGATTAATGGATTATGAGTGTTTGATAGTGAACTTGCAGCTACAATTCATGCTATGTTCGAAAGTTGTATATGATTCTGCTGATAAAAATGTATATATCAATAGTGTATGAGTTATACATATTGTTATTATATTATGCATCATTCATATTTAATTATCTTTAACTCTTTAAAAAAATAATTCAAATGAATAGTGAGTGACATAGTGATTATGACACAATGGGAGCTGACCATGCCCGAAGTCGTTACCTTAACCACAAGGAGGGGATTCCGAAGGCAGGGCTAGTAACTGGAGTGAAGTCGTAACAAGTTAGCCATACTAGAAGGTGTGGCTAGATCACCTCCCTTTCAGGGAGAGCTAATGCTTATTGGGTAGTTTGGGTTGACACTGCTTCACGCCACAAAAAAAGAAGCGAGTTATACGTCAGAGTCAAATTTGGAGATGGAGGTCTTCTTTCATTTCTCGACCGTGAAGTGAGATTAAGCTCATGAGCTTAGTATTGTAGGTCAAAACAAGTTGATACGAATTCCTTTTTTATGTCCTCATGCAATATGGCATTGGTAGCGGAATATAGCTATAAATATACGTATATAATTTTTACTTTAAGTTCCACTAACGGCTCTTCCATCCGATTACGTAACATTGTGATCGGATGTGGACATAATAACACCTTGGTTTTTCAAGGTGATGGCTCCGGCATAGTTGGTATTGGAAATGGAGCCGCTTCACTTATAAGTCAACTTGGTTCTTCAATAAAAGGCAAATTCTCATACTGTTTGTTGCCATTATTTACAAACTCTAAGTTCTCAAGCAAACTCATCTTTGGAGATGATAAAAATGCCTTTTCTAGTAAAGGTAGCGTCTCAACTCCAATAGTCCCAGATGCTGATTTCTACAGACTAAACTTGTTAAGTTTTACTGTGGGAGACACCAAAATAGAATTTGAAAGTTCCTCGGATGGTAACATCATAATTGACTCGGGAACGACATTGACTCTTTTACCACCTGACGTCTACTCTAAGTTGGAATCAGCAGTAGCATCTGCAATTCCATCAAAGCGCATTGAAGACCCTTCAGGAACATTGAGCCTTTGCTACAAAACAAGTAAAAATTTGGATATTCCAATAATCACAGCAAATTTTGATGGTGCAGATGTGAAGTTGACTGCTCTCAACACATTTATTGAAATTAGTGAGGGTGTTACATGTTTTTCTTTCATTCCGTCAATAATTTCCATCTTTGGGAATTTGGCACAACAAAACTTTTTGATTGGCTATGATGTTAAAAACCAACTTCTCACCTTTAAGCCCACTGATTGCAGCAAACAGTGATTTCTACTACTGATGCTATGATTGTTTACTACTATTCTAAGCTCAATTGAGTAAATTATAAATAAAAGTTTACATTTTATTGGGCAATGTTTTATAGTTGAATGTTATAAGTTTTATTTGATATTTGTTATGTTTATTAAGTGTGAAGTCTCACATTATATATGAGAGAAAAAAATGAAAGAGTTTATAACTGGAAAAAACTCATGGAATTCTCATACTTTAAGGTTTCAAGACGTAGTATCTCACTTGTAACTCTTCATTCTTTTCATACCTTGGTAACAAATTAAAAGAACTTTCCAATAGTTGAAATATAAGAAACCTTTCACACCGAATTGTTCAAGTTGCATACCAGCATATGTTTAACTAAAGATCATGTTTTCGGTCGAACATCGGGTACATGATATTTGCTTCCTTTTTGTGTAAGAGAAGTTTGCTTTCTTATATTTCATAAGAATTACGGGTAATATTTTATATTCTTTATGCCAAAGGTCATCCTTACATATAAATATCATCACAAAATCTTTAACATATCATAAGTTCTCCTTTTAAAAAATCTGCATTTTCTGAACCTAGAAAATAGAAGTTGAGGATTTTTTAACTAAGAAATTAGAAGGTATTCATGTAGTCAATTATATAGTTATAACGATAAGAATCATGACATGAAGTATGGATTCAAGAATAGTTAATAACAATAACTAACAGATATATTTTAAAAGTTGAAATTATTGATTTATTATTTTTGGTTTAATATATGGTTATTCTAATGATCAGTATGCATATATAGATACCATCGATTACAATCACATTAAAGATTCTAAATTTTATAATAAATAATTGCTTATAGTCATATTCTATGTTTACACAAACTTATTATAATTATTTCAGAGGGTTGTGTTCTTATTCCTTAGAGAAGTTTTCAGCACAATACCTACATCTACAAAATTTCGTTCTTTCAATGATATTGTACTTCAGGAAAATGGTTTAAGCTAAGCTTTAATGAAGCCATTACTTACATATATAGAAGAAGCAGCTGCTAAATAAACACTTATAATTTACACATAAGTGTCATTGGATTGGTAATAAATATTATTGAACAATTTGCTAGCAAAGAAAAGTCGCATTTTTTCATGCCTTCTGTTTTAATTTGTTTCAATCATGGTGCTGATTTCCATGTATGTTTTTGAAGGGTGGTAATATTTGGTAGGTACTAAGTATATTCATTGTATAAAAAAACTAAGTATATTCAAGATAAAAAACTTTCAGATTTTGCCAATATAATTTGTTGATATATATAGTAAGATATTATTCTATTACTATACCAACATCTTTTTTATATTAAATTGCAATATTGTCTACTATACCCATTTATTTTTCCATTTCTAAAAAAAGTAGATATTTAACTTCATAGTTGTTAATTATATTTAATCAAGACATTATTATCAATTCTTTCCTTACACACACGTTATTATCAGATCATTTTTCCCTTATACATACATTATTATGTATAACGCTTTTTTTATGGAGAAATTTAATACTTACAAATATAACATTAATAGTTTAATACCACAAACTTGGCATGTTTTGATATGGGTAGTTAGTTTTATTTTTTCCAAAATAAAAAATGCAACCTATTTTTCTCACAAAATCCATTGTCACTCCACTTTTTCCTACATGTGTATTGTGTAATAGTCGTGCCTTTCGACTACACTTCTTGAAAGGACTTATTTTTTTCGGACAAAGCTAGATCCACATGAATTAATCGAAATGTGAAAAGCATAATACGTCTTTTTTTTATATTCCTCTTTTTTGTACTAAAAAGACGGCTTGTTCTTTCTATCCTCATGAATCGGACAATACAATGCTATTTTTTATGCTTTTATTAGTACTATTTACTTTGTTGATTGGTTCAATAAATTTGATATTATAGATTATTAGATTAACACTAAATTCAAATAATAAAATATATAAAATTAATGATAGATTTAGTTTGAAAGAAATGATAGTTTGGGTAGATGTTAACTGCTTCAGAAGTAATATTAGGTTATTTTAATAAGGGGAAGTTCCCATACAAGGTGGAAGAAGCAAACATGATATGTTATCTCAAACCTTATTCAAAATCATATTTTGTTCCATAATAATAAAACAAACAATAATAACAAATATTTAAAGTTTTTAATTAACATCATATATTTTCATTAACAAGTAATATAGTTTAGGTCAGGATTTTTTTTAGTTTCTCACATGTATCCTTGTACTAGAGACAATCTTGTTTGAACCAGAAACATCCACAGGTACGTGAAGTTAACATTCAAAAAGGATATTTTTTTCATCCACAAGACTCAAAACCAAAACCTTGATTAAGGGGATTTGAGACAACATATTTTTGTTCTAAAAAATGACTCTTGAATGACAATGATAGTATCAACTCTCAATGGTAGATCAATGTTAGAGAATTGACCCCAAAAAATGGAGTGATAGAGTGAAAAGAGTTATGTTTCATTAAGTAGAGCACGAGTGAGAATGAGAAGCCAAGTTAAAAAGTGGGACCAAAGTTGGGGAATTGTCTCAACTCAAAGACATACAATTTATATGTTTTAAGAACACAATTTATTTATTTTGTTTCTATTAAATATTGGCTTAAAAGAAAAAGAGAAGAATGTGGCCAAGTAAAATGAGTGGCTATAGTGGAACCTTTTTTGTAGCCAATGAGAAGAAGAGGTTGTGGTGAAGCATCTTTGTTTTTGGCCATACAATCCTCAAGGCTTTGGCTATAAACAGGAATGCTCAAAGTCATTGTAAGACACACCAATATTCTAGCTTTAGTGCATATTCTCTCTTCTTCTCTTGTTCTAATATTGGGAGGAATATTTTAGTATTTAAGATATACTTGAGAGAGAGTGATATTGAGTGTACTTGAGTTTTGGGAAGTGAGTGAAACACTTGAGTGAACTTGTAATTCTCTTTTATCATAGTGATAATATCATTGTTGCTCTTCAACCGTGGACGTAGGCAAATTGCTGAACCACGTTAATTTCTCGGTGTCATTTTCCCTATTATATTTTCTCCATATGTCTTCCGCACCAACAAACTGGTATCAGTTGGTATCAGAGCCGATGGCGTACGATCTAAAAGAAAATTTTTAGTATGCTCTGCGTTTGCATCATTGTCTGATCTTACACACCAGAAAAGAATTGTTCTTGTTACTGGAAAGGTATAATAGTGTGAAAGTGCATGTCTAGGAAAGTTCTATCTTAGGAAAGACTTGGTATTTAAGCGTGTCTGTCGCCTCACTTTCCTAGGAGCTTTCCTGGTGTACGCTCATGGGCTACGATATTGTTCCGGTATACGGTTATCATGGCGAGTGCTAAATTTGATTTGGAGAAATTTAATGGAGAAAATGATTTCAACCTATGGCATTGAAGATGAAAGCTCTACTAGTTCATCAAGGCTTGGGAAAAGCCTTGGAAGGTAGAAACAAGTTACCACAGAGTCTGACCGAGGACGAGAAGGATGAAAACCTGGAAAAGCACATAGTGCAATTTTGTTGTGCTTGGGAGATGAAGTTCTACGAGAAGTGTCAGATGAAACTACAGCTGCTTCATTATGGTTGAAGCTGGAAAGCCTGTACATGACGAAGTCACTCACTAATAGGCTGTATTTGAAGAAAAGAATAT
>NC_032016.1:19286497-19292973 GCF_001865875.1 Lupinus angustifolius
CAATTAGAATCACAATGTTCGATGGAATCGTAAGGACGTTGACAAATGTAAGGCATGTTCCAGAATTGAAGAAAAATCTGATTTCCTTGGGAACACTAGATTCAAAAGGTTATAGCTACAAAGGTGAAGGTGGAGCTATAAGAATATCTAAAGGCGCTATAGTTTTAATGAAAGGAAAGAAAGAGAATAGCATATATATGTTACAAGGAAACACAATCACGGGTGTTGCTGCTGTATCCTCAACATCTGATTCTGATGTCACCAAATTAAGGCATCTAAGAATGGGTCATGTCACTGAAAGAGGTCTAGTCGAGTTGGCCAAGCAAGGATTACTATGTGGTCAAAAAGTCGGGAAGGTAGACTTGTGTGAACATTGCATTTTTGGGAAGCAATGTCGAATAAAATTCAACAATACAGTTCATCAAACAAAAGACACGTTGGATTATGTACATTCTGGCTTGTGGGGTCCTTCCCAAGTACTTTCTCATGGGGGTAGCAGATATATGCTAACTTTCATTGATGATTATTCAAGGAAGGTTTGGATCTTCATTTTGAAACACAAAAGTGAAGCATTTGTCAAGTTCAAACAGTGGAAAACCTTGATCGAAAAGCAAACTGGGAGGAAGATCAAGCGATTGAGAACTGACAATGGCCTAGTGTTTTGTAGCAGAGAATTCGGAAACTTTTGCAAGGATCATGGTATTGTCAGACATTATACTGTGAGGCACACTCCTCAACAAAAAGGACTTGCAGAACGGATGAACATAACCTTACTTGAAAGGACAAGGTGTATGTTGTCAAATGCTAGATTGCCAAAACAATTCTGGGCCGAAGCTGTCAATACAACTTGTTACTTGATCAAAGATGTCCATCAACGGCTATTGACTTTAAAACTCCATAAGAGATGTGGTCGGGTGTTCCTACAAATTATGATAATTTGAGGATATTTGGTTGCCCTGCATATGCTCATAACAAAGAAGGAAAACTTGATGCAAGAGCATTGAAATGCATTTTTCTTGGATATCCTGATGGTGTAAAAGGATATAAGTTATGGTGGCCAGAGAAAAGAAAATGTATTATTAGTAGGGATGTTACTTTTAATGAAGCTGAAATGCTAAAGCCTCATAAAGAGTCTTCAAGTGAAAACAAAGACCCTAGTATCTCGGAGAAGGTGGAGTTTGAGGTGGAGCCAACAAAGGAAAATACATTTGATCAAGAAGAAGAAGTCCATGATGCATCTACTAGTAGTGATGTATCCCAATTGCAACATTATCAGTTGGCTAGGGATAGGCAAAGGAGACATATAAAACCTCCTGAGAAATATGGTTATGCTGATCTGGTGTCTTATGCTCTTTCATCTAGTGTCTTATGCTCTAAATGTTGCTGATGATATCAGCAATTGTGAGCCATATTCATATGAAGAAGCTATCAACAATAAAGAAGCTTCCAAATGGATTTCTGCCATGAGAGAGGAAATTGAGTCTCTTCATAAGAATCATACTTGGGTTCTTGAGAAACGACCAAAGTCTCAAAAGGTTGTTGGATGCAAATGGGTCTTCAAGAAGAAGGAAGGAATTCCTGGAGTTGAAGATTCAAGATTCAAAGCGCGATTAGTGGCCAAAGGTTTTACATAAAGAGAAGGAATTGATTTCAACGAAATTAGTGGCCAAAGGTTTTACACAAAGAGAAGGAATTGATTTCAATGAAGTTTTCTCCCCTGTGGTAAAACATAGCTCTATTCGCATCCTACTTGCCATTGTAGCTCAATTTGATATGGAACTTGAGCAACTAGATGTCAAAACAGCATTTTTGCATGGTGAGTTGGAGGAACAAATCTATATGAAACAACCTGAAAGATATGAAGTTCAAGGTAAGGAAGATCATGTTTGCTTGCTGAAGAAATCCTTATATGGCTTAAAACAATTTCCTAGACAGTGGTATCAGCGGTTTGACACCTTCATACTCGAAAATGGCTATTGTAGAAGTGAGCATGATAGTTGTGTCTACTATAAGAAGTTGGCAAATAAGTCATTTATCTATATCCTTCTTTATGTTGATGACATGTTGATCGCATGTAAGAACATGTCAGAAATAAAAAGCTTAAAAGCTCAATTGAGCTCAGAGTTTGAAATGAAGGACTTAGGAGCTGGAAGGAAAATTCTAGGAATGGAGATTCAGAGAGATAGAAAAGAAGAGACGCTATTTCTATCACAAAAGAAGTATATTGAGAAAGTGTTGGAACGATTTGGCATGCAAAATGCTAAACCAGTCACTACTCCATTGGCGTCTCATTTCAAACTTTCAATGGCCTTGTGTCCACAAACTGAGAGCGAAAATGAGGAGATGTCAAGTGTACCTTATGCTAGTGCAGTTGGCAGTCTTATGTATGCCATGATATGCACTAGACCAGATATTGCACAAGCAGTAAGTGTGGTAAGTAGGTATATGGCAAGTCCTGGTAAAGTTCACTGGAAGGCTGTGAAGTGGATTATGCGCTACCTAAAGGGTACCATGGATATTGGCTTATTGTATGGAAAAGTCAAAGGTGTTGGAAGTAAGGTCATCGGATATGTTGACTCAGATTATGCCGGAGATTTGGATAAGCGAAGATCACTCACTGGATATGTTTTTACACTGTGTGGTTGTACTGTTAGTTGGAAAGCAACACTACAATCAATTGTTGCTTTATCTACAACTGAAGCGGAGTACATCGCAGTAACAGAAGCTGTAAAGGAAGCCATTTGGGAGAAAGGTCTAATTGAAGAGTTGGGTATACAACTAGAAGAAACAACCATCTACTGTGATAGTCAAAGTGCTATACATCTCACAAAAAATCCAATGTATCATGAAAGAACAAAACATATTGATGTTCGGATGCACTTTATCAGAGATATCATTGAGAAAGGAATTGTTAAAGTGGAGAAAATACCCAGTGCAAATAATCCTGCTGACATGATGACGAAACCAGTTCCAACAACGAAGTTCAGGCATTGTCTGGACTTGATTGATGTCCAGAATCTCTAGTGGGCATGAAGAAGAGCAACATGAAAATAGTTATGATAGTCTTTTAGCCAAGGTGGAGATTTATTAAATATTGGCTTAAAAGAAAAAGAGAATGATGTGGCAAAAGAAGTGGCTATGATGAAACATTCTTGTGGCCAAGTAAAATGAGTGGCTATAGTGTAACCTCTTTTGTAGCCAATGAGAAGAAGAGGTTGTGGTGAAGCATCTTTGTTTTTGGCCATAGGATCCTCAAGGCTTTGGCTATAAATAGGAATGCTCCAAGCCATTGTAAGACACACCAATATTCTAGCCTTAGTGCATATTCTCTCTTCTTCTCTTGTTCTAATATTGTGAGGAATATTTTAGTGTTTAAGATATAAGTGAGTGAGAGTGATATTGGGTGTACTTGGGTTTTGGGAAGTGAGTGAAACACTTGAGTGAACTTGTAATTCTCTTTTATCATAGTGATAATATCATTGTTGCTCTTCAACTGTGGACGTAAGCAAATTGCTGAACCACGTTAATTTCTCAATGTCATTTTCTCTATTCAAATTTCTCCATGTGTCTTCCGCTATAACATTTTCATAATTATTACAACTATTTTGTAACATTTCATGTAAAATAGTTATAATATATTAACCTTTTATAAATATGGACAATGGAATACTTTTCTTTTCATTTACTAATGCAAAATAGAAAATAATCTATATATTGTGTAAGAATTTGTACCATATTAGTACATCATTTATATGATGAACTAATATAAAAATGATATATATATAAATATTAAATAGAAAATAATTTATGTATTGTGTAAGAGTTTATATAATCTTAATATATCATTTTTTGAGTATATAATATATTATTTTTTGGGGTATATAACACATTATTTATTTGTTAACCAATTATTATTCTTAAATAAAAATAATACATTTGTTAAATAATATATTAATTATCTCCATGTAATATACAAATAAATATGACAAAAAATACACATTGACAATGATATGTTTAAAAAATTATACTTAGTATATATATTAAACTCAATAAATATTTTAATATTGTAGCATGTTTTTCAAGAAAATTATAATTATTACAAGAGTAAAAAAATAATTAACCAGTGTTAGTTCAAATGATACATGTTTGATTTTCCTTAACTAAGGTTTCAGGTTCGAGTCTTGTAGGTGGAAAAAATACTCACTGCAAGAGTTAACTTCACAGACTTACGAATGTTCTCGACTCGTAGTGGATTTAGTCTTAGAAAATTCTCTTCTAACTTCAACTTATATTTCTCTTTATTGATATAACTTAATTTATTTAAATTTCCCTTTCCTTTATTTGTTCTCGCTTAAATCATTTATATATAAGACTAAATCCCCATACTCAAATCTTTGAAATAATACCCTACACTCCTACAGTCCTACACACTCCTTATATGTAGATTAAGTCCACGTAAGTAAAACTTAATACTAAAAAAAGGTTAACATAATCATCTAAATCTATAGGTAGAGAGATATTAGGATTTTCCTTTTTTTGACACTTTTCTTTCTTATTTTGCTAATCTTTTCTTCATAGCCTACTAATTTCTATTTTTATCATCATATTAGGATTTGTTATTTACATTCTTCATAATACTGGTTCCTACACACTACTTATTTTTCTAAAATTATTTCAGATATGGTATGATATAGTTCTTTCAATTTAAACATTTGAGATGTTATTACAAGAGAACCACAATAGACAAAAGGTGTTTACAAATATCACTTACAGAATATATTTTTAAAAATTTGCTTCTTTTGGAGAACCCTGGAATCTGTTCTTTGAATGCAAAAGAAAAATAAATTTTATATGATTATTTTCCTTTCATTTTGTTAGCTGTATATTAATTTGCAAATTAATGTTTTGCGTTCAATTTTGGCAGTAAGTCTTTGTAACCTATTTATTTTTTTAACATCCTACTGATTTTATGTAAATAGAATACAATATCATGTTAAATGTGTACGAATATAATTTGTTCTTCCCTCCTACTTTACGGTCTTAAAGATTTATATAAAAATATAATCTCCAAAACAGGGATATATATATATATACTTAGATCTGTTTAAGGATGATAATGACTGCAAACAATATTGTATTCAAAGTTATATTATTCATAGATGTTTAGTGTGTATTTGTTCCATGTAGATGTGGTGCAATTAGATAATACATTTTTAATATGAATGACAACAAATATAAAAAAATACTCTAAGTGATTAGAGAGGAATATCAAACAGAATGATCTACTATTGTGTTGACATACACTCTCCTACCTTTCATCCTATATGTCTTAAGGTTTAAGATTGAGTATACAGTTTTTACATGCACCAATGAAAAACATATATATATATATATACTATTTACCATTGAATCCATAATATACCATATTTTATAGAAATCTTGTGTAATTAAACAAAGTTGTATAATTTTTTCGATATAACCATTATCATTAGAGAATATTTATTTATAAAATAGATAATGCTTTATAAGTACTTAAAAACTCAAACTCAAAAGCAATCTAAATATATTTTATTTTATCTTTCTCACTTAAATTAGTTGTTGCTAGTTATATAAACCTATAACCAATAAATGATTTGTGTAACACCACGAATTTTACGATTTTGAATTATAAGATTTTATTAATATTTTTATTAATTATATTTTCGAAAATGAATTTCTGAGAATTTTAGGTAAAGAATTAGACGAAACTCTAGTTGAGTTTTAGTCTTGTAATTCTATTTCCAATTTGGTGGTAAATTTTCATAATTTTCGGAGACAGTCGATTTCGGACCGCTGTTGGGACCGAATCTCACCCGGTACGGCTCAAAAAGTGGTTTTTAAGTCCCATAACTCGGAATCGAATTCCGATCACGTTGTTGGCTTCGTAATCACATTTCGAGTAAAGATAGACCCTGAGTTGGTCCATAACTATTTTCTAAAATATTTTCACTCGGAATGCCGAAATTCGAAGTTCCAACCGTAAAGTAAAATCGGGCGATCATTTTTGGCTACTCAAATATTGGCTGACAATACCCGAGCATGGTTTTAATTGCGCGTGTTTCGTCGAAGTCATCGCGTCGCATGAGTCACTTCACAAAATCTAATGCATAGATTTACTACCACCAAATCCCCTAAATCACTCACTTAACCCATGATTCACTCACCCTCTTAGATTTGCTAGATTGCCTTGGGAAATGGTTTGAGAAATCAGATTTCTCCCACCCCACAACTCTATAAATACCCATGTATCTTCATGCACTATCACTTTGCAAAAAGTTGGCAATTTGAAGATTTGAGAGTAAGTTACTCTCATCATCTTTTCTTCTTCATTTTATTCTTCTTTCAATCCTTGATCACTCAACATTCAACCAATGGATGGTGATGAGATTTAATTATGTTGTTCATGGGCATGTCCAGAACATATTCAACCGTTGAAA
>NC_032016.1:19293073-19293380 GCF_001865875.1 Lupinus angustifolius
ATGAGGATGGGATGAGGATGAGGATGAGGATAGGATGAGGACGAGGATACGATGCGGATGAGGATAGTATGAGGACGAGAATAGGATGCGAATGAGGATAGGATGAGGAATTGGAGGAGGAGGATGAGGATAGGATGAGGTTGTGGAGGAGGATAGGATGAGGATGAGGATGAGGAAGAAGATGAGGATGAAGAGGAGGGTAGGATGAGGATGGGGATGAGGATGAGGTTAAGATGAGGATAGGATGGCGACGAGGATAGGATCAGGATGAGGATAGGATGAGGAGGAGGACGAGGAGAATGAGGAT
>NC_032016.1:19293480-19294678 GCF_001865875.1 Lupinus angustifolius
GGGATGAGGAGGAGGATAGGATGAGGAGGAGGAGGAGGATGAGGATATGATGAGGACGAGGATAGGATGAGGAATTGGAGGAGTAGGGTGACGATTAGGATAGGATTAGGATGAGGATGACGATAGGATGAGGTTGAGGATGAGGATAGGGTGAGGGTGAGGAGGAGGAGGAGGAGGAGGTTGAGGATAGGATGAGGATGAGGATCAAGAGGAGGATAGGATGAGGAGGAGGATGAGGACCAAGATGGGATGAGGATGAAGATGGGATGAGGATGACGATAGGATGAGTATGACGATAGGATGAGGATGAGGAGGAGGATAGGATGAGGATGAGGATGAGGACGAAGATGGGATGAGGATGACGATAGGATGAGGATGAGGAGGAAGATAGGATGAGGATGAGGATGGATAAGGGTGAGGGCAAAGATGAGGATGAGGATGAGGATGAGGATTAGGATAGGATGAGGATGGGGATGAGGATGAGGAAGAGAATTGGATGAGGATGACGAAGAGGATAGGATGAGGATGAGGGATGAAGAGGAGGGTAGGATGAGGATTGGGATGAGGATGAGGATGAGGATAGGATGAGGACGAGGGTAGGATGAGGAGTAGGAGGAGGATGATGAGGTTAGAATTAGAATGAGGATTAGGGTAAGATGAGGATAAGGATTACGATTAGGATAGGATGAGGATAAGGATGTGGATGAGGATGGGGAGGAGGATGAGGATGAGGTTGAGGATGGGGACGAAGATAGGATGAGGATGAAGAGGAGGGTAGGATGAGGATGAGGATAGGATGAGGAGGAGGAGGAGGAGGATGAGGATGAGGATAGGATGACGATGAGGATGAGCATTAGGATGAGGATAGGATGAGGATCAGGATGAGAATGAGGATCAGGATGAGGATAAGATGAGGATGAGGAGGAGGATAGCCTGAGGAGGAGGATGAGGATGAGGATGAGGATTAGGATGAGGATTAGGATGAGGATTGGATGAGAATGAGGCTGAGGATAGGATGAGGTTGAGGACGAAGATGGGATGAGGAAGATGATAAGGACGAAGATGGGATGAGGAAGAGGATTAGGATGAGGATAGGACTAGGATGAGGAGGAGGACAGGAGGAGGATGAGGACGAGGATGAAGATTGGATGAGGAAGAGGATGATGATGAAGACGAGGGTAGGATGAGGATGAGGATG
>NC_032016.1:19294778-19295709 GCF_001865875.1 Lupinus angustifolius
GATGAGGATGAAGAGGAGGGTAGGATGAGGATGGGGATGAGGATGCGGTTGCGGAGGAGGATGAGGATAGGATGAGGACGAGGATGAGGATTAGGATAGGATGAGGATGGGGATGAGGTTTTGGAAGAGGATAGGATGAGGATAGGATGAGGATGGGGACGAAGATAGGATGAGGAAGAGGATGAGGATGAAGATGAGGGTAGGATGAGGATGGGGATGAGGTTTTGGAAGAGGATAGGATGAGGATAGGATGAGGATGGGGACGAAGATAGGATGAGGAAGAGGATGAGGATGAGAATGAGGATAGGATGAGGAATTGGAGGAGGAGGATCAGGAAGAGGATAGGATTAGGATGAGGATGAAGAGCAGGTTAGGATGAGGATGGGGATGAGGACAGGATGAGGACGAGGATAGGATCAGGATGAGGATAGGATGAGGAGGAGGACGACGAGGATGAGGATATGATAGGATGAGAATGAGGATAGGATGCGGTTGTGGAGGAGGATAGGATGAGGATGAGGATGAGAAGGAGGAAGAGGATTAGGATAGCATGAGGATGAGGATGAGGATGAGGATAGGATGAGGAATTGGAGGAGGAGGATAGCATGAGGATGAGGATAGGATGAGGAGGAGGACGATGAGGATGTGGATGAGGATGAGGATGAGGATGAGGAAGAGGTCGAGGAGGAGGATAGGATGAGGAGGAGGAGGATGATGAGGATAGGATGAGGACGAGGATAGGATGAGGAATCGGAGGAGGAGGATGACGATGAGGTTATGATTAGGATGAGGATGACGATAGGATGAGGTTGTGGATGAGGATGAGGAGTAGGAGGAGGATGAGGATAGGATAAGGATGAGGATGAGGATGAGGATAGGATAGGACGAGGATAGGACGATGATGAGGATAGGATGAGGATGAGGAGGAGGA
>NC_032016.1:19295809-19296162 GCF_001865875.1 Lupinus angustifolius
TGAGGATGAGGATAGGATGAGGAATTGGAGGTGGAGGAGAGGATGAGGATGAGGATAGAATGAGGATGAGGACAAAGTTAGGATGATGAAGAGGATGAGGATGAAGAGGAGGGTAGGATGAGCAAGAGGATGAGGATGAAGAGGAGGGTAAGATGAGGATGAAGAGGAGGGTAGGATGAGGATGGGGATGAGGATAAGGATGCGTATGAGGATAGGATGAGGACGAGGATAGGATGAGGAACAGGATAGGATGAGGAATTGGAGGAGGAGGATGAGGATGAGGATAGGATGAGGATGAGGATGATTAGGAGGATAGAATGAGGATGAGGATGGGGATGAGGATGAGGATGAGG
>NC_032016.1:19296262-19348143 GCF_001865875.1 Lupinus angustifolius
ATTTGTTACTCAAAGACAATAATGGATTACTCTGAACAGTTTTAAGTTGGATAACTCTTTTCTCACACATGTAACATGTTACTTAGATGAAGTAACTCGTTACACTCTATTTTTGAAAATTGTTTTAAGTATTTTAAAGTGTTTCAATTTTCTTGAAAAATAGTTTGAGCATTACTACTTTGCATTTTTAAGAGTTTTAGGATAGAAGTATCTATAGAGATTTAATCTAATTGTCTTGAAGCTTTAATCTTCTTTGTCTTCATAAGTATTCTTCTTTTTCTTCTTTTTTGGTGATGTTGGTGTCTTCATTAAAATATTGCCAAGGTCAGCAGCAAAGATCTTCTTCACAATCTCCCCTTTTTTTATGATGACAAACCAAGATCTTCTTGATAGTGTAATTTTCTGGAGAGCAACATACTTTGAAGTTTTAACTTGATTATGCTCCCCCTATCTTTTGAAGTAATGTGCCTGAAATAATTTTACAGAAAATACACTTCCTCCAACTTTTCTCCCCATTTTGACTTCATCAAAAAGTAGAAAAGCAAAAGAGATTTCGGCATAATATATATAGCATACATACACTTTATATAATCAAGATATATCAATATGATAGCATATACTAATGTATGAATTAAGATATAAGCAAGTATTGCAATGCATAAATAAGATGTTTCAAACATGTATCCAGGAATGGAACAATAAAGCACAAAACATCATAAAGTAATTTGTCTAGGAATATGCAGTAATAACCTAAAAGCAATAAATAAAAATTTGTCCGAGATTTGAAAATAATACGAGCAGAAAATCCTAACAACATATATTCTAAGACTCAGGCTCCGAATTGTCTTCATCAATATCCATGATATCCATCCTAGAGGAGAGGCAATGAAGTTCATATTGAATTTGATGGTTCTGAGAGTCAAGAACATCCATCCGGTTAGTGATGTAGCCTCGGAGAGAAACCAACTCATCCATAATCATTTGGTTCGTGGGCATGGCAGAAGATGAGGACAATTGAGCATGAAACTCAAACGGTTGTGGTGCAGAAGGGTTAGGAGCTTCAGGTTCAGATGGTTCAGTAGTAGTCGGTTTATCGGTTCTATGTGTATAGCTGCGGGTTCAAAGGTCTTTGATGAAACTCATTTTGTAGATCACTTCCACATCAATTTGGCTTTCACGAAGATTCAGAGGCACCTTTGTTTCACCGTTTGTAGAAACACCGACATGCTGAAGAATATTGGTTATGAAGATTGCATATGGCAAAGGGCTTTGAGTACCTCTAACAGTCCACATTTGTCTCATTATCATTAGAGCCCAATTGATCTTGATGTTAAACTTTAAAGCATACATCAATTGAAGTTCTATGTCACTTATTTGAGAATGATTTGAAAATTTTGGTAAGATGACATAGCTCAAAATATAATGAAGCAAACAGTCCTCAAGCTTGAGATATCCAGCATATATGATGTCTCGGTTTTTTACGGTCTCACCAAAACCATGTTGCTTACACATTTCTATTTCCCTTTTTGAAAGTCTACATAAAGAATGATAAAAATCATTTAGATCATAATTATCACATTCACATACAAGGCTGAAACCTGTTATGTTACCTTGAGAGGGTATGTTACATAACAATGAACTAAAGGTGTTAAGATCCAAAATAATGTCTTTTTCTTTGACATAGGAAGTTCAAGTTATAGTAAAATACTCGCACAAGTTCTGGATAAATTTCATTTGTCTCACAACAAAAATCAAAAAGGTTTTTTTGACTTAAAAGATAAGGGAAAGGAAAATCTTCAAACTCAAAATTTCCAACATTATTGTCAACATTACCGAATTTTGGAGTAAAAATGATGCCTCCATCGAAGTGTTCTTCAAACACTTTGCGTTGTTCCTCATTAGCTAGAATTCTTACTAAATCCAGAGGGTTAGACTCCAAAGAAGTTGTTCCTTGACTCCTTTGAGATGTATTTGTGCGTTGTTTCTTTGATCTAGAAGAAGAAATCATGGATTTGGGATTTTGAAATTTTAGGTTTTTAGGTTTTAGAGATTTGGGGTTTTTTTATTCTAGCCACTGATCACGAAAATGATTGGTTAGAAGTGTTTAGAATCGAAAATATGATAGGAATGGATATAAAAATCACCCAAAATGGTTTAGAAATGAATATTTTAGAGTGAGAGAAAGGTGGTCACGTAGAGGGTTTGAGATTAGGAAGAAGAAGAGTTTGAAAAAGTTATAAAAATGCAGAAAATTTACATTTATAGAGCATAGAGTAATCGATTACTCAAAATATATATTTTTTTTTTAATTTTCAAACAACAACTCAGAGTAATCGGTTACTCATTTTGAGTAATCGGTTACTGAAGCACGTTGTTTAACCCTATAATCGGTTACTCTCTAGAGTAATCAGTTACTGACCCCAGAAAAATTCATTTTAAGCATACTGATGCACTGAAAATGATTTTTAACCTAAAAAATGAAGTTTTTTAACACATAAATAAATATATTTAAGATCAAGTAGGCATGAGATAATCATAATGAAGCAAACACATAATCATTTAAGCATGTTAAGACAGGTAAGCTTCATCAAGAATGTCTAATTCAAGTCTAATTTTGTAAGGAAGTTCTTTTGTCAAGGGCTTAGTGAAAATATCTGCAAGTTGGTTATGAGTATCAACAAATTCTACGGATACATCTTTCTTTTAAACATGGTCCCTAAGAAAGTGATGTCTTATATCTATATGTTTGGTTCTAGAATGCATAATAGGATTCTTTGTAAGATTTATAGCACTAGTATTATCACATTTCAGCGGAGTGCAACCTAAGTCTAAGCCATAATCTCGTAACTGTTGCTTAAGCCACAACACTTGGGCAAAACAACTATCTGATGCTATATATTCAGCCTCAGCAGTGCTTAGTGCAACACATGCTTGATTCTTGCAGGACCAAGAGACTAAAGCATTGCCTAAAATGTGACAAGTACCACTTGTACTTTTCCTTTCAGATTTACATCCGGCAAAATCCGAATTCGAATATCCAACCAATTCACATATACTTCATTTTGGATACCAAAGTCCAACTTTAGTTGTACCTTTAAGTATGAAAGTAATATAACTTGCAATCCAATCAACTCTTTATGTATACCAAGTAATAATGCTCTTTGGAAAACTTTGAAACACTTATAAGCAACTTCAGAAAAATGATTTTTGAAAGTTTAAGTGCAAGTTGTCAAAAAGTATAGAGAAATAACTTTAGAATAAGTTTAAGAGCTTTTGGAAATTGTATAAGAGTTGTATGTTGTTGTGTATTTGTTTTGTGAAAGTTAGAGCTTTTATATAGACTTTCTAAACACACATGGTGCCTTTCTGAAAGTGTAGGAGTTCTTTGAAGTAAAGAGATTTCGTTTGGAATGAAAACATTTCATTTTGAAATCTGAAATCTGATGCAACAGCTCTCAGTAATTGATTACTAACAGTGGGTAATCGATTATCCAAACTCTTTGTCCACTGTTCTTTTAAAAATGAATTAGAGTAATCGATTACACCAATTTGGGTAATCGGTTACTCAACTTTTTCAAAACTGGTAATTTGTTACTTAAAGGCAGTAATGAATTACTCTGGACAGTTTTAAGTTGGATAACTCTTTTCTCACACATGTAACCTGTTACTCAGATGAAGTAACTCATTACACTCTATTTTTGAAAATTGTTTTAAGTATTTTAAAGTGTCTCAATTTTCTTGAAAAATAGTTTGAGCATTACTACTTTGCATTTTTAAGAGTTTTAGGATAGAAGTATCTATAGAGACTTAATCTAATTGTCTTGAAGTTTTAATCTTCTTTGTGTTCATAAGTATTCTTCTTTTTCTTCTCTTTGGTGATGTTGGTGTCTTCATCAAAACTTTGTCAAAATCAGGAGCAAAGGTTTTCTTCACAATAGCTACCTCTACCTTCACTTCACCATCATTGCCACATCATCACCCCAATATAACTTCACTTGTTGCTCTATCAAATATGTAATAATATTATTTTATAAGAAACTATCTCATACAATATCACATCAAATACCATATAAATAATAAAGCTTTGTCTTACATATGTTATAGAAGGAATGTAGATCAGTTATTCTAAAAGATTGTCTTTAATGATGTTTCATCCAATAAAAATTTGATATCTAATAAAAAAAATTAAACATCAATTTAACTTTATTTCCCATTACTAAGTTAACTCTCTTGCTCCTCTTTGTCCCCCTTCTAATTTCCTCAGAAATATTTATGTTTTCCCCTATTGCTTGGTGTTATTCGTCTGACATGGGTCATAACCAACCACTCAAAATGATCAGGGGCCTCAGATTCAACACAGCGTAATTAGAATCTTCATCAGCAAAAACAATCACATCCCAAATAGATTTTATGTTTTTATAGTTCTTGATTGAATTCAGATCTCATAATTATAATGTGGTTGTGAGATTCACTTTCATTCTTTATCTTTAACTTTTGGATAAAAATAATAAAAGTAACTTTTTTTATTAGATTTTTTTTTGTATTAAGGGTATGTCTCATGTTATCTCAAGGAATTATTTCATTTTCTTAGTGCACGATTATCATCGTTTATATTAATCAATTTTTTTATCTTTTTATAAATCTCCTGCCTCTTACATATTAAAATTTCTTTTTTTTCAAACAACTATTCAACACATTACTTCACCGAATAGGCTTCAACTATTGCAACGGTCATTAACTACCTCTCATACCTGTTTATACAATATCTTCATTTAATCAAACCTTTTCACAGTTATTTTCGTTGTCTCATATATAATCTCCAACAACGTCTGAAATTTCCCACACCCCATTTTCTTCTAAGTAGCGGCGCTTTCTCTTTGGCACCGCTACAACCATCAATAAACTTCTTCACATAGAAAAGAAAATGGCTGATCCAAGGTTCGTTGTTCCATATCGTGACCCCTATGATACTCCACTTAGCCCAAGCATTTTCAATTTGACAAACCCCACAATATCTGATTTATCAAACAATGTTAACAATAATTATAATGGACTCGTTCCACTGCCGCAACAAATTGAATATGGAGATGGAAATGGAGTTCAAGGGGTTAATCATCCATTACTTGACCCAATGATGAGTAATTATTATTTTCCAAATGGAGGAAATGGAAACAACAACAACTTTGAATCACAAGTGAATGTGGGTCCAAGTCAGCCACCAAATTGGAACTTCTTAGGGTTACAGAATTTTAGCAACATGGAAGTGATGTCACTTCCATGTTGGCCAGACTCACCATCACCTTTTAGTTGCTCTTGTTGTCAAGTTTTAAGAGAGATAATTCACACCAATGGTATAATTAACATATGAGTCAGCAAAGTACATCTATTGTGCACTATAAATATGAAATGTGTCACATAAAAAAACATTTCTGTGAAGTTTTCAGTCACCAAAATTAACCCATTCTATTGTTTACGGTTTCTCTATCTCTTCTTCTTACATGATAGTTTAATTTCTTCCGTTTTCATTTTCATTAATTTGATATGTATTTTGGTGCTTTAGGTTTTACCTTCAACAAACTTGAGATTGATGGAAGGCTTGGTATAATGTGTCATGCAATTCATCACCAGAATATCAATGGGAATATCAATGGGGCTTCTTCAAGTAACCCTCAATTTCAAATGATTGAGTAAGTTCAACATAGTACCTTTTTGTGGCATTGCAAAACTCTACGTAGTTAAAGAGAATGTGTTATTATTTGCATGTCATTTAACGACCACATTCTACAACAAAGTGCATTTTCATTTTTAGTTTATTTATAAACTTCTTGCACAATTAAATCCTGTGCATGCAATGATGTTTTTGCGTTTACTTTCTAATACCAAAACTCCTTTTGAGTATTTACTTTTCTTACTATTATTACTTTCTTTATGGTTACTATGATCAGTTTTACCATGAAAAACATCCAAGAAATCAAGAATTTTCTAGTGCAATACTGTCTGGGGCAAAATACATCAGGCTACGTTATGGTGCAAGATCCATTGTCTTCCTATTATGAAGCCCTGTGCATTGGACTAGACTGGGCTGAAGACTTGAATGACTATATCGACATGAATCCAAATGGTTCAGGTTGGTTCTATTCTACTGCTATTTTTATTCTTGAAAAAGGTTATATATGCATTGATATAATATTTGTTACAATATTAGTACATCATTAAATGATATACTTATAAAACTATTCTTATATAGTTTCAGAATATTGTGCTCAGTTTCAATCATGTTATATATATGTTTGTAGGAGGACCATCCGATGAAATGGAACAAGAGGTTGACAATGGAAGGGCTCGTAGGCCTAGCCTTTCAGAACAGGTTAAAATTTTGATGTTTTTCCTTTTTCTAATTTCTTGTTTCCTCTTAACTTTACATTAGTTACTTCTACCACTTTTTTATGTAGTATTGTAAAATAAAATAATGTTCATATGTCAAAATAGAACCAAATAAATGTCAAAATAGAATATACATCTAAAAATATAGAACTTAATGAGGAAGTGTTGCATGAGTTTTGTGCTTTTCTTTTATTTGTTTGGCAATAATTTATAGCTTTTTGACTAGTTATACTATTGTATATCGTGGTTGAACAGAAAGAGAGAATAGCGAAGATGAAATTAAGTGATTTAAGGGATTACTTTCATCTACCTATTGAGGAAGCAGCTAGGAAGTTGAACGTATGTTCTAGTGTCGTGAAGGGAGTTTGTCGTAGAGAAGGAGTAAAAAGATGGCCTCAAAGAAAGGTTTAATTTTATGTAACCCTTTTCTTTGTTTTCCTATTTTGATCGCTATATATATATATATATCTATATATATATATATATATGTGTGTATATATATATGAATGTGCTATATGCCCTTGAATTTATTTGCTGAACATGTTTAGTTTTATTTTGATGTGCATAGATCACAAGCATTGTGAAGCAGATGACAGTGCTGAAAAGAACATTAAATTCAGCAGATGCAAGTACAAGGGCAAGAACTGAGGCAGAAATTAACAAACTTGAAGAAGAAATGAAGGGGCTTTGTGGTGGAATTTCCCCAACCGCAATAAATTACTCATGAAACCTGTGCTATATATACTACAATGTGTGTAATTTTGTTATGCAGATGAAACAACTTGTTCTTTTTTATTAGTTTACCTATTTTTTAAAGTGTTCTTTTAATCAGAGATGATTAGCTTCATTTTGTGAGTGTAATTAATTGTAATTTTTGTATGGCCGCGGCCTATTTATATGTAATTTGTTCATACATTATTATTGGAGACTTGGATTTTTGTGAAGTAATGGGATTATTCCAATATAGGCAATTATAGTATCATGGTCTGGTATTGAACCAATAAGCCAAACCTTTTTCTCTAGAGCAATTACAAAATAGTTCTCATAAAAAACTCATCTCATTACTAATTGTGTTTTGAAATGAAATCTTAACGTGATCTAACATGGGATATATTAGGAAGTAAATTAAATATCTCTTTTCATTATTTTTTTTTGTCATAATACCTAGTATAAGGAGATAATTTATCTCCTCCGGCTACTAAAGTCATGCATGTATTTTAATCATTTTTTATAAAAATATTTCTAAAACTAAACAAAATATTACACATATGTCATACTTTTATTGGCCGAAAGAAATAAGTTAGCTCGTGATACGATGAGATATCATTTTTTACAACTGTCTAACATAATTTTTCCACCTTTTATGATATGTTTGTAGACATGCAACTATTTTTATAGGTGAGTTTAGATTAACTTTTGATCTAATTTCTTTCACTTATTCATGCAAGATGTAGAAGTAAAAACTTCATCATCATAACATATTAAGAAAGCTATATAGGAACACATAACCTCTGCACCATGCCACTACACCTATTTTTTCTTGTAATATTAAAAATTGGATAGTGAATATCATATAATCTATGCACAGTGCCACAGTGCACGAGATAATCAACTTGAAAAAAAAATTGGAGAAAGAGAAGAAGACTCTAGTTCTCGTGGAGGAAGGTGAGGTACCCCAGTCACAAACCAGAGAAAACTCTGAATTTTTTCTTTCATTCTTCTACAATATTGTTTGAAGTACTGAAGATGGAAAAGATACATGGCATGTCAACACCTTCTTCTTTCGTTCACGGTTTTTCGGCTATGAACTGGATGAAGATGGAGAATAAACATAAATGTCTTTTCTTTTAGGAAAGTGGAACACAACTATGGAGTGGAAGGTTAGGGTTATTTCTATATGTTTGTTTCATTTTCTGTTCTGTGCTTGAACAATATTCTTGTTATTATTTATTGGTAGCCTTCTAGAATATTCTGTTGTATATATGAAGGTAGCTCTGGCTTTGTTTTGGACATGGCAATAGTTGAATCAGTTAGGAATATTCCTTTGCAAGATCCACCTGTGGAGGAGGAGTTCTGTGCTGCTGATTTGACTTGGACCAAGCCCTTATTCCATATGATCGAGTCCATGATTTTATAGTCGGCGAGTGCTGAGTGTTGAGTGCCCAACTCGCTTCCATATCGAGAAGGAAGGAAACGAGATATTGGCTCCTTGAAGGAGTGCAAGGATGATGAGTATCTGGAGTACAAGCTGTGAGTTTCTATTATGAATCTTATTACTGTTCATTCAAAATAATTTTGATTCAGGTTTTTTCACCTAAATTTGTTCTCCCTTTGGAGTATCATGATTGCTGGATTGTTATACGTTTCGGATTTTTGTTTTAATTTTCTAGTATTTTTCAGCTTGTTTCCTTCTTTTTTAACTTAGTTTGTTTTTTTTTTGGAGAAGGGGAGCCTTGGTGCGATGGTCAAAGTGGTTGCTATGTGAAAAGAATGTCATAGATTCGAGTCGTGGAATCAGCCTCTTGCAAATGCAAGGTAAGGCTGCCTACTACAGACCCACATAGTGGACCCAACCCTTCCCTGGACCCTGTGCATAGCGGAACCTTTATGGCACCAAGTTTCCCTTTTAGTTTATTCTTGGGATAGTGTTGGAACTTGAAAGTGTTAAATTAAGTTTCTCTTTTATAAAACACTGATCCTTGTTAAGTTCCCTAATGTTAAAAAATCATTTTTGTGTTGTTTTAAATTAAAACCAGACTGGCAAACAACTTTTAAACTTAAGTGGTGCAAGGACGGGATTCCAATATGTATGTTGTAAAGTTGAAATATTTGTGTGTGTAGGTACTGGTGCTCATTTGGCCCAGAAAATTATGGGGAAGGTGGAGGTATTTTGCCGAGTCGAAGATATCGATTGAACACTCGAAATCGTGCTGCTAGACCTCAATCAATGCGTGGTTGTACTTGTCATTTCGTTGTTAAGTGTCTTTATGCTTGTTCGTCACTTGCTCTTATTATATACAATGAGAAGTGCCACATTAACAAGTCTGGGTTCGTATGCCATGGACCACTTGATAGAGATGCAATTGGTCCTGGTGCCAAAACAATTCCATATATATGTAATGAAATTCAGCAGCAAACAATGTCCATGATTTATTACTACTATGATTACAATAGCATGGTTGCAAATTGCAGATAAAATGGGGGCAAATAGAAGCAACTATAGTGAGTATGTTTTGCTGAATTTTCAAATCTAGATATACTTTCAGTTTCAGGTGATCACCTGGGATAGAGTAGTACTCAATTTTGCTTAAAAATTAGAAACCATTGTTCAGAATTTAATAATTTTTCCCTCATTTTTTTCAGACATTCATTTTTACATTGTACCATATTACCATATATCTCTTTAGAAATTGAATACCTTTCAAGTACTCAGTTCATTGCAGACTGCAGAGGATAGATCCTTCCATGGATCATGATCTTCTTTTCTATTTTGTTTTTCATGTTCTTTGATTTACATATTATGTATTACACTATTTTTTGGCAAATAAGTTGCAAGATATATAATTTAAATTAGTGATAATTTTGAGTTTAATTCTTCTGATATTCACACTGGCAATCTTCATAGAATAGTATTAAGATTACATTTACACACAAACTCATCCCAACATCTTCATACACATCATGCCTTCAATAATAAATACTAAATAGTAAAGTTGAAACAAATTGAACTAGTATTTTATGGCATTCATGACATCATAGTTTGAAATGCCTAACTGAAAATGCTTTCTAACCCTGGCATGGTTAAATTAGCAACATCATGACCTTCAGAAAGTGAGGCAAGTCTCTTCTTTAGGTTCTCTAACGATTCCACTGTGTTGTCAAAAGTTGTTGCTGTGATAGATACAAGCCCTGGGTTTTGGCTGTTGAACACTGAAATTGCAGTGGCATCTTGAAACCCATTATTTAGAATGAAGTGAAACAAACCCTTTGGGAACACAAAAACATCACCTACATTAAGAAACTCTTGAAAAACTTGGTTTTTGGTATCAACAAATCCAGCAAGCAATACCCCTTTGGTAACAAATATAATCTCAGTAGCTCTAGGGTGATAATGGAAATTTACCAGGCCATCACCATCCATATCAGTTCTTCCAATTGAGAGGCCAAGAGTGTTAAGACCAGGAAACTCAGAAGCAGTGACAAATTTGAGTGAAGCACCAAATATATCTTTAGACCCAGGGTTGCTTAATTCTGAAGTCTTGAAATCTTGAGCTGTTATATTAGCTGGATTTTTGCAGGGTAGGCCATTGATGAATATGGTCTGCTTTTTGGGTGAAACTGTAGGACAAGTGTCCTGTAAGTTTTCACAGTCTGCATAGCAATGTTGGATGCTGGTGAAGGCAACAAAGAACATAAAGAAAATGTTAGCAAAGAGTTTCATCTTTAATCTACACTTGTTATACATATTCTTCTGCCCTTTGTGTTGTCTTTATTATCTTCTTCAATTTATACATATATAAATGTGTCTTGGGGTTCAAGAAATGCAAGTAATGATAACCTTGGAGTTCACTTCTGGCTTTGTAATGAAGTGTAATGTAAGAAGTGTTTTGCTTGAAACTGAAATAAACACTATCTATTTGATCATTAAGCTTGAAGGTTGTGTTAAATGAGATTCCATGTGTGGTATCACCAAAAGCATTCACTTCAATGACAGAAGAAGCTATTTGAGGAGTGGCTTAAATATTCAAGATAAGGAATCCAATTTTAAATGGTTAAACTCAATTAAGATACCCTGTCAATTTTTAGGTCATGTGACAGCTATGTTTTAAGGAGAGAAAAACCTTTATACTCACTCCTCTAGTATTTTATTTGTTAAGATAAAGTTATCAAAGTTCAATTAATGGTCCATGTTTAAACGATATTACATATGGATACATACATTCCATGAAAAATAATAAATATTAGAAGTTTTTGAGAGATCTGATGATTTTTTCTCTCATTTTAACAAAAGTATTCATCTTCATTATAATCTGGATAGATGACTAATCTCTTCGGGGATGATGGTTATCCTTTCCAACAATTACTAATAAGATATTTGTGCATTCGCACGGGTGGTAACGTATTTAACTAGAGTGTATTTAAATAATACAGAGTAATTTATTAATTAAACATTTGCTAATGATTACGGGATGAAATTTGATGTTTATGTATATGTTTGATCCAACAGATTTGATGACAAATAACATGGTATACAACCTATTGTATGAAATAAATAATAAATAGTTATAAACAAAATTTATATAGTACAATTTAAGATAAGCTATAGAATATCTCTTAGAGATTTTGAAAGACTTTTTTATAAACCACATTTGTTATTAACTTGAGTGGTTTATAATCCTTATCATGAATTAAAATCTTCAATCACTTATTGCTTTTAACTCTTGAGATAGCCATATACAATTGACCATGACATAAATATGAATGTTTTTGTCACAAAAAAGAAGCTATATGAATGTTTTTTTCACACATAAATAATAGCTTAACCCTAAACCCATAAAAACACCATTTTTTTCATAAAAATAAACTTTTTCACACAAAAAAATATCTTCTTTTTTTCATATGAATGTTTCCGCAGTGAGAATAATGGTAACTATCGTTTCTAAAGAAGAAAGTAAAAGGCAGTTAAAGATGTCATTTTTATGAGAAAAAACTCAAATGTCGGAAATCCATTGATGAAATAAAATGTTTCATGATCATCGTAAGTATAAGAAAAATGACATCTTTATGGAGGAAACCGTGAGTATAACCAAATGAATTTACAATATGGTTACCTTCCATGAAAATGAGTATCAAATATTTGTTTAAGAGTAAAAGAAAATAGGAAGAGTATGAGAGAAAACTTGTAAATAATATAAAGATGGAAATGAGAGATGAGTGAATAGGAAGACAAAATGAGGATGTCGCGCCCCGATTTTCGGCTGCACGACCTTATTAGAGTCGTTACTACATTTTTTTTTCCAGTCAAAAATGTAGAAAAATCTTTTGACCCAATGGTATTGAGCTTTGGACTTTTATATCTAGGTTCGGGAGTCGATTACACAGTATGGAAGGTATTAGCACCTAGTTGTCTGTTTAAACGGTACCCTACCTATTATATTGCATGGATTACTAATTGTTTTTATTATTATTACCAAAAAACTTTATTTTAATATTATGTCTAACAAGTGTGATCTTGATCCTACGTATCATCTTTATGGGAATCAAGACTACGTCATTCTTTGGGTAGAAAAAAATTTGTTGACTGGGTTAATTTTATTTATTTAAAATAGTAAAATTTAAATTATTATTTTTGAAAACAAAAAGGATATGAGCGAATCATAGCCCTTACGTTCAATACCGCATCTCATATTAAAACTTGGTTAAGAAATTCTATATTTTGTTTTTTTATAAAAAAATATTTTTTGGATGTAGAAATATAATTAATCATATTAATTTTAAGAAAGTGAAGTGTAGCCGTACGTCCAACACCGCAACATATCTTAAAACTAGGATTAACATGTTTCACATAGACTTGTATTAAATGATTTTTATTTTTACGTAATTATAAGAAAAATGCGATTTCAAAATAAATTAACAAATAATCTAATTGCATACTTTATTTATTCTTATGGTAAATGTATTAAAATTATTGTTATGGTAATTATTAATGGAATGGCGTAAATAGATAAAAACAAAATTCAATAGGTGAAATTGTGTACCTGTATTAACTCCAAGGCTGGCGTCAACTTGGATTTCAACAAATTATGTTGGCCTAATAAAAATAGAGTAAGATAAATTCTTATTATATTCAGTGTTTGGTGTGCACCAAATAATAATGATATTGATATAATGGTGACGTACTAATAATATGGTGGCAGTGGTGATTAGTGTGAGAGTATGAAAAAAATGTTGCACTATCTTATCTTATCCATTTCAAACCTAATGTTCCATAGGATAAACGTAAAATATAATAAAATATCACACAAAATAAAAACCTAAATTTTAGTAATACAATTTTTAATCGAGCTAGAGTTATGAAAACTCTCCATTATTTCTCATAGAAGAGTAATTTAACTATCAAAATAAAGCAAAAACAAAAAAGAGTTGAATATGAAACAACTTTAGTCTATCTCTGCTTTTTTAAGAACCACACCGTCCAAGTGATGAAACAACTTGTTTGAGAAAGTACAGATTTGTTAATTTATTGGAAAGTGTAAAAGCTTTCTCATAATTTGTTAATCTATTGCTGCAAGATTATGGCTTCTTATAGTTTTTCTATGATATGCAAATGTTCTCATCTCATGCCATGCTACATTGCATTTAAGTAGGTCATGTAATGGTGGAAAAAGGAGGAGACATACTCAACGTTGATGCAGGATTCCATGTAAAGATTATTACTGCTATCAGAAATTTGGACTTTTTTCCAAGTCTATATAAACAATAGTTTGTTAAATAGCCACATTATATCAAGACCTAAAGTTCACATTACAAGTTCATTTCTCCAAGTCCCACACCGGCCAGAGTATTTAACAAAAAACTCTTTATATAGCCTCTAACAAGCATTTCAAATTGCTGAGTTGGGTAACACCAGCTTGTAACCCAAGTGGGGGCATCAAGGTGATAGAACAGCTTCATGGCTTTGCTGGGTTGGATTGATGTGTGCAATTTGGCTGGCTTGCCCACTCCAAGTTGAGAGTTGAGACATGGAACTTAAGCTGAGGCATAGGTTTCATGACTCCTAGACTAGAGGGCATAGCGTGAGGCTGGTTTCACAGAACAGCGACCACCTCTGGCTCCCAACAGTGGGGGGATTACAGGCTGCTGCACTATCAGTCCACATAGCCTGGTGAGCTTAGTTGCCTGAACCATCACCTTTTTCAGTTAATCCTTATTAACTTGAAGAGACAGAATCAATTTCATCATTGCAACCTTTACTACACGCACTGTCAAGACTAACCTCAGGATGTAACATTTAATCATCAAATGCAACTCTATGTAGCTAGTGTGAGGGTGGATTTTCTATTCTTTTGCTTTGCTAAGTAGCCATTTTTTGAATTAATTATATCAACACATGGGTGACAAGGGTCGAGAGGGTAGCACTTTGTTTCTGAGATTTCCGAAGTATTTCATGCATAATCGGAAATACATATGTGTAACTATTATGTTTAACATTTATACCATAAAAATTGTATCGTCAATCCTAAACAATAGAATTGTTGGTTGACAAACACATGACTGTTTCTTACGCATTAGGTTAGTCATGACATTTTATAAGCCATGTAAGGGAAAATAGGAACTCTTATTTGTCACAAGAAAATAAATGAAATTTATATGTGAAAATTTAAATAAAAATGAGAATTGAAAATAAATAATAAAGGGAGAATGAATATTCATTATTTATGAAAGTAATTTAATTAACTAAAATAAATATGTGTAACTATTATGTTTAACATTTATACTATAAAAATTGTATCGTCAATCCTAAACAATAGAATTGTTGGTTGACAAACACATGACCGTTTCTTACGCATTAGGTTAGTCATGACATTTTATAAGCCATGTAAGGGACAATAGGAACTCTTATTTGTCACAAGAAAATAAATGAAATTTATATGTGAAAATTTAAATAAAGATGAGAATTGAAAATAAATAATAAAGGGAGGATGAATATTCATTATTTATGAAAGTAATTTAATTAACTAAAATAATTTATATTCACATTTCCAAAAAAAGTTATGAAAATTGTGAGAACATGTGAAATGCTTTCTTTTCTTGCTTTTTTATTATTGTTACTCATTAGAAATTTGAGCACAATACCTTTTTTTATATTTGGTCATTTTTAATGGACCTTGAGTGATCTTATATTTAATACATCCATAGCAACCCCTTAAATTTATTCTACATCATTTATGATAATATAATAGCAACCCCTTAAAAAAATTTATATGTGGTGTGAATGAAGAATTTTTTATATAAAAATAAAATTGGTGAGAGTAAAAAATATTTTATGAATATGTAAATTCCCCCTCATTAACTATCGAGTATGTGGAGAGCACTTGGTGCGCACTGCCAGTCCTCTCAATACGCTACTTTTGATAATATAGAGATATTTCATACTCCTTTCATAATGGAAACACTAAATGAGAAACTAAAATAGAATGTACACATTAAATGAAGAAATGAGATAATGTAACAAATGTTCCCAAAAAAGACCTCTGATTTTAGCATTCAGTAACATTTATGAATATCTATTTATCTTAGTTACAATTTCTTTTATAATTGAGGGTGAAAGTGAAATATGAAAATTAAGTCTATATACCTCTCTACATATATCTTTATGTATTTGTAATTTTTATTGTTATCTATATACATATATATCTTTGAATAAAAATTACTTTAAAAATTAAAATGGGAAGAGCATGATGCGAGTTAAGCAGCACCGAATTGATAAATAGGTATTAATTAATATAATATGGGATGGTACGTGACACGCGCACACGTGCGAGGCGATTGGTGATATATGAAAAGAGCGAGTGAAGCGAAACGAGAGTTGGATTGGTGTTTTATGAAACCCTAGGAGGCATCAGAAAATTTTGGGGGAGAAAAAGCGGTTTTGGTCCACTCGCTGATGCCCCTCGCGTGAGATTTTCCACCTTCACTTTGTTTCTGATCTTTCTTTCAAACAGGTTCCCTCCCTTCCCTCTCTTCTCATTATTACACCCTTCTTATTCATTCCAAAATTCACCTTATTTTTTTCCAATTAATCATTTATTCTACTTAATTAAAATACATTATGCTTTATAATTCACTGTAATTGTGTTATGCACTACTTATAATTTGATCAAAGGATTGTTTTTTTATTAGTGTTGTTCCCTTTGTAACCTAGAAGATTGTTTATGGATGTGGATGTAACTGATAAATAATTGTTTTTGTAACAATTTCTCTGGGAACTACATGATTTGCTTGCTATATTGTTGTTGGGTCAAGTTATGCTTCTATATACTGTAAGTAAAAATATTAGCTTTAGGACCTGTGCTGTTCTAAGAGAGTGAGTCTCGACGCATTTGGTAAGTTTGCTACTAAGTGACTATGAGGTCACGAGTTCAAATCCGGGAAGCAGTCTCTGCTTGTGGGGTGGGCTATTGTCTCTATACCTCACCACGTGGGAGTTTCGTGTACTGAGCTGCTGTGTTTTTGTTTCTTAGGACTTGTGATGTTCCGTGGCAAGAAGAAGAAGAAGAGAGGAATAGAGAGATTTTGCTAGTTATTTTAGATTGTTTGTTAAATAAAATAAGAATGAACAGAAGAGGATAGTACATAGGTGTGGATTGTGGAGGAGGAAGTTGCTTAGCAAAACATAAGCTCAAAATCGGAGTTACATTATTCTAAAAGTTCACTTTTGTCTCTCACAAATCAGATAACGAAATCTTCCAAAAATGACACAAGCAGAAATTTTACATCTTGCCCTTTTTGTGGACTCTATTTGCTATTGAATAAACACTAGGATTTGATAGGTGCCTGTATTTAACATTCTAATTTCTTCAAAGTTATCCTCCAAATGGGAAATGTTCCGTTGCACAGCCACCCTCTGGAAAGCAGAATCTCTCCCGAAGATAAAAACTTTCTTTACTTAATAGGATCTCTATTCAAATGACTTTTCGAAGAGTTCTGAGCTTAATAGATCTATTTCTCCTAAATAATGTTTGCATTGTTTTTGCTGTTTCTTGGAAGCAATATTTTTTTCCTACACTGTTCCCCTGCTCTATTTGTCCATATCTATCTTTTTGGGTTGAAAGATTTGTGAGTATGTATTTTTCACCCTTATGGTTGTTTTACTATTAGTAAACTCATTGGTATAATCACAGCCAGAGAGTATTTGTTATTATTGTAAGTACTTGAGTTATATTTCAGCTTGAAAATACAACTCAAGACATGGATAGGAGCCTTAGAACACTCTCATGGTTTTGAAACTGCCCCATATGATGGTTATTGCTGTATTGGACAATTCCTTTCGCTCTCTGCACACTTCTAGGGATCTCCTTCATATTTTGTTTGCACTTTTACTAATTACTACTTTTCTGATTTGCTGCATATGCTGATGGGAATTTGATATGTTAACTGCATATGATATCTGTCTTTGGTGTTTTCTATATAAATTCTCTAGTCTGCCTCCTTTGCTCTACTCACTACTTTTTCTTCTCATGATTTCAGCTCATGACATTCATACTGTTGAATTAGAAACATAATAAGATTAATGGGAAAAATTTATAATAAGATTAATGGGAAAAATTTAAAACCTTTCTGCTTCACATACATATTTACAATTGAGTCAAATGAACATTAACATCTAAGCGGCTATTTTCTACCAGAGACCATATTATTATGATTGGTACTATGATGAAGCTGTACTGTCAGTTCTTCTACAAATGAGTTTACTACCTTAGCACTAGTAGAACTACCCCTTTGTTTTTCTGTTGTTTGCAATTTCCTTATCTCATAAATTTCAGTTTTCTCCTGGTCTGTGTTAGGTCTTCTTACTAGAAGACCCGCGAGGCAATGCATAAATGAATTAACTGGAAATGATTTACTTGATTGGTTGACTTGGTTTCTGTTATTTCCACTTTTCAGTACCCTTGAAATCATCAGGCAGAAATAGTTATGGACATAGATCTTAGATTACCTTCTGGTGAACATGATAAAGAGGATCAAGAAACAAATACAATTGATAACCTATTGGATACAGAAGATAAATTGCGCAATGGTGATATAGAGGGAAGAAATATGGTTGATGCTTGTGTTGAGGTACATCCTCTCGATGGCGGAGACTTGAATTCACCCACAGTAGATATGGTAATGTTTAAGGAAGAAGCAAATCTTGAGCCACTTTCTGGCATGGAATTTGAGTCTCATGGGGAAGCGTATTCTTTCTACCAGGAATATGCTCGGTCAATGGGATTCAACACTGCAATACAAAATAGCCGCCGATCAAAAACGTCAAGAGAATTTATAGATGCAAAGTTTGCCTGTTCCAGATACGGAACAAAACGAGAGTATGAAAAATCAGTAAACCGCCCGCGTGCCAGGCAGAACAATCAGGAATCGGAAAATTCAACTGGTAGGAGATCTTGTTCAAAGATCGATTGTAAAGCAAGCATGCATGTAAAAAGAAGGTCAGATGGAAAATGGGTTATACATAGTTTTGTGAAGGAGCATAATCATGAGCTTTTACCAGCCCAAGCTGTTAGTGAACAAACAAGAAAAATGTATGCTGCGATGGCTAGACAGTTTGCTGAATACAAAACTGTGGTTGGTCTCAAGCACGAGAAAAACCCATTTGATAAAGGCCGGAATTTCGGCCTGGAGTCAGGAGAGGCTAAACGTATGCTTGAGTTTTTTACACAGATGCAAAATATGAATTCTAACTTCTTTTATGCAGTAGATATTGGTGAGGATCTACGCCTGAGAAGTCTTTTGTGGGTTGATGCTAAAAGTAGGCATGACTATATCAACTTTTGTGATGTTGTGTCTTTTGACACCACCTATGTTAGAAACAAGTATAAGATGCCACTGGTTCTTTTTGTTGGGGTGAATCAGCACTATCAGTTTATATTACTTGGTTGTGCCTTGATATCAGATGAAAGTGCCACCACTTATTCTTGGCTTATGCGGACATGGCTGAAAGCAGTTGGTGGTCAAGTTCCGAAAGTGATAATTACTGACCATGACAAGACTTTGAAGTCAGTTGTGTCAGATATCTTTCCTAATTCACGTCATTGTGTATGTTTATGGCATATATTGGGGAAGGTTCTTGAAAATCTGACTCATGTAATCAAAAGACATGACAATTTTATGTCAAAATTTGAAAAATGCATCTATAGGTCATGGACAAGTGATGAATTTGAGAAGAGGTGGTGGAAAATTGTTGATCGTTTTGAACTCCAGGAGGATGAATGCATGCAGTCACTGTATGAAGATCGGAAGTTATGGGCACCAACATTCATGAAGAACATTTTCTTAGGTGGTATGTCCACTGTCCAGCGATCTGAAAGTGTAAATTCCTTCTTCGATAAATATGTTCATAAGAAGACCTCTGTGCAAGATTTTGTCAAACAGTATGAAGCAATCTTGCAAGACAGATATGAGGAGGAAGCAAAAGCAGATTGTGATACTTGGAATAAAGTTGCAACATTAAAAACTCCCTCACCTTTAGAGAAGAGTGTTGCAGGGATTTGCACCCATGCAGTATTCAAGAAGATTCAAGCTGAGGTTATTGGTGCTGTTGCTTGTCACCCGAAAAGTGAAGGACAGGATGGCACAGGCATTACTCACATGGTTCATGATATGGAAACAAATCAAGACTTCATAGTTGGGTTAAATAACATAAGATCAGAGGTATCATGTATATGTCGTCTATTTGAATATAGAGGTTATCTTTGTCGACATGCATTGGTTGTTCTTCAATATTCTGGTCAGTCGGTGATGCCATCCCAATATATTTTGAAGCGGTGGACAAAAGATGCAAAGATGAGGCATATGATGGGAGAAGAATCTGAACATATGCTATCTAGGGGGCAACGGTACAATGAGTTATGCCAGCGAGCACTGAAACTGAGTGAAGAAGGATCCCTGTCTCAAGAGAGTTACAGCATTGCATTCCATGCACTACATGAAGCATACAAAAATTGTGTGAGTGTAAACAGTTCTAGTAAGAGTCCTACAGAAGCTGGAACTTCCGCTGTTCATGGCCAGCTTTCCACTGAAGAAGATACCCAGAGTAGAAATATGGGTAAGCCAAGCCGAAAGAAAAATCCAACCAAAAAGAAAAAGGTATGTTTTCTAGCAATTGAACATGTTAACTACATTTTTATGTTGTTTCTATCATGACCTCTTTGAAATGCAGTTGAGCTGTGAGCCTGAAGTGATGAATGCTGGGGCAGTAGATAACTTGCAACAAATGGTCTGTCCTCATACCATTGGATTATTTTTTTACCTTGTCCTCTTATTAGTTAGCCTAACTAACGTTCAACCATATTACCGGAGGCATGATGCTTGTAGAGGAAATAAAAGATACATGCTCGATTTTACTTGAATACATGTATATGCTTGTTTGAAGGAAACTTCTCTTCAGTTACAAGGAATTCTATTTTGTAGGATAAATTCAATGCAAGAGCAGCAGCTGTAACCCTTGATGGTTATTACGGCGCACAACAGAATGTTCAGGGAATGGTATGTGAATATGACACATCTAGTTCTCAATTTCATCATGTATTATTCCACATCATTTAGTGAAGTCATGTTTCATTTGATGGTTCAGTTGAACTTAATGGGACCGACACGTGATAATTACTTCGGGAATCAACACACTATTCAGGGGCTGGTATGTCATGCAAACTCTACTTACCGTGTTTAAATTTTTACTGACAGAGTGACAGTGCAACAATTTAGAAGCTGTTTTATATATGTAGGGATCAATGAGTTCCATACCAACAAGCCAAGATGGTTATTATGGTGCACATCAGAGCATGCCTGGTCTGGTATGGTTTACTAATGCTAAGGCCAATTTTCTGTTACAATGTTTATTTGAATTCATATTGGTCCATACCTGCAGGCACAACTGGATTTTTTGCGAACCGGTTTCGCATATGGCATGCGGGTTAGTTTGACAATTTATTAATAATAATTTGAAGGTAGAATATTCTTTCAGAAAGTCACTTTGTAAATTCATCTTCCTTTTGGCAGGATGATCCTAATGTAAGAGCAGCACAGTTGCATGAGGATCAATCAAGACACACATGAGTGGCACCTGCATATAAGAACAATGTATTTGACATGGATTCAACCTTCATATTTGTTGTTGTTAAATTCACATTTTCTCTTGAATATGAATAACTGAGGCAGTGATTTAAATTGTTTGTGTTAATAGGTTGGGGGAACTAGTTCTATGAGTTGCACTGCACATCTTGTAGAGAATGTAAGAGAGATCAGAATGGTATGCATATTTGATTGAAGTTACAAGGGAGAACCTCCTAGTTCAGTATTTGCAATGTAATATTATAATATATGTTGTATAATATCCAAAGTCTATTATAAAATACTTATAGATGGTGTAAGGGTTTAGTTTGAAAAGTTCATGTAAAGTTGGTTGATTCTTTAGATTACCTGAGACTGACATTATGATATATTTAATTTAGTAACAAAGTACTCATCTTAAAATCTCCTTCACTTATCATTTTCTTAACTTTTTGTAGCTTCAACATTTTTATCCTTTAAAATGTTAAATATGCTCAAATTCCAACAATCATATATAAGCAACCTTCTAAAACTATACAAGAGTTCTTTCAAAAACAAAGGTTTAAAAGTTATATCATGAATGAAAATATGTCTTATAGTTTATACCAGTGTTGTTGGAACCGGATCGACCGGTCCAACCGTCACCCGACAACCATAACGGCCTCGTTTTGGCCAATAAGTCGTTCCCCATATGGGGCCGTTTTGGACCATAAATAATCCGATCCAACCGGGTTAGCTCGGGTTAACCCGTTATATTAAAACAAGCGGGCCAACTACCCCTTAAAAATTAAAACAATTTTTTTAAAATAAGCAAATAGAAAAAACCTAAAATCTAAAAGACTAAAAGTCTAAACCAGTAAAACCTAATTGGAGACAATGATACTTGGATGAATTAGAATATTTAATCTCTATATGAGATAGTTGTGTTTTGATTTTTAATTCTAATTATATAAGACTTAATCTTATTTGAAGCATTTTTGTTTTAATTTATATGTATATGCATTATGAAAAAACATAATATTAATAAGTGTGCTAATTCATATTAACTTATTTTAATTAATTATATAATATGTAGTTGTATATAATATCATGACATTGTCCGGTCCAACCAGACGGTCTAACCAATCAAACCGGTTAGAACTTGTACGAGACCTCTTCTGAATTGATGTCCGGCTCGGGTTTCATAACACTGGTTTATACCAGTACTAGGAGCTAGGGATATAGTATACTGGTACATATATACTTTAATTTTTTTATTGGAACCATTTGAATTTCAACTAATGAGTTCAGTTTGAAGGATTTATTAAAGGGGATAAAACTTTTTTAATATATTTTTTTTTTCACAAATCAAAATGTAGTTGTTTATGAGATTCCAGACTCCTAGTCATTTGGATTAACAGACATTTATATTATATTATGAATGTTTAAATATCTATATTATATTTGATATATTCAAAATTTGATTTTCAAATAGGACTTTAAAACGAAATGTTAGTAGTATATTGAAGGTGCCACCATTAGACAAAAAGTACAGAAAAAAAATGTATATATTAATGAGTTTTACACGATATTACTATATTATTCATCGTTTATATTTTATTATCATTGACTCTTTAAAAAAATATAAATGAATAGTAAATAGTATTTGTATATAAATATTTATACCGACACAGTGTAATACATTGAGTACATGCAGGCCAAAGTGGCCCCTTTATTCTTCCCCTTCCCATGCTCTCTATGGAGCAATGGGTTCCATACCAAAATGGTCCATTATGCCTAACCTTATTATTATTAACATAAAGTCAAATCGATTCTTTTAGTTTATTCTTCCTAATTCATTAAAATTATTATGTCATGTACACTTGTCTCTTATATATTAATATAAAAATTGTAAATTAAAAACGATATACCGGAACAAGGAATTAGTTTGACAATTGTTATTTACTTATTTGATGTTGCTTCCCAAAACATTGAATTTCAATATGTTCAACACTTAGGTACATTTCATTAGGTACTTGTCGCACTATTGCACATGGTATATAATTTTATAAGAAAATTATCAGTATAGAAATTACAAAATCAGTTTATTAAAAAGGATTTAATGTGTATATTTGTACACCGTCATAGATTTATTAATCACTATTAACTTTCAAACCAAAGTAATACAAGTCAATGACGGATGATGTGTTAACGATATAAAAAACTTTACAATATTCATGCACAGATTTTAAACTTATTAAAATTTAATGGAACAAATAAATAGTTTCCTATTAACATATAACACTACTAAAACAAAATGAACAAATAAATAGTATCTTATTAAGTGGTATTTCATTCCATCAAATAGTTATACTTATTATTGTAAACCAAGTTATTAAATAAACTTAAAACGTATATACTTACTCTATTAATTAAGGTTAAAATTAACAATTTGGTCAATGAAAATTAATTTTTTTCTATATTCTCAATCGTATTATGTTATTAAATTGCTTAATTTTAAATGGATGCTAATTAAATAAAATGCCCGGGTGAGTTTAATTTTTTAATCAAAAATATTTACTTGAAAAAACAATTTAAATACATCCATAGACATGTGAATAAATGATATGTGTAACACTCTTTTGGGTGAAAGAGGACATGGAAACAAAAACTATGACAAATAAAAGAGAAGATGGATAGTAAATATAGAAAAGGGATCCGGTTATTCCAATCATCATCCTAACTTTTAATTCTAGGAAAATTTAAGGTTTAAATTAATGAATAGATTTAAAGCATTAAATATCCATAGAATTGATGACTAAGATAGATAATAAGTTTTAAAAACTTACTCCTATAGTAAGTGAGTCCCCATTCAATAAAAGAATAAAGAAATAATTTGGTTTAAGAAAAATTAAAATTAAAAAATGATATTTTGATATAGGTGGAAATGAGTGATTGAAGGAAATGAAATATCTTCTATCCCAAAAATGTATCAGTTTATGTGTTACTCACCTAGGAATGACAAAAAAACTTGACTCGTGGGTACCCGTGGAAATACCCACAACGAGTACCCACAATAATAGCTTATGGGCGGGAGCGGGTTTTGTGATACCCGCTCGCGGCTACCCGCAAATGTATATATTTAGTTTTTAGTTAAACTTTTATATATATTTATTATTATTTTAAGATTATATATCATATAATTTATTATTATTTCATAATAAATTACACATATTTGACTATGGTCATAAAGTTATCATATAAATATCATATTATTCATGTAACAATAACTTTTACATATTATTATTGCAAATTATATAAATATATAATTAAAATTAAAAACGCGTTGGCTGCAAATATTGTGGGTTTGGACACGAAAAAGCACTACCCGCACCCACTCATGCTTGTTGCCATCCCTATACTCACCTGTGATTAGTTGAAAAAATATTTATATTAAAATTTTAATAATAAAATATTTTTCAAACCAATTGTAAGTGATAGATATATAAAGTGATATACTTTTCAGGGATATATAATTTATGGGAGAAGCAAGTGGTAGACACAATAATCTCGTCAATTGTGTAAAATATTTGAACCAAGGAAACGAGGAGAGTTCATGATTACCTCCATGAGTCTGCTCACATGCTACAAAATTTTCCTTTTATCTTCGAAAAGCTCAAATTATTATTTTTCTGTTTTAAGGGATTCTCTTGGTACCTTATATTTTCAAGGTATAGACATTTTTTTAATTTATTCTTGAATAATTACTGATTTATTTGTTCTAGTAAATGATTAAGTGAAAAAAATATATGGATAGCTAGTGTAAAGTTTTTTACACTGTTACTATATTATTTATCATTATTTTCAATCATCATTATTCCTAAAATAAAAGTAATATAAATGAATGATAAAAATACAATAACTATGTATAAATATTTACATTATTACATTCAATCATTGAACTTTATACAATATAAAATTACTCTTAAATTATATGGAGTGAGAGGCGAAATTTGAATGAATTATATAAATTGATTATAGTTGATTAAATAAATATAAATATGATTGAAGGTGCTAGTGTAGTTTATTGTCAATGAAGGATATAGAAATGAGAAAAAGATATATACATAAAAAATGTAAGAGTTTTTTACACTGTTATCTATAAAGATGTATGAAATATATTATCTGTTTATAAATTTTTACACTATCAATAATACATAGATATTGAATCAATAAAGGTAGGGGTGGGGAAAAATTAAAACATAAAGATGCCCAAAGTATATATTTTTCATAAAGGCGTTCTAATTTAAAAATATATAATTACTCTATTTTTAAATAAGAACATGTGTAAGAAGGGAAATAAACATACATAAATGTGTAACAAACATTTTTAAAAAAACTTTTTATAACATAGCTTAATATCATTCATTATTCATAGAGTTTTGAGTAACTAATGTAAATGAAGAATAATAATGTAGAAAACTTTAATTTTAATATTTATGTATTATTATAGTAAAAATTTATACACAATCTATATATCATTCATTTTATTATTTATATTTATGACTCAATAATAATGAAGTATTAATTGTGGATGATTGAATGCTAAAAGACTTTACTCAATATATAAATATTAAATTTCTTCATGAAAAACACATCATATATACTACTTAATAAAGGAAAAATACAAAATAACCACTCCACCATGGTGTAATTTATAATTCCTATTTTGCTCTCATTATATTCTTATTTCTAAAAAAAACAATATAACATTATCTTATTAGTTTGCCCTCATCATCTTATTTTGAAATCGTATTTAAAAAATTGAACATTATAACAAAGAATTATTTAATACCGATAGAATAAATTTAACTTTAAATTACAAATATTTGATACCATAAAATAAAAATATGGTCGGCAGATACGAAGTATTTGTCGTCACGCTAGTTTGTATAAATATAAAAGATATGTGATAGTCTACCTAGTTAATAGCACTGCCAACTCTCCTATTTAAAAAAACAATAACTACAAAAGAAATTTATTATTAAAAAATCATGCAAATATTCGATTTTATAATTTCATCCCGAAAATTTCACAAATTTATTATTCTTCATTAATTAATTTCCTTTCATAATGATAAATGAAGAGGAAAAACAATAACAGTGAATATAACATGCATTATAAAAATACCATCAAAATCTTGTAAGTTGTTCTTATCATTAATACTATAGCAAATATTAAGAAAATATTTCTTATATTGTTAGTGTATACACATTTTTTTCATTGTTATATGCATGATCAATGATTTTCTGATAATGATTATAAATATGCACTTATTGCATGTATCTCTTGGAAGAGACCATTATAACATTGATATAGTAGTGTAAAACTAATTTCTAGACAAACTAAAATATTTAGAACTTGATTCATTAGAGTAATACTTATGGAAAGAATAATGGCATATTCTGCAAAAAGAAATTAATTCAATAATAGAGTATCGTTCTTAATATCAAATGTGACCTTGCTTCTTTTTTATTTTGTGACTCCTTTTGTAGTTACATATTATTTAGTTGCATTGTACTAGTTCTTATTATAGTATTTTTTGTTTCTCTTTTATTTGCTAGTTGAATGTGAAACAATAAATTATAATATATATTTTTAAATTAATAATTTAAATAATTTTTTATATGTACAATTCAATTAAAAATGCTTTATAATAAAGACACATGAAATAGTTTTTTATTTAAAGCAATTAATGTAAAATCACAAAAATTACAGTAAAATCTTGAAAAAAATAGAATGTTTAATGTAAAATCTAGTACAAGATTTGAACTCACATCATTAAGTCAAACTCTACGCAAAATAATCACCATAAGAGTTAAACTCATAATCTCATGTGATTGATCATTTTTGGGTATCATTCCATGTAAAAGTATGTCCATTTAATGAAATAATTAATAATAAATATTTAATAATTTTTAAATCACCCGTATTAGAAGGAAAATTATTAAAAAATGGTATATTAATTTCCCTGCAAAATTGAGAAAAAATGCATGTAATGACAATGCAAGAGTTTTATATTATAATTGTATTATCTACATTCACATTTAATCATAAATTACCATTAAATATAAAAAAATATAAATAAATTATAGATGTTATAATGAAGGTATATAAACCTTTATTTATCTATCTATATCTCTACTATATATAAAGCAAAACATATTATAACTACCAAATGACATAATTTTCACTTACCTATTTTACCCTTATAATTAATAATTATTATAATATATTTCCATACAATAAATAAATATAAATGAAGGTTATAGGAAGTTACATCCACTAAATATATCAAATTACCAATGCATTTTTTAATAATATCACAATTCATTTTTATATTTTTATCAAAAAATTATAATATATCATTTACGAAAAAAGTGATATAATTCTCTAAAATGAAATATATAAAAATTAAATATTTAATAATAAAAGCAAAAATACAAGCTGGGAGACATGAAGTGACTGCCAACACGCTAGTGCTCATAATGTACAAATAATATACTCATATAACATTTAATGAGTCTAAAACATTTATCATATATTATGAGGATCCAAATCAAAGAATAATCTAGAGTTAACTCAAAGCCCATAGAAATTTAGAATATAATATTTATGTAATGTTATTATAAAAATTTATACACCTTAAATATATTTTTCCCTATTTCAATCGTATGAATAACGATTCAACGACAATATATAATTCACTAATTCATACATTTTCTCTAAATATAATGCATAAAATATAATATTTATGATGCATAATCAATATATTATTTACAAAACATTTATATATAATTAATATTGACTAAATATGAATGATAAATAATACGAATAAAAAATACACATATTTTACTCTAATACATATGAATGACTCTATAAAAACCATGTAATAAGAGTGCATAGAATAAAGTGATATGACCGCAAGTCTATCTAATACTAACCAATAAACATGGTAAGTCATTAATTAATAAAATAAAGTAAAAGAAATATAAAGTATTCCCCAATTTTTTATGTATAAAAATTTGGCATTTTCATTGTTTTTGTTCATCTCAGTAACCCACACACCCACCTGGGTTTGTCTTTCTGCGACCAAACACAACACAGCACACAAACACGCACTGTTCCTTTTAAGCTTTCTCCCATAACCCTTCTTTTCCACAACCCCATTGCTTCAATTACTCACTCACCCGTTTCAGATCGGTTTCTCTCACATAAATAAATAAAAAGGTTCTTTTTTTCTTATTTTTTTCCATTGAATTTTTCTTCCTTATAATACACTCTTTGTAATCCATGATGTTACTTCTCTTCAAATTTGGAATATTTATCACTGCATATGGGAAACAAATAAGGGGTTGTGGTTTGTTTGATCTCATCTTTTGTTTTTTTAATTTTTAGATTTTTATTTTATTTTTTGTGTTTCAACAGTTACACTGAATTGGTTGCATGCAAATGGGTCTTCTATCAATTTATAAATTGAAAAATCATTTTTTGAATTCTGGGTATTTTTCTTCACTAACTCCTGTTTCTGAATTGATCTCTTTGTGTCCCTTATGTGATTTTTTATTTTGTTATCCCGTGTCTAAGTCTTATGGGAAAATGAGCCTTTTTTATTTTAACTGAGTTTTTTAGTTGAAGTTTCCAAAGGGTGTGTTTTTGAATATGGGGTTTTGTGTTTCAATGGGAATTCAATTTAGGTTGCTGTGTGTTTGAGTTTGCATGCAAGGGATCAGGGTTCTAATAACCCTTTCTGAATTTAATACAGAAATAAATGGAATTTATTTGTTTGTGTCAAAGAAGGATACTTATATGGAGTTTTTCTTCCTATTGACAAGTTCTATAAGTTTGAAGATTCATAGATACAGTTGATTTTACTTCTGCCTCTAGGTTTTCATTGTTTGTTATTCTTTTTGGTAAAGTTATTAAAACAGACCAACAACACTATTTTTTTCTTCTAGTTTTTTTATCTCTCACTTCTCTTCTTGGATTAGTTCGAGTTGCATGTAAAATTATTATGCTCAAAGAGAAATTGCAGTTCTGCCCCTGCATGCCTGCATGATGTCTTGTTTGACAAAAAGTATAAAAATTCCCTCTTTTTTCTTTTGCGTCTGTTAGAAGCTTAGGCTTGTAGATTGTTATTGATCATAGATTTTCCATATGTTCTCCACAATTAATGATTATGAGTTTTGTATTTGTCATGCTCTAATTTTATTGGGCAGGACCGGATTGAAGATTTGGATCAGGTGCTTTCGATCTTGTAGTGGTTTTGAGTGAGATATGCAGGAAATTGTTAGCATTAGTAATTGGTAAATGGGGATCCAAACTGTGGGGTCTCAAGCTGCTGGTGGTGGAGATAGCAATGGAAAAAGGTCACAACTCCAGCCTCTGGCTCGACAAAGCTCAATGTACAGTCTCACACTCGACGAGGTTCAGAATCAATTAGGTGATTTAGGGAAGCCACTAAGTAGTATGAACCTTGATGAGCTTCTCAAAAATGTATGGACTGTCGAGGCAAACCAGTCTACGGCTTTGGACATTGAGGGCACAACACAAGTTAATCAAGCCGAGCTTCAGCATCAAGCTAGTCTGTCGTTAACTGACGCACTAAGCAAGAAAACGGTCGATGAGGTTTGGAGGGATATCCAACAGAGTAAAAATAGTAGCAAGAAGAAGTCCCAAGAAAGACAACCTACCTTGGGAGAGATGACATTGGAGGATTTCTTAGTGAAAGCAGGTATTGTTGCCGAAGGATCATCTAACGAAAAGAATACTAGTACTATATCTGCATTTGACTCAAATGCAGCAATTCAGCAGTTTCATCCGCAAGGTCATTGGATGCCGTATCCACAACCACAATATCAGCATCCACATCAAAGCTTAATGGGGATTTATATGCCCGGCCAGGGTATAGCGCAACCATTACACATGGGGGCTGGTGCTTCAATGGATGTTGTTCAATTTGCAGATAGTCAGGTGGCATTGCCTTCACCTTTGATGGGAACAATGTCGGATACGCAGACACCTGGAAGAAAAAGGAACACTCCAGAGGACATGGTGGAAAAGAGCGTCGAGAGGAGGCAAAAGAGGATGATCAAGAATCGGGAATCTGCTGCCCGTTCAAGAGCAAGGAAGCAGGTAGTCATTCTATTTCTTTCTTTTGAGTGCTATGTTATGTAAGTCCTTGTTCTTTAATAAGTTTTCTATTATTGAATAAAAACTCAAACCTGAATGATAAATATTGTAATCAGGCATACACAAATGAATTGGAGAATAAAGTCTCGCGTCTGGAAGAGGAAAACGAAAGGCTGAGGAAGCAAAAGGTTAGATTCTGGTTTTGAAGGTTCAATTGTTTTAAGAATGTTTTGCTGTTAATTCTAATTCTTAAGATCGATTTTGTAAACCATGTTGTAGTATATGATTAATTTATTAGGGTAGCAAACAACATATTTTTTACTCTTGAGAAACTCTCGTTAAAACTATGTGGCATGCTAATGGAAAAGGAAACTCAACATTGAAAATTTGCTCATTCTTTAATTTGGCTGGGACGAAATGAGCACACGGAAAATTACTGGGAAGAATGATTTGTCCATTGATGTAATACAAGTCCTTTATCTCTTGACATGATTATATGGAGGAATGTATTTTTCCATTAATCTATTTTTTATTTATATTTGGTCATTTCCGTTATCTATTTTTGATATAATTATAAGGGTTAGCCTCGCCTGATGGTTAGGTTGCTTGCATTGTGGGTTCAAATCCCAAAAACAATCTCTTTGCTTGCGAGGGTAGGGCTGCGTACATGTGCCCTCCCCAGACCCCACTAGGTGGGAGCCTTGTGCACTGGACCATCCCTTTTTATATTTGTTCATTTCCATTCAGAATTTTTAATGTCCAGATGCACCACTCAATTTATTTTAAACATGAAATTTGCTCACCACCTCTTTCGAAAGTTTAAGCTAAGGAGATCAGTAATCGATTTACCTACTTGTATTGTATATAACTTTTAACCACTCAATGAAATTTGTTGATGACACATAATGTTTTTGATTTGGTAAATCATGGGTATTTGTCTTGATGGTATGCTTATAATGCTTGAGTTTAATGGAGTTTGAGGAGGTTTTAATTTGTGAGTGTTTTCATTCTTAGACATTAACATTTTTTATGTACTCAAACATTTCATCTTTAGTAGCTATATATATTAAATCAAGGAACAACAAAAAATTGCTTCCTTTAGAAGGGAAACAATAGAGGGAGATGGCAGGGAAGGAGTTCTTTCATTCAGTTAAATGTTGAGGAATCACAAATAAGTAATATGAATATTTGAGTCTGGTTTAAATTCTGTGATAAATAAACAGAAATGAACATGTAAACTTGAAATGTTCCCTTATGACGATATTACAGTGAGTCTCACTCAAGTATACAAATTTACAACTTTTGGTTCGTGCAAATGCAGCACTTAGAGCACCATAAGTTGTCACCCTACGTAATTATTACTATCATACCTTATTTTGAACTATATACATTGGATTTTATGCTGCAATGGTATTTTGGTTTCTTTGGAATTGGGTGATCTGGACTTTGTTTCAATGGGTAAACATCCATTGCTCCTTCTAAAATTGGTGTTAGTTGTTATGATGTTCTTGGTTTAAATTCGTCATTCAACCATACTACACAAAATCTTGTTGCATGTATTCATATTGTGACTATTCTCTTTTAGCTGTAAAAATTGAGAACAAGTGTATATTTTAAAAATACTAGAGTGTGCCTTCACCCTAAAGCTTAAACTTTTAGGATAGTTCATGACATGCTATTAGATCCTCTGACCAAGTAGTTTAGAATTCGCCCTTTGCTGCCCCATTGTAAATAAAAGTTGAATATCGGCACTGGTAAACACGGGCATGTGCATTGTCCTCATTCAAGTCCAAAGGGCTCTTGCATCAGGGTTTGTGTTAGATACCTTTGCCTACAAACTTAAGTTTTCCGGAAAACTGGTTCATGATGATATCTTTGCTGCACTTTTATACATGCACACTTCTTTGTTTTCTTATAATATATCAGACTAGTTTATTAATTTTTCTCAACTTGCAGGAGCTAGAGAAGATGCTGCCCTGTGCGCCACCTCCCGAACCTAAATATCAACTTCGGCGAACAGCATCGGCTCCATTCTAAGATCCATCCCAAGAAGTGGAGGTTTGTAGATATGAGTATGAAGGAAATGTTCCTTATGGTTAATGTGAGGTTGACAACACCTACCTGCTTTCTGGTCTATATATTAGGAATATCCATTTGATGCATTTGCATCAAGTGGCCTTTTTCTTCTTGTTTTTAGGTTCTTTATGAAGTCCTTTGGTAAAAGTTTTATGAGCAACAATGTAGTTTTACCATTCATTACATAATCATTTTAATCATGGGTTGTGCTTATTTTAGCATCTTGGGGATTGCCTAGGGTCACTCTTAATATATGTAGCTATGGGAGAGCATTAGTATCTATCCTTAGCCTGTGTTTGAGTTTTTAAAAAAGTGATTATACAAAAGTGGTTTTGACAAAGGTGGCCTTCTAAAAAACTTGTCTTTTTTATAAGTCTAACAAAAATATTGTGGAAGTTTAGAAGTGATTTTATTTTTCATATCAAATCACTTTTTATTATTGGATTATTGCCTAAATATGTTTATCCTCCTCATTTTCCACTTTGGTTACTGCAGCAAAATCCATTTCGAAATTGATTAGGCTCTGTACCAAACTTCTCTATCTTGTGGAGCATTTCTTGAGTCGAATCCATAGAACTGATGAATAACTTGTAGTAAAGAGATTGTGGATACTGGATACAATGATGCAAAATACTATTGTTAAGTAAATTCCTTCCATTTGAAAGCAACAATCTGAGTTTTAATTTTTAATTAAGAGAATAAAATATCTTTTTATATCACGAGATTACTTATTGCCATTAAAATTATGATATGTGTACTATTCTTTTTTTTTTTTAGTTTTTGAAATATTATTGTACAAAGGGATTAGTTATGATACATATCATGACTTTAGTGACAGGGAGAGATAAATGATTTTTTGGTAGTGTAGTAAATCTTTCTCCTTTTCTTTTTGTTGCTTCAACGTTTCTAGCAGCCAAGACATGCCGTTTAATATCATCCAAAGAACCACTAAATCTGACATTGATATCAGACATAATTTCAATAACGATACTCATATATATATAATGTCCAAAATATAGGACATAAGAAAAATTAAATTGAGAGTCTAAATTTATTATGATAATCCTCAGCAAAAGAAATTAAAAGGCATATATAACTTGCTAATAGCATTTAAGAATGTATTGGTTCTAACTAACGAGGTTATTTAAATGGTAACCTATACTGATAAACTTTATTCCACTATGTATTACACAAATCAAGAAGAATGCATGAAAATAATATGTGGATCCATAATTAAACAAGGTTGTACAACTGTGGGAGAACTTGATGGAGTGTTTGCAACATTGATTTTTGAGTTTAAATACAAAGTTTTTTTTACTATCAAACATAGACTACTACTGCCAAATTACCAAAGCATTAGAATTAAATCCATACTTCACAAATAATACAGTTTCCACATTTTGTAGGTAAGTTTAATCATCATTATTGCTTTCATATTATAAAGTATAATATATTAAAAATGCCAGTTTTGCTACCTTTTTCCTATGTTTTATACTTCACCAAGACATGGTTTTAATTTGAATTTAGCTTATAAATGATGAACAGGGAAACTTAGAATACAGTTGTAGCAGTTGACTCTCTCTTTGTCCATTCTAAAACAGCTCCTACCCACCATTGTTTATTCTCTTGTAACTATCTTCATTTGTTTCATATTTTATGTTATAAACTAATGCACCAAACTCATAACACAGGTTCATGTCTATCTCAACCATTTCAATACGCGTTTTGTGAAAGGCCCTTCTTAATCATTCAAAATTTTACACATATACATGTTCTCTTCCTCACACTCTCTCTAGTTTATGAGTCTTAAAAGATTCCATTTGGGAAAAAAAGACTTTTTTTTGTACACATAATAACACCATGAAACATGATGAAACTAGAAGACTCTCAGATGAATATGAGGTTTCAAACATTCTAGGAAGAGGTGGATTTTCTGTTGTGAGAAAAGGTACAAAGAAATCAAGTAGTGAGAAAATCCATGTAGCCATCAAAACACTTAGGAGGGTAGGTACTTCAAGCAACCCTTTTGGAACACCAAGAACAAAAGTTGGTGGTGGTGATGGAGGAGGAGAAAAGAGCATAGCAGCATCTATAATGGGGTTCACAACATTGAGACAAGTCTCAGTCTCAGATGCATTACTCACCAATGAGATCTTAGTAATGAGGAAGATAGTAGAAAATGTTTCACCACATCCAAATGTTATTGACCTCTATGATGTATATGAGGACTCAAATGGTGTTCACCTTGTGCTGGAGCTGTGTTCTGGTGGAGAACTGTTTGATAGGATTGTGGCACAAGATAGGTACTCCGAGACCGAGGCCGCGGCCGTGGTTCGACAAATTGCAGCAGGGCTAGAGGCTATTCATAAAGTTAACATTATCCATAGGGACTTGAAGCCAGAAAATTGCCTTTTCTTGGATGTTAGGAAGGATTCTCCACTAAAGATCATGGACTTTGGGTTGAGTTCTGTGGAAGAGTTTACTGACCCTGTTGTTGGTTTGTTTGGATCTATTGATTATGTTTCACCTGAGGCTCTTTCTCAAGGAAAGATAACTACCAAAAGTGATATGTGGTCTTTGGGAGTTATTTTATATATCTTGCTCTCTGGGTATGTTACTTTTCTTTCACATGTTCAATTGTGCCACTCCCCATTAACAAGTGACATGTAACTAACATTTTGCAAAAACAAAACATCTGGCATAAGGTTCATAAGAGTTAGTTTTGTATCACCAGTGAAAAATTAAGGGATGAGTTTCTTTTATAATTTTTCATATAAACCTTATCTATGTACCCTATCAATGTACATTGCTTCATAATACATCTTTCCTTGTGGGCATATTATTGGACCAAAAGCTATTGTATATCATGTATTTTAATGAAATTAACTCAGTATAGACCTCCTAAACCTTTTATTTTTTGCAGGTATCCTCCTTTCATTGCTCAGACTAATCGCCAAAAACAACAAATGATAATGAATGTAAGTAACATCTGGCATAAATTAAAAAAGTGTGATTCCTCAAGGCAGAGAAACACTTTGCCATGCATCAAGATGTGCTTTATGTGATAGAAATGCGACACTCAAGCTTAAGGAAAGGTCTTACCGTAAAGTTAAAAGACCCGCAATGTTATATAGATTTAATGTTGGGTGGCAAAATGCCAATAAGACAATATACTTCAGATATGAGAATGTTACATTGAATGAGTGGATAAGAATGTATTAGGAAAAAATTAGAGTAACTCATATTATAGAGAAGATAGTATGATTGCGCTTTAGGTGGTTTGGACATGTGTGAAAGAAATAGTTAGATTAATGATTTGTGGGGTCAAGGTTTGGTTGTTGGTGAAGAATAATAACATCTTCAACTTACATACTGACATGTTGCATCTTCCTTCAAGAGTCCACTTTGTATTTCTTTTGCTTATCAAATAAAATACTTTGAAACAGGGGAATTTCAGTTTCTATGAGAAGACATGGAAGGGCATAACTCAAGCAGCCAAGCAATTGATTTCAAGTCTTCTCAGTGTTGATCCTAGTAGGAGACCCAGTGCTCAAGAGGTGTTGTATATTCTTACATTATAAATTGGAATGAGGCATCTCTACTATGAATCACATACTCAAATTTATACTCCACTTTTGCATTGACTAACATGTAATACACACCAATAATCACATTATACATTGATAATTATTGTTGGTGACAATTATTATTAATGGTGTGATAATTTTTGTTCTGTATCTCAAGTTAAAATCAGATAACAATAATATTGTGGCAGTTATTTTGGAACAAAGATCTACTGTTCCAAACCATGTCTCATATTATGTTTCATACAAGTGACAATGAAACAAAAACAGAAAAATAATGAATATATAATTTTTTTAACTTACATAACATGCTTTTATTGATGCGGGACAAGATTTGGGATAACAGATCCATATTCATTATTTTGTAAGTTTGGTTAGGTTATAAGATATAAACAGAAGGCTAAGTAGGGTTGCCATTCTGAAATTTATGTGTTTTAGCAGAAGCTCTAGGAGGCATATTTGCCTATTTTCTTCTAATTCCTATATTGTACTGGTGTGTGCCATCAACAAAAAGTATGAATATCAGTGTATTTGTACATTCTGGTTCTGGGTTTCCTATAAAATAGTTAATAGTTTATTAACATAACCAAAGAGAATAATAAACTCCACACTCACATTGTGTTCTATCTTGGAACAGCTTCTGAATCATCCATGGGTTAGAGGTGACATAGCCAAAGATGATCAAATGGACCCTGAGATAGTCTCAAGGTTGCAGACCTTTAATGCTCGGCGCAAACTCCGTGTAGCCGCAATTGCTAGTGTTTGGAGCACCACAATGTTCTTGAGAACCAAAAAACTGAAATCATTGATAGGATCCTATGACCTCAAAGAAGAAGAAATTGAAAACCTCAGGATACATTTCAAGAAGATGTAAGTACTCATAACCATATGTTTCTACATGGTTTTGCTCTACAGTTTGAAAAGGAATCATTTATTTCTAATTTTCCAAAAAATATATACTATCTTTAAGCCCAAAGGTGTCTTACTTAGAGATCAAGTTAGATATACAATACGACATTCATATGCCTTCGCCTAAAAGGTTCATGACCAGTACTTTAAATTACACATCACAGCCACAATATTGCGTTTCGTCTCCACAATGGCATCACAGTATCAATTACAGCCACATCGACCATAGTTTTCCATAATTGCAGTAAACGCAAAGTAATCGCAGCCGCAACTTAAAACATTGTTCATGACAGGTAATAGTAGTCTTACAGTTTTAACTGAAAATGTTGTTGGATGTTACAGATGTGCAAATGGAGACAATGCCACTCTCTCTGAGTTTGAGGAGGTGCTGAAGGCAATGAATATGGCATCTCTGATCCCTCTAGCACCACGTATATTTGACTTGTTTGACAACAACCGCGACGGAACAGTTGACATGCGTGAGATACTATGTGGATTCTCCAGCCTCAAAAATTCAAAAGGAGATGATGCTCTTCGTTTGTGCTTCCAGGTAACTTATTTTGGAGATTCTATAGTCAATACATACACACCAATAATTATGCACACCTATTGCATTGCAGAGTTTATTTACTCCAACATCTATAACTACTAAGCAAAAAACAATCCAATATATAACAACAACAACAACCGAACCTTAATTACATTGTTTTAGGAAACGATTTAATATTACAACAGAAAGACCAATGTGTAACTATAGTGTATCATCATCACAATTTTCACCACCCTATCAAGCTAACTTTAGAAAACTAAACCAACATGCATTGATACACAAGACAAAGAAAAGAAACTATTGAAAGCCCTTTATAGCTTATACAACACAGAAAAAAAGCTGAACAAGATAAGCTAATTTGACTCTATGGTTTTCTTGTGCAACAGATGTATGACACGGATCGATCCGGGTGCATCACAAAGGAAGAAGTAGCATCCATGCTCAGAGTAATGCACCTTCTTTTGAATTATTTAGCTTATGTTGTGACTTACCTATTTTGTAACACAAATGAATTCACTGAACAGGCTTTGCCAGAGCACTTTCTTCCAGCTGATATAACTGAACCTGGAAAATTGGATGAGATATTTGACAGAATGGATGCTAACAGTGATGGAAAAGTTACCTTTGATGAATTCAAAGCTGCTATGCTCAGAGATAGTTCTCTTCAAGATGTAGTCCTCTCTTCACTTCGCCCACTATAGTTTTCCATTCATGGAATCATAATGTGATGGTCTTATGCTATTTTTTCTTTTCTTCTTCTTTTCGGCAAACCTTTTTTATGTATTCGTACTTATCGTCCATTTGCGAGTTGAGTTTTAGAAGGAAATGAAAGAAAATGGAAGACTTCAGAATCATCTCACAAGTGTATATCATGACCTTTAAGTCTTTCATTTCCCTCCAAAAGACAACTCTCGGACCCTTATTTATGAATGGAGTACTAAAGAGGACAAAAATGTGGTATCTAATTATTGCTATGACAATTAGGAACCTTTGTGTTCAAGTATCATATTACAGGAAGCTGAGTCATGAAACTATATTTGCACTACTCTACCTTCAAGATTATTCTACACTAACATCTGAATGAAAGGAGATTTGACCTTAGCATTTTTTTTCTTTATCTTGACTAAAAAAGTATTATGCATTTAAACAAGTTTTTTTCAAATTTGCTCTTGTTTACATCAACTTATTATTTATGATTCATGAATAGGTCTTGCCCCAAACAATAAGAGAATTCCTCTCCACAAAGTGTTATCTGATACAAACTTTTGACATCACAAGTAAAACATACCACAATAAAGTTCTAATTACCTATCACTTAAATTGCACCCTTGTGGATAAGGTCATACCTCTTTAACATTCAGTAATTTATGATATATATAGGGAGTACTCATTGTTTACATTTGATATTATTTATTAAGCACACGAAATACATGACCTAAATGTAGTTTAGTGATAAGTAATTCTATATTAGTTAGAATAAATTCATTATTTGTAAATTTGCCTATAGAAATTGAAATGAAATCACTTTTCTTTTGTGTATTTAAGTAAGAATGACCATTTATTTAACTTAATTACATAAATTCATCATATCTAAATTCGCATATAGAAATTGAGATGAAATCACTCCTTTCTTTTGTGTATGTGCAAAAAGAAGGAGGTGTGTTTTATATAATTACAGTAAAACTCAAGAGTATAAGTGAAATTTATTTTATTAATTATATCACTGTCAAATATTAAAAAATAAAAAGAGAAGTAAAAAAAATGCCATGGCACGAGTACATTAGGATTTATAAGTGCATGAAAACTCTTTTTTTTTGTTGTTGCTGCATGAGCAAAGCTGTCTTTTTCCTTAAAGAATTTTATATTAGCATTAGAGAAAGCATCCGACTAATATTGTGTTACCTAGATAATTATAATTATAGTAAACTATATTTTATTATGATAAAATTGCAGCAACAATTCAAGCATAGAGATCAGATAAGACAAAATCAATAAGACTAACCACTGCGAATATAAGTATTAGTATGAATCAACCACAAAAGTATGGGAAAATTAAAGAATATAAATTTTGTTAAATGGTATAAAAATCTAGAAGATTCTAATACTCTTAGACAAAGCTCATGAACTGATGTCAGCTGGTTTCCATTCATATATCATGATAGTGAGGTCTTATGAAATCTCATAAAAATATTAAACAATTGAATCAAAAGAAAAGGAACATAAAGGATGAAGAATACAAATAAGCATTAACTTCAGAGTGTGATGGCAAGAACACAACACCTATTAAATAAAAAATACCAAAATCTTTTATTAAGTATTAAACCATGAGACCTAACAGATGATTTAAATATACTAATGCAATTATTACTAATGTTGCTCAATTGGACCTAACTTAATAGCATCTGAGAAAAAAATCAATCTAAACCGTGATAACAATCAGCACATGTTTTATCCTATTCTACTTGCTTCTCTTTGTCAAGTAAAACTAAGCTTTGTCTATAATCCCAAGCAGAGATTTTATAACCTTGAATCCCTACATCCATCATCTCTTTAATTTGGTCAAATGAATCCATTGAAATAAAATCTTCATCTACTTTTCTTCCTGCTGCATTTTGCTGTAGTAGTAAGACTTTAGCACTTGTACTTCGTCCAATTAATCGTGATACTCCTTTTGGAAACTTAATAGTGACAATCTTAGTCCATGACTCAGTTACACCATATTCTTTCATCATCCATATGTCACATTGATCATCCCAATCATGAATATCATGGTACCTTAACACAGAAATGCAACCTTCAATCATAGTAATGTGTAGATCAGACAACAGTGCCTTAACCAATTCAGGTGGAAGTTCCATATTCTTAAACTTCTCTTCCTCCACATTGAACATCAATATATTTTTATTAGGGCAAGTATTAGCCTTATACGTGATCCAATGAACACTCCCATTTAGAAAACAGCGTGTGTTTGAAAACTTTAACAACCCTAATCCTTGTAGGTATGAAACATCAAGAACCTTCCATGTTCCCTCATTGAGGGAATATAACTTCACTTGATCTGGATTAAATGATCTTATTATGACTTTGAAATCATTATTCTTAGAATCAAACCCTAACCCTAGAGCATCATGTTTAACCGCAGGAATTTCAAGCCTAATGTATCTCCAAATAGAAGGGTTCGATAGGATAATAGCATAGTCAATATTATCAAACCCTATGCTTTTTTCAATGAGACAAAAGATGCCATGCAGAGATTGAACAAAGCAAAATGAACAACGATGAGGAATCTGATATGGAGGTTCTAGTTTTAAGAATCTGTTGAATGGAAAAGAATCCGTGCAAGACCAAAAAGCAAGTGCCACAGTGGTTTGGAGGTATACATAGAATAACGGATGAAAAGAAGAGAATGAGGGGTGGGATTTGAGAGAGAACGTTGAAGGTGTGAGGAGATGAAAGAATGTCTAGTGATGACTGAGTTCCATGCTTTGTTAACTGAACACAATTGAACACAATGGAACAAGTGTTCTGTGTGACAGAAGGAGATACATTATTCTCTTTGGTTAATCCCTCATTAATATATAAGTTTTTTTTTGTTATATTAACTAGCATGACAAATATTCTTATGTTTAAAATTTGTGGTTATAGTTAATCCCTCAACCTGCTTTTCTATTGTTTAGGATTTGTGTTAAATATAGTAATTTGTTGTTGTAAATGTTAATAGATATATAAATGTCAAATATAATAATTTGTAGTTGAATATGTTCGATTATGGAAATTTATCAGTCTTATTTTTTTAAAAATTGCTCATTCAAATAATTGAATGATTTAGCTTGGAGTTAGTTTTGTAGATGGATTGTATAATTGAGATATAATCATTCAAATAAGTTTATCAGGTTTAGAACCTAATATGGAAGGTCGTCATGATTGAAAATTTTGTCAATTGCATTCCGATTTTTAGTAATGATTAGACAAATTAGTAGATATCATAAATCGATTAATGATTTTTCTTTGATAAGATGAAATTAAGAAACAAATATATTTTTAGAGTGTTATTATTGAATGTTGAAGTTGTAATGTCTTATTATAATATAACATAACATGTAATTATATGTAAACTTTATAGCCAAATGTCTAAATGAAAAAATTTATATTTTTGGGGGGAAATAGAAGAAGTAAATAATCCAATGTAATAAAAAAATTGTAGTAAACATACAATTATAATTGAATTACAAAAGGTGAAAAGATAAGATAAAGAAGAAAAAAATAATCTTGAATCAATGGTGTTGGTTCTGAATGTGACGAGGACACTATTATTGATATTATACTCAATGAGGGAACAACTTTCTTCTAAAAAATGTAGTGGCTAACTTAAATGAAGTATGTTTATATGTTAAGTTTGTAGAGAAAATAAGTAATCGAGCAACATAAAGTTGGTATAAATCTCCTTGAATTGTTCATTTTTAATAAGAATTTTTGTGGTAGCTTTTGAAACATATTTTAATAGAGCAACATATACTTGTCCATATCCAAAGACATATTGAGGATGATAAATCCTAACATTAAGAATATAATATGGTTTGTCCTTATGCCTTATTTATTGTGAGTGCAAAACTTAATCACACAGGAAATTGCTTTCTGATAAACACAAAAGGGAGTCTCACATTATCTAACATTTTAAGTTTAGTCCTAGGCAAAAAATTCTATGTCCAACATGTTGGTCAGTTAAAATTTTCACATCCAACATATTCATATATATGTCCCTTGACATAGTAACCTCGTCCCATTACATAAGTCAACTTCCGGGTCTATGTTTCTCAATAACGGTTAGAGAAAAGAGGTTTATGAAGTTATTAGTTGATTTATTGGTTGATTAGTTAGTAATTGGAAGTTTCTATTTTAGGTTGGTAGTTATTCTGTTTTTCAGTTTTTTCTGTTTTGGGTCTTGTTGTTTTTGGAAACTGGTTCTTAGTTTTCTTTCCTTGCTTAGTATAAGAAGGGGTTTCATTCTTCTTTTTAGATCATGAAGAATTATTCAATAATACACAAAAACGGAAAGATGAATTTCTCTTTATCCTCTTCCTGTTCATGCTTTTCTTCTTCTGCCAAAGTTCAAGATGCTATCAGAGCATACTTGCTCTGATTCGTCTTCTACTTTCTCTCTTCCTCCTTCACACTCCCTTCCATATTCTCTACGATAATACCTTCTTTCTTTTACCTTTATTTTCTGAACAATTATGGCGAATCAGAGCATAATTTATTTTGCTTCCAATCCCTCAAATCCTTTCTTTCTTCATTCTAATGAAAATCCCTCTCTCATATTGGTCACACCATTACTGAATGGTAAGAACTACCATTCATGGGCAAGAGCCATGAAGTTGGCCTTATAATCCAAGAACAAGATCGGTTTCATTGATGGATCCCTTTCATAACCTCTTCTAGATGATCCCCTCTATGGACATTGGATAAGATGTAATACTATGGTTTTGTCATGGATTCAACGTTCTGTTGAAGAGTCCATAGTCAAATCAATTCTTTAGATCGATTATGCCTCAGATGTGTGGCAAGATCTTCAAGACAGGTACTCACAAGCATATGTCTTCAGAATAGCAGAGTTGCAGGAAGAATTCCATCGCCTTAACCAAGGGAATCTCACAATATCAGATTTTTAAACCCAATTGAAGGCTATTTGGGAAGAAATTGATAACTTTAGACCTATAGCCTTCTGTAAGTGTCCTAATCCATGCACATTTGGTGTGATTCAAGTTGTCAAGATGCAAAGGGAACAACATTTCGTGATCAGATTCCTCAAGGGCCTAAATGAGTAATATGCTCAGGTACATTCTCAAATCATGCTTATTGATCCTCTCCCTATAATCAACAAAGTCTTTTCTATGTTAGTGCAACAAGAGAGACAAATGGATAACACTACAATCAACATTGGGGACTTGGATCCAAGAGTTATGGCAATTAATTCATATCAACCTAGGAATGGTAATCACAATGGTGTGCCACAATCCTTTAGAGGAAGAGGAAATCAGTTTAATAGAGGAAGATCAGGTAGGGGGAGTATGGGAGGAAGAGGTCAGTCAAACAGATTTTGTACATAATGTCAAAGGACCAATCATACTATGGAAACCTATTTTCTCAAACATGGTTATCCACCAGGTTATCAGTCCAACAAGCCAACCAGGATGGCAAATCTTGCATATAGTTTTCCTTTGAATAATCAAGAACAAGAGGAAGTTGTTGTTCAAGCCTATCAAGATGATGCTCCTCCTAAATAAGCACATAATCTTGACCAACCTTTTACTGAAGATCAGGTGAAGAGGATTTTGGATCTTCTCAACCAATCCAAGACAAGGGCAATTCATGCAGCAAACTCAGTTGTGAATACCACTATCCCTCCTTCATCCTTAGGTAAAACTTACTCACAATGGTTGCTAGACATCGGTGCAACAGGTCATATTATTTGTGACCTAAGGAACATGAGTGTTCAAAGGAGAATATCACCTATAATGATCACCTTACCAAATGGACACCAAGTTACTACATCTATCTCTGGCACACTTAAACTAACTAACACTCTTACTCTACTAGATGTGTTATATGTACCTCAATTTCAAGTTAACTTAGTTTCTCTTAACAAGTTAATCCAAGATTTGCACTATGATCTAATTATTTTTGGAGAAATCTTGCCTAATTGTGCAGAGTACTTCAAAGAGGATGATTGGTTGAACTAAGCTTAAGCAAGGATTGTTTGTGGTAAGTGTTCCCCAATCCCAAAGTCACTCTGTCCATACTGATAGAAATAGGAAAGTTGATGCATCTACTTGGCATCTTAGATTTGGTCATGTATCTCAAAATGTAATGAAGCTTCTTTCTTTACAATTTCCTTGCATTTTTGTTTGTAACAAGGATTCAAATCCCTATGATGTATGTAATTTGTCAAAACAGAAGAGATTACCTTTCAATAATATTCATACTCATTCTTTTAAGCCTTTTGAGATTCTTCACGCTGATATATAGGGTCCATATTTAGTGCCTTCTATGTTTGGACATATGTATTTTTTAACCTTGGTTGATTATTATACTCGATTTACTTGGGTAGTGTTGATGAAAACAAAGGGAGACACAAGACAACAACTTGTTAGATTTATTTCCTTCATAGAAAATCAATTCAACAGAAAATTAAAATGCCTTAGAAGTGACAACGAGGTAGAATTTTTGATGCATGATTACCTAACTGATAAATGAATCATTCATCAAAGAAGTTGCATTGAAACACCTCAATATAATGGGGTAGTACAGAGAAAGCACCAACACATCCTCAACATAGCCAGAGCCCTCTACTTTCAGTCTAATATACCTCCCAAATTGTGGAATTTTACTATAAATCAAGCTGTCCACATTATCAATAGGTTGCCTAGCCCCCTGCTCAAAAATAAAAGTCCCTATCAAGTATTATTCCATGATCTTCCTTCCCTAGATCACCTAAAGGTGTTTGGTTGCTTAAGTTTTGCTTCTTCTATCCAAGCACATAGAACCAAATTTCAGCAAAGAGCAAGAAAGTTTGTTTTTCTTGGGTATAGAGAAAGCACTAAGGGATATATCCTGTATGATTTGGAGTCTCATGAGGTTTTTCTTTCCAGAGATGTTATCTTTTATGAAAGTTCCTTCCAATTACACTCTGTCCAACACAAGATGCAACCTATATCTACTAATTATGAGTCTATAGTCAAGCCTACATACACAAACAACCTTGATTCTCCCTTGTTAGAAGATATGTCCATTGCTGTCAGCACTTCAGAGTCTAATGATAGTCCTCCAAATTCTGATGGTCTTCATATTTCCTTTACTTTTGAGTCTTCCATACACACTCCTCTTAGAAAGTATGTTAGGATTCGAAAACCACCTACTCATTTGTAGGATTATCATTGCAATCTTGCTAAAGGCACTACTAGCTTAATCTCATCATCCTCAGGCACTACTCATCCTCTGTCTAATGTTTTGAGTTATTCCAATTGTTCTAATCCATACAAGAGTTTTTGGCAATCGCTATTGTGCAAGAACCTGCCACTTATAAGCAAGCATCTTCTGAACCTTGCTGGGTAGAAGCCATGAATAAGGAATTACACGCTCTAGAGTAGAATGAAACATGGTCCTTAATATGCCTCTTCCTGATGACAAGACAGCCATAGGGTGTATATGGGTTTACAAGGTGAAATATATGGTTGATGGATCCATAGAAAGGTATAAGGCAAGGTTGGTAGCAAATGGGTACATTCAATTGGAAGGAGTGGACTACTTTGATACTTTTTCCCCTGTAGTGAAAATAACAACTATTAGTGTAGTGCCTGCCATTGCTTTTGTCAATAATTGGTTTCTAGAACAGTTGGATGTGAATAATTCTTTACTACATGGTGAGTTGCATGAAGAGGTATATATGACTCCTCCTCCTAGCCTTTCTTTAGCCAATCCTTCCTTGATTTGTAAGCTCAACAAATCCTTGTATGGTCTCAAACAAGCTAGTAGAGAATGACATACAACTTTATCCAATAAACTAGTGTCTCTTAGTTTTATACACTCAGTTGTTGATCAAGCTCTATTTACTAAGTCCAAGCTTAATTCATTCACATCAATTTTGGTGTATGTTGATGATATGGTATTAACAGGTAATGACCTTAGGGAGATACAATATGTGAAAGATGTGTTGGATAGTTCATTCAAAATCAAGGATCTTGGCACCTTAAGGTATTTCCTAGGACTAGAGTTAGCAAGATCCAAGTCTGGAATTCATCTGAATCGAAGGAAGTACACCTTGAATTTGCTTGAGGATACTGTTTGTCTAGGAGGCAAGGCTGTTCAAACTCCTTTCGACCATTCTGTCAAGCTTCAACTTGAGCAAGGTCAACCCTTTCCTGATGTGTTTTCCTACAGAAGGTTGGTGGGTAGATTTCTATTTCTCACGATCTCAAGGCCTAATATATCATATGTCGTTTAGCAGCTCAGCTTGTACATGTCTAAACCTATGGATTCTCACTACAAGGCAGCCTTGAGGGTAGTGCACTAAATTCCCCTACACAAGGCTTGTTTTTCTCTGCCAATTCTTCTCTCACCCTGAGTGCCTTCTCTGACTCGGATTGGGCATATTGTTTGGACACCAGGAAATCTCTCACTGGATTTTGTGTCTTCCTCGGTTCATCTCTCATCTCTTGGAAAACCAAGAAACAAAATACAATGAGTATATCATCATCAGAGGTAGAGTATAGAGCTTTAGGAAGCTTGGCTTGTGAAATTCAATGGCTGCATTATCTCTTTTCTGATCTACAACTCTCTTGGCATGCTCCTACATCTGTGTATTGTAATAACAAGTCAACCATTTACCTTGCTCATAATCTAGGTTTTCCATGAAAGGACCAATCATATAGAGATTGATTGTCACGTGGTAAGGAAAAAGATTCATAGGGGTCTCATCAAGTTGTTGTATGTTCCATCTTTTGCTCAATTGACAGATATTTTTACCAAGCCTTTGCATAAGAAGTCCTTTCAAAATTTCATTCTCAAGTTGGGTCTTTGTGACATACATCGCCCAACTTGAGGGGGGGTAGAGAAAAGAGGTTTATGAAGTTATTAGTTGATTTATTGGTTGGTTAGTTAGAAATTAGAAGTTTCTATTTTAGGTTGGTAGTTACTCTGTTTTTCAGTTTTTTATGTTTTGGGTCTTGCTGTTTTGGGAAAGTGGTTCTTAGCTTTCTTTCCTTGCTTAGTATAAGAATGGGTTCCATTATTCTTTGCAGATCGTGAAGAATTATTCAATATATACAAAAACAGAAAGATGAATTTTTTTTTATCCTCTTCTTGTTCATGCTTTTCTTCTTCTATCAAAGTTCAAGAATAACATCAAATCCTAGAAGAGGTCATTACTGCAAAATAAAAAAACAAATAGCATAAAAGACAATCAATATAACATGATATTCATGAGGTGAATAAATAGCAAAGAGTGTTAGAATATGTGAGATTCTATCAGAGTTAATTGATTAATAATTTACGGGGATGTTAAATATATTTTTAGTTATAGTTAGTTTTAGTATGTCAGTCTTTATTTTCATATATAAATAGTTCACTTTCACTGTAAACTATGATTCATTTGTTTCATGCAATATTTAATATTATTCAATCGTTTCTCTTTCTTTTCTTTCTTTATGCTTGTTTAAGTCTTTTCTTTCTTATCCTTCTTGTTCATCAAGAAGATCTTTTTCATGGCTCATATCAAATCTTAACATAGTATCATATTTCTCCCGCTGTTTATCCACTATCCTCTCGTCCTCTCTTCATGTACACTATTTTTTTACATCATGGCAAAAGTTCTTAGTGAAGAAAAGATTCTTAGAGCATTGCTACCATTCTGGTCCAATGCTTTACCTACTCTACGATTGATTGCACCTCCAAGAAAAAATGCAACAAACACAGCTGAAGCCTCGGAATGCCATACACGACATCAAAGATCATCAAGGATGGTTCCAAGAAAAATTCTTCTCCTCATTGCAATTATGGCGTGCAGGACAACCATGGGTATATTGCATTACACACTAGTGCAATGTAGTTATATGGTGGAAAGTATGGTGATGATTTTCTTGTCACATCTATAAATGAGATTCTTTTGATTTTTTCCTATAACATAGATTACATTCTTTTCTTATCTTTTATCATTTACTCCCTCTAACTATCTCTTTCCTTTTCTACTCGATTTTTTTATCTCTCTCATTAAATATGCAATATTATTATAGTGTATAATTTTTTATCATTGAAGTAATATATAAGGATCAAGATTAAGGTTCATTTCTTTTCTCTTTCATCCATAATGATCGGTTTGGTTGGTTAAGCTTCTGTCAAGATAGATGGTTAAGCTTTAGATGAAGTTGCTTCTGCTTATGGTGGTTAAGTGTTGTTGCTTCACATTATAATTTCAAGACTGAGAGATAAAGATTCTCTTACCAACAAGAGGAGATATTAGAGTATAGATGGTATTCAACACAATCATTTCAAGCTTGAAATGTTTGATGATGTTAGAATATGTGAGATTCTGTAAGAGTTAATTGATTAACACTATAGTTAATTGATTATCTGGTTAACATATTTCATTTTCTATTTTAGTAGTTGTTGTAGATAAATGGATATTCTCGTAATCTTTTAATTCAATTCAGTAATAAGAATATTATCATTCATTTCTCATTCTTTATTATTTCATGAAGATTGTTCATGACTCCTACCATTTTAACATTATGTACACCAAATGTATTATTTTCATGTACACTCAAATGTCATGTCTGTGAAGACTAAATTAACACAAAAATGCACTAAAGTTAAGATTTAGGAAGAATAATAAAATAATATCTCAACTTTGAAGTTTAAATAAATAGGATAAAAATGAACCATTGGTTGTTCTCTTCATCCGTTGGGTTCCCTCTTTCCATGGATGCCTCTGCCATCAGTCTTTATCGTGGAAACTGTATTATTGGTAGCACCTTATGCAAAAGCAGAGAAAGACGATATAAGAAAAGAGAATACACTTTGAAATAGGATAGATGAAGTTAATATAACTAAGCATGACATGTAACTATCATGGCAAATTAGAGAGAATGAGATAAACTTCATCCATGGAGTAGAGAGGATATTAAGATTAAGATCAAATTTAAAAGTAGTTTTAGGTTATAGTCTTCTAAAGGTATAATTATTATGAAGGATAATATAGACAAATGCAAATTAGTCCATGTTGGTGGTTAAAAGTACATGTTTTCCTTTTATATATTAGTATAGAAGTATAGATATATAAGTTGATGATGATATATTGGCAATGACGTGGATCATTAAGCTTGTCAAATAGTATTTTTATTTTATTTTCTTCTGAATGTATGCTACATATCTGATTGTAAATAATATGATGTATCAACCTTAAGGATTTTATGCTTAAATTTAGCATTGCATTTTTTAGAAATATTAGAGTTGTTATAGCAGTTTCATATTCTTGTATTGCATTATTGTTCTACTTGTAGAAAGACAAACCTTTCCGGGAAGAATAGGTCCCATAATTCTTCATCCTTGATGGACAGTTGGAAGCATTTGAGATGCAGATCCATGATGATATAAGAAGAATGATTTGTTTGATCCAGATCTTGTTTTATATCAATGATGACAATCAAATAAAAATAGAAAAAATAATAATATTTAATTTTTTAGTTTATATAATATTTTTATTAGTGTAAAACAAAATTTATGAATTAGTTTAGAATAACATATTTGTGTTTGGTGAAATAATGTAAGATTCATAAAATAGCTATTATCTATACTTCTATACTAATATATCAAGGAAAAACTTAAAATAACTACCTATGGAGTAATTTTTATTGACTATTTTACCCTTTATAAAACTATTACATTATAAGCCTCAAATCCTTATTTTTTTACACTTCATTATTAAGGTGTCAATTTAAATAAATGTGTCAAAACTGAATTCTTGATCTCACACATTTGAATCATAAATTCCTTATAGCCAAAATTTTGTAGGTAATTAATCGTGTTACATAGTATTATGGCCAAACCGTAAAAATTATCTATAAAAAAACTTTTATCATTCCAAACTAAGTAAACTTTTAGATACTCTAAGTTGACAACAAATAGGCATGATTAGAACTTTCATAATTATTGAATATTTTCAATGTGTCTTTACTCTCTTTTTAACTGTCATGACTCTCCTATTCTCACATTTGCTGCTATTTTTTGTAACATTATTATAACTGTTGCAGTTTTTTTGTAACATTATTATAACTGCTGCAGTTTTTTTTGGTAACATTATTATAACTGCTGCAGTTTTTTTGCTGGAATTTTCTATAACTATGTAATAATCATTAGAATTTTTTTCTTTTTGAATAGCACAAAAGAATAATGGTTTCATACTTTTGTTAATAGTTGATGAGCCTATAAATTATTATTATGAATGCACCAACAATTTTGTTTCTCACTATTATTACTATCATTTCATATTACATATTTTTCCTTCTCCGTTCTTATTTTCACTCATCTTCTTTCAAGTATTTCTTTTTTCTCTCCCATTTTTCATTTACTTTTTGTCTTCTATTGTGTAATGATAATTACACTTTATTATCAATTATTCATGTAGTTTGGAGATTATTTTGTTAACTATTTGGTTTCTACGTTTAATCTTTTTTAGTTTCTAAAAACTTGAACAGAAAAGGCTGGATATAGCATTTTACATGTCAAACAAGTTTTTTTTACTTTCACATTTTTTCTTTCATTTCCCTTCCAAATAGTTTAAATTTGATAAATGGATGTGTCTTGATTTAAGATAACTTGAGAAGTTTATGGTTTATATACCTCATATTAACATTGTCAAATTATTGATAGATGCTAGAAAGTCATTAACAAATACATATTTAAAAGAGAACCATGTTACAAATGATATATATGTATTTTTTATATTTATATATCAGGTACACGCTAGAGCATATATATATATATATATATATATATATATATTTATTGGAGAGGGATGTATATATAACATATTTATATATATTTTTAGTGTATGTCTTACCAGGTACACGCTGAAGAAGATATATATGTATTTGTTAGATGTTTCCCCTTTCCAGATGAGTAAAAAGGGAAGAATAGAACCTTCAAGGTACTTTTAGATACAAATAATTATGGTTTAAATTATTCATTAGTGATAGATATATTGATTGATTCAACTTTTACCTCTTCCCTATATGTTATATGAATAGTAATATACATTGGTTGCTTTTGTAAGTTAGTTGGTAGTTATATTTTGTAATGTTAAATTATTAATATTACAAAAGTTATTGAACATAGTCTCAATTCATTAAAGTGGCAAATTTCTTATCTTTTTTGTTGGGTTTTAACTTTTAGCATCATTTTGTCATTTTTTGTGTCCTTCTCATTCAACTGCAGACTTCTAAAAAATAGTTTTTGAGAATACTAACACCGTATAAAATTATATAAGAAATAATTAATAAAATTGAGCCATATAATATAAGCATTTTCTATCATGCTTTATATAGTGTTCCAATCACGACCATACTTTACATACACATCACTAGAAACATATACAACAAAGACATCACTAAAAACATATACAATAAAGTGGTGATCCGAACAAAATTGAATAGTAACTATAACTATATATAGTATTAGGTTATGTACTTGATAGATGCCATATGAAAATCATTAACAAAATTCATTTATGTAACTTAAACTAATTTCTATGATAATTATGATATGTGTGAGAGACTAGAGAAGTTAAATTTTTAGTTGTTAATGTTATTATTATGAATATCATTTCA
>NC_032016.1:19348243-19388875 GCF_001865875.1 Lupinus angustifolius
ATCAACAACCTTCCATATTCCCTATAACGGTATACAAGCATGATATACACCTTTTAATCAAGACATAACACAACTACAATCTTTCAAGATGATAAAGAATGATTGCACCCCAGTTACCCACTCCAACCTCATGTACATGGTACAATCCTAGGTTTTCACCATGAGATACAAGTTATTTGTTGCTTACATGCTAAAGTTTGTTACAACAAATAAATGCGCATCACCAACTACTTCACTTAATTTTTGAACTCTCATATGAAGGAAGACATTTTCGGCAACATATTAGATGTTATAATCATATATTTGCATTCACTTCATTAGAAGTTTATCTTGATAACAACTTAGTCGCAACTAGACGTGGTACTTATACCTTTCGTGCTCATGATTCAATTTATTACAACATTGGGGATTATATCCCAATGAAGGAGATAAAGCATATTTCATTGGATTATTAATTATCTGTGACACAGACCATTAGTTACAAAATACGATGTCGAAAAACCCTCAATTTCATGAAAATGTAGTTTCGAAGTTACAACATATACTTCATCTTCATAATCCCTTTATATATGTCTTTAAGCTATTTGCATTATGAACAAGTGTTCATAAATGTAGTCTTATCATTAAATAGCATCCTGCTAACCAACTATCATATAATCTTCCAGTTACTTCAATCTGCTAATTATACGCTCCACCTACAAAGATAATTGCAAGTGATTCAATTATTTAAATATTCAGTTTCTTAAAAATAGGATTGTATAATTACCTCAATAAAATATATTCAACTAAAAATTATAATATCTACCACAATTTATTATATTTGACACTTATAGCATGGATAATACATTTTACAAACGATAGGAACAGTGTCTGTCAACACGCTAGTTAATAATAGTAGAGGAAGTACCTTTTGGAGTTTGGACCCACTAATATTATTACGTTTAAACAAGCAAAATAAATGTATTGTCCTTCATCATAATTATAATGTTGTAAAAACTGTACCGTACCGTCTGGTTAAACCGAAAAATCGGTGAATTAGACTCCTAACCGATACGGTATAAATGTTGAATCGACTAAGTATTAAAATTGGTCAAAACCAGTCAAAAATCGGTCAAAACTGGTGAATCGACTGGTATTTGACTAAACCGGACGGTTTATACACATATTTTTTTTGAAAAAAAACTTAAAAACTGAAAACTCATTACAAAGTGACTTATCTTTCCAACTTTTCTTCAACATTTTAAGGCACATGCTTCCAAGGTATACTTAGATTACACCTTTTGATTTATAACATTCGTGTGTAATCTCAGTGACATTTGTGTAAACTTGAAGTACTGTCTGTCTGATGATAGGATTTGGTGCAAAAATATAATCTCGATATGAGACAACTTTAACTCCTTGGTGTTAAATGTCAAAACTCCAAATTTATTTGTTTTGCAGAGTGAGTTGTGAACTTGTGTCATTTATTTATATTTTGCGGTTGTTAAATGATATTTAGATTGATACATGTTTTTTAATTTGGACTTTGAATTGTTAAAGACTTAAAGTTATTTGTTTATGTGAATTTTGAGTAGATTATAAATATAGATTATAAATTTGAGTATCTACCTATTTGAATTTTTTTGTTGTTATAGGTTTATATATACATAAATATAAGCAGGTATATCTAGTTTAATCAGCATGCGGTTTAATTACTGAACCACCGGTTGAACCACTATACCAGTACCCTAACCGGTTTGATAACCGATACGGTTTTAACAACCCTTCTTAATCATGTTCACTAAGTATCAATAAAAAAATAATCATTTATTGTTTTTTTGTATTTGGGCTAAACATGATTTGAGATGATAGAATTTTGTTCCTAAACAACTAGAGTTAGAATTCCATATTATTGTGATAATAATTACAGTAATATATGTATACAAATCAGATATGAGGATTAACACTCCAATTATAAACATTAATATAAACTCAAAAATAGATTTCGCCAGTAAAATTAAAAATATAACATCAAAAATAGATTTAACCAATGAAAGCGGAAATGGATCCATGATCCAAACTCTTAAAAATTTTATACAATTAATATTAAAATTATTGTATTAATGAAAGCTGATCAATACCACTCAATAATGGTGTTCAAATTCAGACCAGTCCAACAATAAAACCAAAAACCGATCTAAAATAACCGAAACCGCAAAAATCGAATGCATTTGGATCGTGTTGGACTTATTTTTTAAAAACCGATTGGTCTGGTCCGGTCCGGGTTTTGGTTTCACCTCTTGGATCCAGACCGATCCTGACCGGACCGAAATAATATGTAAAATTTAAGTGTATAATATTTTTAAGTGTCTTCCAAACTTATTCTTAAGTCTCAACTCCAAAATTGTATCTATATTTTATTTGTTATATTCTATAACACATACTTATATATATGTTGCTATGTTTTTTTGATACACCTTTTAAGAACTTAAGTCAATCCAACAACCAAATAAAGAGGATTCAAGTGTTATTCTGATTAGGTGCTTTATTATCAATTTTATTGTTGTGAAAATATTATTGTTATTAATCATCATTGGAACACCATAACTGTTAAAATTACATTGCAAGTGCTCATATTATTCTTATTGATATATTGTTATTTTGTTGTCTTGTTATTATTGATATCTTGTTACTTTTATTATTATTGTCTTACTATTTATTACTATTTTATGATGTTGTTTATTTATACTATAGTTGCATACATTTTAATGTTGTTGAACATTATTTTCATTGTTGTTTTATGCTTAATATTTAGTCATTTTTATGAGTTTTGAATGTATGTGCAATTTCAATATTTTATAAAATAAAAAACCGATCCAAACCGAACCGAAATCGCATATTATATTTGGATCGGATTGGATCAGACATCTTAATATAAATAGATCAGACCGGTCCAGACCACATGTTAATTACGTGTTTGAATTGAATTATTTTTTGTCTAAAAACCGATCTAAATAGACCACGAACACTCTACCACTCAATTTCACCAAGTCAATAATTAGTAGGGCCATAAAATCTAAGTATTTTTGTAAACTATAGAGTGAGACGCATTGCTTTAAAATATCATAACACTTAAAAAACTTATATGTGTGATTTTAAAGGGTGCAATTTGGAAACACCTGAATATTAGTAACTCACGTCTTCCTTTTACCAATAAGTAAGAATCCTCTTCATTAATGAAAATACAAATAATTCAAAAAATAAAAAAAATTATAACATGATAAAATATTTTTATCCTTTTATATATAATAAAATAACATTTTTACCATTAAAATAAGTAAAATCAAATATTTGATTCCTCAGTAATAGAGATGATCCTTATTCTTTATCTATAATCGTGCATACATAGACATTCCCTGTTCTAGTTAATCATAAAAAATTCAAAATGCCCTGTAAAGTGATTTCCTCACATAATCCTAGAACTAATTAAGTGATAGATCATTCATTGACCATAATCTACAATATAAAAGTCTAATTTTTTTTAATGCTATGATGAATCAGTTTCTCATGATAGCACCCCATGATATAATTTTGACATGGACGCGAAGTCAAAATTAAAACAAAAAATATTGCTACCACATGCCATGATGCAAACATGGACTATACAATAAAAATAGAAATATTAATTAATTGAAAACTTCAACTTTTATACTTCCAATATTTCAATTCCAAACACAAACTTTCTATTTTTATTTGTCATTTACAAATATTTTCAAAATCAATCGACAAACTTTCTATTCTTATATTATATTTGTTATCATAGAGATATAAAAGATACCTTCCAAATGAAGGAATGAATAAGAGAAAAAATATGATAAAGGATAAAACTCTTAACAATAAATTCATATATCTCGACACTTACATAAATTAACCCAATCTAGCTAACTCTAACTTCAAAATTCACTCCAAAATACCATCTTTGGTTAAATGTGTTGAAACAAGGGTTGGCAAGTAGCTAAATATGAACACAACAATGATATAAGTAGAGTACTATTGTCCTACAATGTAAAGAGAATACGGGTCGGATAGGAATATAACAAAATAGGGAAGAGTGTTTCTGTTTTTTTTTATACTAAGGATGTCCAGTTATAAGGAATTAATCTTTTCGGATTCATAATTATCTCTTTCAACAAACAAATGTTGTTCATAAAAATCAAATTATCAACTTTAGAATTCTGTGAGGTTTTTATCACTGCTGCTTGTGTTGTGTGGAATATATGGAATTGTTTATTGGTTTATCCACGTGGATGTACTGCCATATCTTTTTCAATAAACTTCACACACTTTCCCTCACTTCACTTTCTCAATTTCTGAACCACCAATTAGGGTTTATTCTTCTTTCAATTTCAATGGCGGAAGTTATCAATTTCCCCACCGATTCCTCTCTTCACAAATCCAAATCGCAATCCCCTCCTCCTTCTCCTTCCTCCGCCCCCGATCACCACCACCTCCCTCCGCCTCCACCTCCACGGAGGCGTGACAGGAGGGACGACAGGGACTTCGATCGCCATCCTAATCGCCGTCCACCTCCACCGGATTACTATGATCACCGCACGCCCCCTCCGCCGGTACATCCCAGAGACAGAGATAGGGACTTCAAGCGCCGACGCAGCCTTAGCCCTTCTAACCGCGGTCGACGTTATTCTCCAGCGTCGAGGCGCTCCCCTCCGCCGTATAAGCGCTCCAGAAGAGATAGTCCTCGCGGTGGTGGTTATGGACATGATGACAGGTGATGCAAGTTTTAGTTTGTTTAACTGCCTTTACGTGAAACTGTTAATAGCTAGAAAGTTTGTCTTCATTGTCTGATTATAAGAACTGAATTCATTTGATTATTAGATAATTGATATGATTTTAGTTATTTTCCGCAATGAACTGCGATTTTCTCTTTTTTTTAGCTGATTTGGGATTTACTGAAGGGTGGATGTTATGATCTATGTTTTAGTTTCTGAAGGAAATTGTTTGCATTTGTTGAATACTGTGTTATTTGTCAGGTAATTGGTACATTTCTTAATTTTTGTCTGGTTGGGTAAGGCAGGTTGATTTGTTAAACTGTTTTTGAGGATTTTACAAATATTCGTAGATGTTACAGATTTGTGTTCAATTTTATTGAAGTTTATTTGCAATCGGAATAATGTGTTTATGTTGTGGATAACTATAAAAAGAAGGATAAACCAATTTGTATGCTGGTTTGGGTCTCTCAAAAGGGCTTAGTCAGATGCCTCACTCAATCAAATTTGTATCTTTAAGTTAGTAGTGTTCCGGTTGATCAGAATTCTGTTGCTTTTGTATTTTTTTTTATAGATTTTCCCCATATCCATTGATCTGATGTTCTTGGTCATTGTGATACTTATCCCTTTCAGATTTAAGTTCTATTTAAGCTCCCATCCCCAAACAAACAGTGACATCCTTTTAGGTCTCTTTGAATTGTGACCTGACTCACCTGAGTAAATTGGTGAACTTGAAAAGTCATAGGCTAATAGCAAGTAAAACTATTTGTAATCCTACTGTGTTATTCAACTATACATGAAAACTAGGCCGCATCCGTGCTTTTGGTATTCTGTGGAGAAAACTGAGGATGCTGAATTGCTGATAATTAATTCTTTAATTTTAAAAGAGAACTTCTATGAAAGTATCTGTGATCTGTAGAAACTATGGGAAGACTCTGGAAAATGAACTCAACTGCTTCTGATGCTCTGTTTTATGTTGTAATTCAATTCATGTATGGTAGATGGAATTCAACTCATGCCAGTCATCATTCCAGCGATACACGTCGCATGGACCTTTGTTTTGAGTCTAGAACCATATACTGAAACAAAGAATCATTCTGGAATCTCGCTTCTACTTCCTTTACAACTGTACAGATCTCAAAGTGGTGGTAGGGAGCCAAACGACCACTTCAGGGTAACGAGCTAAGGTAGAAATGGATGGGTGTGATTGGAATCTTATTGCCGGAGAGATCTGAGAAGTTGGCTTCCATAAAAGGGATCAACTTGATAAAAGCAGCAAAAAGAGATTCAAGTTGTGGGGCATGGTTGCTCTTGCGACAATGAGTTTCTGGTAGTAGGATGGGTTTCCTAGCGCTGGTAATGAGAGTGGTAGGGTAGATGGGAGGTGAAACACACCTCAGATCTGTACATCTGAGATGGTCAGTGGCGGCTGAGAAGAGGGGAAGTCAAGGGTTGCTGAACAAAATTAGGTTTTTTATACATTCTGACTAAATAGTAATTAATCTTGATAGAGGATGTTTTGAAAGATACCAACAGATTAATGTTTTAATAAATACAAATTTTTTCTGAATAAATAATAATTAAATTTAACCGGGAAAATCATGAAAAGTCTCAATAATTAATGTATATAAGAAGGAAATAAAGAAATTATTTTATTTTTATATATGCATTTAATTGTATTAAAATATATCTTATGTTAATTTAGTAATGATAAGTTTCAATTCATGATTATAATCTTTCAATTCATATTTTGATAGCCATGGTGTCACCATGTAGAGGAGGAAGAGATAACGTTAAACGAATCAATTAATGCTTTGCTAGAATCTGGTATATAAAGGAATTGATTGTTTCTTATGTCATGATTTAAAAGAAGTAATAGAAATTGCATAAAGACAAATTTGAGTATCTTCTATAATTCTGACACAATCCTTAGTAATTAATACCAATGAAGCTCAGGGCATGCCCACTTTTATGGTTACTAACATCGTAATTATTTGAAAGAATACAAATTACACAATTTTAACCAGACTACTTCAAGATAAATTGTTTTGTTTGGAGAGATTTAGCACTGTATATGCTCAATGATGTTATTTAAATTGCTTCTATGAGAGATATAAGGCATGGTAGGATATCGTTCGTTATGTTGTAATGGAAAAATGTTTTAAGCTGTAATGCTTAACATACTTTTGTTTCTCTCTGCTAGTTGAATTTAGTTCATCTACTTCTTTTTCCTCCTTTTATTACCCTAATTTATACATCACACTTTATCAAATCATTGTTTTTCTTACTTTGCCTCATCATCTGACTATAGCAGATTTGGATATGATCGTTATGGTGGCTATGAACGGGGAGTTGGTGGAAGAGGTGGTTATGTAGATGAGAGGTCGTATGGAAGGTTTGGACGTCGTTCTGGAGGGGGATATCAAAATGGGATTCCTGGTACGTTAATAGTTGCTAACAAATTCCATTTTATCTGTATCATTAATTCTACTCATTATCATTTCTCAAATTTGAAATAAATTATACTTTCGCCTCTTTTTAAAATAAGAAAGTATAAACGCACAACAGCTTATGATTCTTACTCTTTAATTTCATGGCTTATTCACTGTGTTGTGTTACCTTTGATGTGTGTTAAATTGGTTATGTTATTGCTTAGTTTTGTATGGCTATGGGTACACGTACTAGTACCAGTAGAGGTACAGGTGAAGTAAAACTAATTGAAATTATACCATATGATAAATGACATTTCCATAATGTTCTAGCTAAGTTTTCTACGGAACGTCTAAACCCTATGAACTATGTCGAGCAAGGAAAAGATATCTAATCCAAATTCCCAGATTTACTATTTAGCCAATGTCCCTAAAAGCCAAAATCCAACTTTTTAAATTTACTCTAACACCCCCAAAACTAAACCAGAAGAGTGAAGACTGCAATTCCCAACAATAAACAGCAATAAGCATTACGCATACTGCATACTTTGTTATCCTCAGAGAACAACATAGGCAGTTCATCATTTGCTCCTTCTAATTTTACTTCGTAAATTGCTAATTTTTGTGTCTAAATGTGGAACCAATGTTGTCTACATATTTGAAGAGCAGCACATCTTAACTCTTATGTGGTAGCAAGATTCAAGTGTTCACATTTCTTTTTTGGGACAGAGTCAACTTACTGTTATATGTTATAATGTTTTTGGTGTTACTTTTTGCAGATTTGGAATCCAATCGTGGTTATGCAGACATGCCTGGTGGTGGTGCACAAAGGTCAGTTTTATAATTTTTTAATCCAAACCATCAATGAATAAATATTACCCCTTGTATCAAGTGTTTATTCTCTAATATAGATAAGGAATTTTATCAGTAGGAAAGTATCTGATGAAGGACATATGGCAAACATGCCTATATAGTGTAGTCTGAATTTCACTACACAAAACTTACTGTTACCATTGAAGAAGGCCTAGATCAAAACTCTGTTGCGATTATGGATGTTCTTAGACAAATTTGATTTTAATTATATATTAAGGATGTAAAGACATTAACAATAAGATATTTGTGAGTTGTGCCAGAGAGGGATTGATGTCTTACAAGCAATTCATTCAGGAGCTTGAGGATGACATACTACCAGCTGAAGCAGAACGCAGGTAAGTTCTGGAAAGTAACATCCTTCGTATTGTTTTTATGCATCCTAAAGAGTTTTTGGGATGTTCAGTGATGAATGGCTTTTGTGTACGACTTTCTAGGTATCAAGAATACAAATCAGAGTACATTTCCACCCAAAAACGAGCTTATTTTAATGCTCACAAGGATGAGGAGTGGTGTGTGTTTTTTCCTTGTAAAGTTTGTTGTTCAATCTTGAAATGTTTACTACCCAAAGTACAATTCACCATAGTGTGAATAGTTCAAGAGTGCTGATGTTCTTTCCATTATTTGTTTTACCTTTTGATGTAGGTTGAAAGATAAATATCATCCAACAAACTTACTTACAGTCATCGAAAGGTGAGTTTATATCTATCTTACAGTCTAGTAATGAAGAACTGAGCATTTTATCCTCTTAACTTTGATGGGTCATTACCTAGATTGGCAGATGGACCATAGTTTTCGTTAAGATATCTAATTTGTAGTGATTCGTATCTGGTTCATCATCTTTTAGGAGGAATGAAAATGCTCGACAGCTGGCAAAGGATTTTTTGCTTGATTTGCAGAGTGGAACGTTAGACCTGTATGATCTTATCCTCTCCCTCTGTCTGCCTTTCCTTATTCTTTAATATTCTTCCTATGATGCACATATTGTATGACAATCGATGCAGAAATCCTGGTTTAAATGCCTCTAAGTCCAGCAAATCAGGGCAAGCTAGTGAGCCAAATTCAGAGGAGGAAGCAGAGACTGGGGGTAAACGAAGAAGGCATGGTAGGGGATCTAATAAAGATAATGATTTCTCAGCTGCTCCAAAGGCTCACCCTATCAGTTCTGAACCTAGACGTATACAAACAGACATTCAACAGGCTCAGGCCCTTGTTCGTAAGCTTGACAAAGAAAAGGGGATTGAAGATAATGTTTTATGCAGCAGTAATCACAATAAAAATGGTGATAAGGCTCACAGTGGATCTGTTTGTCCAATAGTAATTATACGGGGCCAAACATCTGTTAAAGGTCTGGAGGGTGTTGAGCTTCTGGACATACTTATTACATATCTTTGGCAGATTCATGGTGTAGATTATTATGGTATGATTGAGACTCATGAGGCCAAGGGTTTAAGGCATGTGAGGTCAGAAGGAATAGTTCATGAAGAAACAGATAAATCAAGTGCTGAATGGGAGAAGAAACTTGACCTATTTTGGCAGGGGAGGCTGAATGGTCAGGATCCCTTGGAAGTAATGACTGGTAAGGAGAAGATAGAGGCTGCAGCAGCTGAAGTATTGGATCCATATGTAAGAAAAATCAGGGATGAGAAGTATGGGTGGAAGTATGGTTGTGGAGCTAAGGGTTGCACAAAGCTTTTCCATGCATCTGAATTTGTGCACAAACATCTTAAGCTAAAACACCCAGAGCTTGTAGTGGAACAAACTTCAAAAGTGTGTGAGGATCTATATTTTCAAAATTACATGAAGTAAGTAACAACTAGTGCTTCTTTGTTTTTGCGTTTGCAAGTGTTGGTGGAAATATGACTTACAGTGGTCTTATTGTTGCTGTAGTGATCCCGATGCTCCTGGTGGAAATCCTGTCATGCAACAACCTCAGGTAGACTACTAATTTTGATTTACAATATATATAAAAGTACATGAATGGTTTTATATATCTAACCTGCCCATTTTGCAAGAGGGCTTTGAGCTTGAACATGGACAATGTGGAGGCCTATCTTTACCAAGTGCTGAAATTTAACCTTTTATTTAGAAGAATGAGGGTGGCTAAGATCAAACTCTAGACTATCAAGTCTTTAGAGGCTTTGATACCACAGAGAGCTAGAGAAGAGTACATATGATGATTATGAAACTCCCTAATCACACAATAGAGCCTGTATCCTATAATTAATGTTTTGTTAGACTTTACTATGCAATACAAACAACAACCAAACTTTAATCCTGCTGAGTGAGGTCGACTACATCGATCGAACGACACCATAATGTTCTATCATAAATAATGTTCACTAACACTTCACTATTCAATAAATCTAGACAAATATGTACATCATATTCTCAACACCTAGAAGAAAGTTATTACTAAAAGTGATGCATGATTTGATAGAATTATCTTTATGATCCTGTTGTGAGAACCTTTTTGTGTATAAATTTTGGTAGTTAGTTTTGTATCCCTAATTTGGCATTTTGGCACTGATGTGGGTCAGCACAGCTTGCCAAATAGTCAAGTTTTTTAATTTTCTTCTGAATGTATGCTGCATATGTTATTGCAAACAAGAAGTTGGTCTAGTGGTGTAAGGCTTTGCTCGATCCCCAGCAAGACCAAAAGGTCAAGGGTTAGATACCTGGGAACGACACTTGTTGGGAGGGGCAGCCACACCCTGAAAGGGATTAGTTCCTTACCCATATGGAGAGGGGATACCCTTGTTAGTACCCAAAAAATAATCTGATGTATCAACCTTTGTGGCTTAAACTTAGCATTGTATTTCTGAGCAATGTCAAAGTTGTTTGATTTTCATATTCTTACACTCCATTTTTTGTTCTACTTATAGAAGGACAAGCCTTTAAGGGGAAGATTAGGTCTTGAGGGTCGATTGAGAGATGATCGTGGTCTCGAGGGTCGGTTGAGAGATGATCGTGGTAATCGGCGAGACTATGATCAGAATGACAGAATAAATGGAGATAGGCATGATAGTTCTCCATCCCGTGATCAGCAGTCTAAGGCACTTGAGATCGGAGACCATGATGAAACAATGTATGATTCATATGGAGGGCCTGGTGTACCTCCTTTTGCCTCGGATATGCCCCCTCCTCCACAAGTGTTGATGCCTCTACCTGGTGCCGGGTTGGTTACTGCTTCCATTTCTCCTTCCTCTCCACAATCTTATCCTCTCTTTTTTAATTTTCTTTTAAGATTTGATTGGTGATTATAGATTTGTAACTGTACAGGCCTTTGGGACCCTTTATTCCTGCTCCGCCAGAAGTTGCAATGCAGATGCTGAGAGAGCAAGGAGGACCATCTTCATATGATAACCCTGTAAGAAAGATGCGGTCTGGCCCTCATATGGGTGGACCGGCTCCAATAGTTGCTGTTCCTCCAGGTTTTAGACCTGATCCTCGACAGATGCGAAGGTAAATGTTCTGCTGCTTCACCATGTCTAATCATTTGGTATTTCTAATCAGCTCCTTCCCCACTCATTTCTGTGATCTTTGCTCTTGAAATCCTCTCAAATAGCATATTATGTTTGTCCTTTTTACTTGGGTTAAAAACGCTTAGGTAACACTTCATTGCATCGCTTATTTGTTCATAATCTGATAGATTGAGCTTATTACCTTTTATTTATCTGTGAAAGGGGAGTTCAATTGAAAGTATACTTTTATTCTTTCGTTATCTATTATGACCAGAGAATTAAAAAGGAAAAAAAGAACTAGCAAAGGTGAGGATGATATCCAAATAATAGGAAAAAAATGTGGATATCAATTTTCTAGTTCAAGTTCTTCCTTTGTTGTGTGTGATTGATTTTTGTATATATAATACTTATTTGGCCAATGGTGGTGCAGTTATCAAGATCTGGATGCCCCAGATGACGAGGTCACTGTCATAGACTATCGGAGTTTATAGGTATCATTGGTGGGTACTCTACCATTCCCATTGTTAATAAATAATGATGATAATAATAATAATGGGATCAGGCTCTATTTTCTTCTGTGAATTTCTTGGATCACTTTTCTATTTTATCAATGTAGTTACACTTCTGGCATAGTAACTTTAATATTGTACTAGAGTTTACATCTTAATTTTATTGTGACTGGTTTATATATTTTTACAGAAATGTTAGATAATTATATCTTTAAAGTGCTAAATTTGTGTGGACCTTTTAGATTTGAAATTACATATTTTGAATATTTTATATTAAGAATACTTTTATCTTCTAGAAGATAAAAGTCATAACTAAAAATCAATGTGTTTTAAATCACAATTTATATATAAAAAAGTATCAAACTATTTTTTTTTATTTGTATGATAACTTTATTCATTAATTTTACTGAGCACGTCTTAGTGAGTTTATACTTGTTTGCCTTGTGAGAACTGAAAGTAAATTAATCTTGATAATTGGATCTTACTCAAGTGGTCAGATTTGAAAATAAATGACCTTTTTATTTATTTATGTCATATTCTTATATGGTTAGGATTTATAATTTATTGTTCTTATCTCTTACCAGATTGTTGTCATTTACTAATAAAATATTGGTTTAACAGGATAAGATTCTACCAAATTCTTAGAAAAGATAAATAATTTAATTCCTCCTAGCAATACTTGTTGGTTGGGATAACAATGCATCCCTTGGTAGTATAAAAAGTTTGTTTTAATTTCATAGTTCTTTTGTATTTATTATACGTCACAACACGTATACACAAGAATATGAAAAGGGGGGAAACTGGTTTACTTTTTAACTAGTAATGAAAGTATAAGAAATTTTTTTGTCGATCACTTTCAAGACATCAGAAATAAAAGCCTTTGGAATTATTATTTTTACAAGCAAATCCTTTAGAAATTTGATACTTCATTTTAAGTAGAAAGGTTTCTTAAATAGAGAAATAAATAAGTGCATCGACACTTCTTCATCCGCTTACGTATATCGAATGTCAGACGCTTTATTATGGTCTTGGATGCTTTATTCATTTAATAATTATCCTGAAGCTTTATTCCTCAAGATCAAGATATATGCCACAACAACATTCCTCCTCTAAAGGATATGACATTTCTCATTCTATTATTATTATTATTGAATGTTGAATAGCAATGATTTTAATATATTTCTGTTACTAAACTGGTTTGGATATTAGTATAATGGTATAATATCAACCGGTGATTCACTAATTAAACCCCATACCGGTAAAGTTACATATACATATATAGCATATTAACATTAATATTAAAATCAATAAAAAATCAATATTTTTTTTCATTAAAATATTAATTTTAAATAAAATTCGGCTAGTATAACATTTCAATTAAAAACCAGATGGTATAGCCAGTTTTAGCAGATATAATTACATAACCAATATAATTATTATATTGTATCAATATGAGACTGGTTTATTGGTTGAACCGACTCGCACGAACCAACTTTTACGGTTGAATCGGGCTCCAATAATTTCCTTTGTTGAGATGGCTAAGGCCAGGAATAGTTAGAATATTGAACACAGACTTGTCTAAGGTTCCTGTATTTTCTAACTATCCAAAGTACCCATCGTTTAGATTCATTTCATTTGTTTATATGTTTATATGCATAAACAATTCTTTAAAAATAAAATCTTTCTAAACATAAACAATTCTTCAGTTCTCATATAAAAACTCATAGAGAACTATGTTAAGATTTAAAGTTTTTTTAGTAAACATATATCACTTAAGAAAACCATATACATTTATCTTTAAAATTTTGGCTATTCAAATAAAATCTATGATATCAATAAGGTGTTGGTCTAGTAGGGTAAAGCCTTACTAGATTCTCAGAATGACCATAAGATTAAAAGTTCAATTCTTGAGAGCGACACTTATTGAGAGAGACTGTTACACACCCCTAAAGTAATTAGTTTTTTATCCAAAAGGATGAGAAAATAAAAAAAAGAAAGATAAAATCTATGATATTCGATCAATTCTAATTGTTTTAATTTCTCACCAACAATTAGTCTTACTTCAGATACTATAGTCATATATAGTATAGACAACCATCTTAAAAAAAGGAGATAAATCTACCAATAGAAGAGAAAAACAAGAAAATGGCATATTAACCATTAATGTGCCATAAACATGTCCTTAATTACAAAAGTAACCAGAATTTTTTATTAAATTATTCACAGCCGCACATGAAATTTAATAAAATTTGGGTCATTTGTCATTTTATAATCTATAATAACAATTTAGTAATTTATTTTTTGCACTTTGGAGTTTGATAACTCGGTGGACCAAAGACGCAACCACATTGTTGGTCCTATTTCTAAATAAACAAAAAACATTAAGATTTGAAATATGAAAAAAACTACAAAAACGCATCACATTATATCCCATACCCATATGCAGAAGAAAAAGGGTAAACAATGTTCCTTAGTTAATTTCTGGCTCTACATAACTTCGTGTACAAAATATGTTTCCATAATGAGAATAGTGTATAATCTATAAGCTATAGGAGATAAGGGAAGGACAGAAGAAAAACACAAAAAAGCTAATTCTAATATAAACAATAAATTCCTAACTACTTACACTAATATAATATTGAAGATTCTCTAGGTACATGAATCATGAATGTTTATCAACATGGCAAACCTTTAAAAAAACAATGTCCCTCATGGATATGATGAGAGTATCCATAATACTTGGAAATATAATGCTTACAAGTTACAAATCTCATAGCTGCTCCTGGATGAAGTTCATAGATCTCAGCATGGAACCTAATGTGTCTTTAGAAACATTGAATTTCACCTCTGTTTCCCCACTACTTGTCTTTGTATCCTGGAGCTGAAACAAGTACAACAATCAAAATAATCTAAAATACATAAGATACAATCTTATACAATATAAAATAACACATTTGCTTATATTGCATAATGAAGCACATATGTGCAAGGAATTCTGGAATCAAAAAGGGAGGCCCGGTGCATAGGGCTCACACACGCCCGTAAGCAAAGAGTTTGTTTCCAGTGTGTATAATATCAAGATATGCATAAACTTTAAATCCAAGGCAATTCTTTCCCCTTAAGTAAAATGAACAGGGAGAAAGCATAGGTCCTAGTTCAATACATTTTGAAAAAGGTTATGGCAGGCAAATTTAAAATCCAGAAACATTCAAATTATCAGACACCCCATGCCTCCTATTCTGAGGTTTCATTGACATGTGAGAACTGCAGGAGCAAATTATTACACCCGAAAATCTTACATTGGACTGTAAAATGGTAGGGAACTAGGAAGAGTAGAATTCTGTTGTCCAAGTTTTCATACCTTAAGATTGATAACAGCAACTCTATTGACTGGTACAGCGAGCTGCTGACTGATGTGAACCATAGACTTCAACATAGGCTCCAAAGTGACCCTCGTCACCCTGAATTGTACGTTTCTCTCTCCTGAAGGACTTTTGCCATAATCTTGCAGCTACAAAGAGGGAGGAAAAAATAATTAACAAGTAGATAAGAAATTTTCTAGCAATATATACATGTTATCTAAACACAATTACTACTTTATAGCTCAGGTAGAGAGCAATATGGTAAGTGAAAATGTGAAATAACCAAGTGTGTTAAGATTTTCTGCGGAGAGCACAAATATTAAATGGAGATTTGAAGAGAGGCTGATCTCTTCCAACTAAAGGGTATATGATGCCAAGACTGCAAGTCGAAAGAGAACATAGGTTGCAGATATATATACCTTCATGTTGATCACTGCAACTTTACTGAATGGGCTTGAACTCTTATTTTCTATAACCCAAGTCATAGACTTGAAACTATTAAGGACAACCTATGTAAATAAATAATAGTCAGCTAAAGCAATCATCAGCAACTTCAAAGCAATAATAATTATAAGGGCAATTCAGATCAATACTGTGTTATCTACGGGACCACCATCCCGGTGAATGGAAATCGGAGCCATGGTAGGATGATTCAAATCAGTAACAGGAAAGCTAATGTCATTGAGATTAAAGCGCTGTGTCACTGAATCTTGCCAAGGCCATAATGATGGGATGACTTCAGAAATTAATGAAAGGCTCTTCTTGCTGTTATCTTCTTGACTGTCTCTGTTACCCTGAGTGCTTGAGGGTGTGACTTTTGCAACATTTTTCTTAACAACTGCAACCCTTTTACTAACCTCTCTTAAAGCATCCATTGCAGTGTTATAAGTCTCAACAGCTATTGCCCCTTCTTCTGCAAGCTTAATGGCTTCTCGACATAGACTATTAAAACGCAAGGTGAGACTTTCAATGCCAAGCGGATTTGGTGTTCTTTCATCTGTTACAAAATTGGATTTTGCATTCCTTGTCCACCGTTTCAAAATGTAGTGCGATGGAAGGGTAAGAACATTTGTAACAGTGTAGACAGTCAATATATGTCGACAAAGAATGCCCGAGTACTCAAACATCTGACAGCTACAATTTGCCTTCATTTCAGAAATATCTAATGTGACCATGTACGCCTTGTGGTCGTGTTCATATTTTGCAACCCTGTATTTACTGACAAAGCCATCATCCTCAACATTATTTGCAGTATACACAAAAGTTTCTACCAGTTCCTCCTGAAACTTTGTAAAAATCTTCTTAGTGTACAAATTTGCAGCCTGATGTTCCATTGGTGATGGAGTCTTCAATTCAGGTGTTGTGCAAATGGTATTGTTATCTGCTTCTAATTCTTTTTCCAATGAATGCTCAAGAGCTCTTTCATAATGCTTAAAAAATAAAGGCAGGGTTGTCTGTTGATTTACATAGCCTTCAAAAAAGGAGCTAATCCCGTGGCTTGGAGTGAGTGCAGCAAAAAAAGTACCATGAAAGTAAACAGGGGCCCATTGTTTGCGAGCATTATACACTGCCTGAAGCCAATCATTTTTCTGGAGATCATATTTATCTATGAGAGACTTCCATGTAGATTCAAAATCTTCTATACTCTCAGAGTGACTGATGCAGCTATATAGTTCCCCATAGAATGAAGGATGAGCAAGGTAAATATGAGCCAAACGTTCTTGACCTTCTCTCAAAATGTGCCACTTACAAATACAGTGGCGACTTTCTGGAAACACCTGGGTAACAGCCGCTTGTATGGCTCGATCTTGGTCAGTGGTTATAGAAACAGGCGGACGATTATTCATAGCAGATAGCCATGTCCTGAACAGCCAAGTAAAGGATGATTCAGATTCGTCCAAAAGTAATGCACAACCAAATAAAACTATCTGACCATGATGATTGACTCCTGTAAAGGGAGCAAATGGGACTTGATATTGATTTGGTCTATACATCGTGTCAAAAGTTACTGCATCACCAAAATAATAATAAGCTGTTCTCGACCTTGCATCAGCCCAGAATACGTTTGTCATGCGGTTCTCATCATCAAGCTGTATTGCATAATAGAAGCCAGGGTTTTCTGCTTGCATCTTCTTAAAATAATTCAGAAGATTGTGAGCATCTCTTCCAAGAGTCCTCTTTCGAGAATATCCTTCGCAGGCAAAAGGCCCGATGTTTCGGGTTGGGTGACATTTTTCTACTGGAAAGGAACTTCTGATATTACCAATCGGTTCTAAAGGAATGTCATCCATGGAAGCATAGATACCATTACTAGCATCAGATGTATCCATTACATTCCTTGCAGCACCTGCAAAATGCCTACGGGGTCGAAGGTGGTGCACCTTACTTGTGGAAGCCAATGAATGATTATGGTCCTCAACAAACTTTGTCACTATCCAGTTTGCATCTTTTTTCTCTATCCTAAGCATTGCGCTGCAACTCACTACATTCTTCCTTTTCAATACCTCTCTGGAACAAGCAAAGTCCCAACTTATAATTTTACCATCAGGCTTAGCACGACTGAATTGACCAACATGGATGCTAAATCCTACATGCCTTGCATATGCATCATAAAATATTTTTGCAGCATCCTCAGATTCAAACAGCATGCCTAGTTGTGGTTTCTTATATGCATCACCATCCTGATTATTTACTTGGCTTTCAGCCAAGTTTACAATCATAATTTGTCTCTGGCCTTTTTCATCTGAAACATTTTCAGAAACAGTTCTATCACTGTTTCCCCCTTCATCTACTGCTTCGACATCCATGACAGTGTAGCTAATGATAAGAACGCCTTAATGGCCTTCCTTGAAAGGACTAGAAAAGGTGACTCATGCTTATCCTTTTGGAGCAGTGATGGAAATTGCCTGGATTATCCACATACACAAGGCACTGGCTAAGTACGTTATGTCCCAAAAGCTCCAAGAAAATATATGATCATGAACATACAAAATAATTTTCAAATTCTAGAATCCAGAAGAAAGGTTGATTGCTGGAAGGGTAGTATATAATTAATTAAGATGAAGGAATTGCCGAAAGTGTAAAATGCTAAATCACCAACATTATCAAATGACATCTGATTACAGATATCATAAATCCTTCAGCATGCAAATACTAGTTTACTCAAACCCTGGAAGGATGGTTGTATTTATAGCCTTGTAGGCAGCTTGGGTAAATTAATTAAAAGTATCTAACAGTTTCACTTAAAGACACGACCAAATGATGAGATTTTAACCTTAACACTAATGACAAAATCACCATTTTGATAAATATTTAACAAAGTTAAAATTTTATATAACAAGATGAGCCTCAACCTAACGGTAAGGTTGTTCTACCTCGTGACCTGAAGCTTGAGGTCACGGTTTCAAATCTTGAAAGCGGTCTCTTTGTTTGTAGGGGTAAGATCGGCTACACTAGGTGAGAGCCTCATTCATCAGGCCTCTTTTTTTATTTACAATATTTTATATATGTTAAGAAATCCCTTAATTTGAAAATAGATTAACTTTGCCTTGTGGAAAGAAAATTCTAACAATGGAAATTCTACAAACTATCGTATAGTTAGAATCAAATTTCCATAACACAAGTCCATTATAGCTTCAACAAATATACAATTAAATACAAAAATTTATGACCTAGAGAATACCACATTATCACAAATAAATACAACAAATACTGACCCAAAATCATGTTTACAGTTTCAAAATTCTCAAAGACCATTGTCATTACAACTCATTGACAAAGATTTGATCATTTGGCTCTCCCATCACACATTTCCAACAAAAAAGGAAAATTTGGTACTCTCAAAACTCAAACTTTATGCATTACATGTTGCCAATGAACAAGAAATTAGAGCCAAAAAATCAAAATTCACCAACCTGGGGGGAAGAAGAAGAAGAAGATTTGAGTTGAGGCTGAGATTGTGAGTAGAATCAAAACGCTGCGTTCTATGTCCCAAAATCCCTTGGGTTGGAGGGTACCCTTTTGTGTTGGGAATTAGGGTTTTGAGTTGAAAGGAAGAAGAGCATGAATTTCAGCGTAGCCAGGAGCTGAGTGAGAACGAGTTGAAGTTGCCCAACTCAGAAACAAACCCGGTTTGTGTTTTCTTCTAATTCCATTTTCTTTGTTGCAGATGAATACACTATAACTGCATTAACCTTTCTTTTATTTTGATGCTTTATGAATTTTTTTTATTATTATTATATTATACACTATTAATATTTAATTTATTTTTATTAAAAAAATAGTCCAAATTTTTAAATAAATAATATAGTGATGGTATATAAATTTTTAATTATATTTCTCATACATTTAAGTGCTTCTTTTTTATGATTCATTAAGACTAAATAATTCCAATTTTTAAATATAAATTAATTTTGCATTGTTATTTTTTTCTTTTTTTACAAAACACTTTCTTCCCTCAACAAAGCAATTTTTTTATACACCCCAACATTGAACCTCTAATATCTTGCTTAAAAAATTATCTACCACCTATGTTATGGGGATTTATTTTTTTAAATGTAAATGACTTTCATTACTACAAATAAGTTTACATAAATTCCTGGTTGGTATTCTGTTTTTTATTTGATTTATGTAATTATCATTTGATTATGTGTTACTACTCCATTAAAATTGCAAGACAATAAAAATTACATAAAATGACAACCTTTTCATTAATGGATTTGATGCTTTTGGATGTTCAATCATTATCATACCATCAGCTAAAAAGTATTACGCCAATCTACTAAAAAAATAAAACTGGCAAATGTTTTGTAAAACTGTAAACGCTAAAGTACTTTTAATTTTCCCATCAACTAAAAACATAGACTAGGAAATTATTTTCCATACTTGAAATTTAATTTCAAATTTTTAAAATACTGTGACATACTCAGAGTATGCAGGGAAAAAAGGGAAAAATATCGAAGAAGATTAAAGAAGAAAATGATAGATTTTTTAGAGTAATGGTGGATGAATGTATATTTTCTGTTATTAATCAAAATGCAGAATAACAGACTTAAATAACACAAATTTCTACTGGTGGAAGTTTCTTCATTTTCTGTTATTCCTAAATTTCTACTAAACTTCTACTAGTGTCTCCACATTTTCTGTTATTAAGGTTGAAATTACATTATTTCTAACACTCCTCCTTAATTCAGCATTCATAACCCATTTCTTACACCTATCTTCATTCTCAAACTCTCAAACCTTTCTTTCTTCGAAGGTTTGGTTAGTGCATTTGCCAATTGATATTCTGAAGTGCAATAATTCAGCTTCACTCTTCCTTTGCTTACTTGATCTCTAATGTAGTGAAATCTAGTCTCTATGTGCTTACTTCTTCCATGAGCAACATGATTCAATGCCAAATTTATTGTCTATCATCAGTTGCACTCCAATCTCTGTTTTCAGCTTCAGTTCATCCATTAAAGTGTCTAACCACACAGCCTGACATGCACTCATGCTAGCTGCAATGTACTCAGCTTCACATGATGATGAGACAACAACATCCCGCTTCTTGGAACACCAACTCACAAGTGCATTGCCTAAGTGGAATAGATACCATGTTGTGTTTTTTCTATCTGATTTATCTCCAGACCAATCAACATCTGAAAACCCAGTTAATGTGCTTCTTCTACTGTCCAAATTGGTTGGATACAAGATTCCATACACAATTGTGCCTTTCAAATATCTAAGCACCCTTTTCACAGCAAGCAAGTGATTCTGTTTTGGATTCTACATGAATCTGCTAATCAATCCAACTCCATAAGCAATATCAGGCATTGAGTTACAAATGTATCTTAATAAAACTACCATTTGCCTAAACAATGTCTTCTTTACTGGTTGTTCTTCTTCTTCTTGACAAAGCACATTTCCAACCTCAACAGGTGTTGCTACTGGATTGCAATTCAACATATTAAATCTCTAGAGTACATGTGTTGTATATTTCTTTTGATACATTAACATACCAAGCTTGGTTCTTTTGAATTATATGCCTAGAAAATATGATAATTCTCCTAGATCTGTCATTTCAAATTCAGTTTGCATTTCCTGCTTGAATGCTAAGACTTTGTGTAGATCTTTACCAGTGATTAGGAGATCATCCATATAGAGGCATAGGATGAGTAGATCTTTTGCATCATTTCTTTTGACATATACACCATGTTCTGTTGTGCACTTTATGAATCCTAGCTGAAGTAGGAATGTATCTATTCTCCTATTCCATGCTCTTGGTGATTGTTTTATCCCATATAGAGCCTTATGCAATTTGTACACCTTTTCTTCTGCACAGGATGAGTAGATCTTCTACATCATTTCCTTTGACATATACACCATATTCTGTTGTGCACTTTGTGAATCCTAGCTGAAGTAGAAATGCATCTATTCTCCTATTTCATGCTCTTGGTGCTTGTTTTAGCCCATAGAGAGCCTTATCAATTTGTACACCTTTTCTTCTCTGCCTTTTTCTTCAAAGTCAGGTGGTTGTTTGACAAATACTTCCTTATCAATAGGACCATTCAAAAATGCAGATTTTACATCCATTTGTTGAATTGTCCATTCTTTTGAGCTTGCCATGACAATTACAAGCCTGACTGTTTCAATCCTAGCCACATGTGCAAAGACTTCATCATAATCGAGCCCTTTCTTTTGCAAAAATCCTTTTGCAACTAGTCTAGCTTTGTAATTTGAAACCTCGCCATTTGGACTTAGTTTGGTCTTGAATCCCCACTTTACATCTATGGCTTTCTTCCCTGCTAGTAGAGTAGTTAAGGTCCATGATTTGTTTCTTTCAATGGACCTCAACTCATCTTCCATAGCTTCAGTCCAATGTGTCTGCTCAAGTGCTTCCTCTAGGCTCAAAGGTTCCATCTCAGCTAACAGTGCCATGTGAACAAAGTCCCCTTCTGCAGTTATTGTAGAGTTAGAGAAAACTTCATAATCTCTGAATCTGGATGGTAATTATCTTGTTCTCTGAGATGTTGTAGCAATTGTATTAGGACGAGTCCCATCACCATTGTTTTGTATTGCCCTTTCTACATCATCATTTGACATCTCTTCGGTTTCATCAAGTTGCATCACAGTTTCCAGGCTAGAGTCATTTTTGTTCCAACTCCAACTCTGGTTTTCATCAATCTTTAGATTTCTGCAAATCATGAATTCCTGGCTTAGTGGATCAAACACTTTGTATGCCCCAGTGGAGTGGTAACCCAATAGTACAAGTTTCTCACCCCTGTCTTCTAGCTTCCTTCTTATTTGCTCAGGTATATGCTCATAACATATTGAGCCAAATACCTTAAAGTGACTCACATTTGGCTTAAGACCAGACCATGCTTCTTTAGGGGTCTTGTAGCCTAATTTCTTGGTAGGACTTCTATTGATTATGTAGGCTGCAGTTGATATAGCCTCAGCCAAGAATTCCTTTGACATATTCTTGGTTTTTAGCATGCTTCTGACCATGTTTAGAAGGGTTCTATTTTTTCTTTCTGCTACACCATTGTGTTGAGGTGTATAAGGGGATGTTATTTCATGATAGATCCCTTCTCTACTACAATACTATCTGAATTCAGTAGCGGTGTACTCACCTCCACCATCTGAGCTTAATTGTTTTAGTTTCAGCTCACTCTCCCTTTCTACGTGAGCCTTGAACCTTAGAAATTTGTCAAAAACCTCACTTTTCCTCTTCAGTGGATAGATCCATACCTTTCTGGTGTGGTCATCAATGAATGTTAGGAAGTACCTGTTTCCACCAATTGAATCTGCTTCAAAAGGTCCACACACATCAGTGTGGATCAATTCCAGAGGTTTTGTAGTTCTTGAGGGAATGCTTGATACAAAGGAGTTCCTAATTTGCTTGTTGGTTAGACATTATTCACACAATAATTCTGGTGCTTTGATATGAGGGAGTCCAATCAAATCTTCATTCTTGCTTAATTCTTCAAGACTTCTGAAATTCAGATGTCCATATCTTTGATGCCACAACCAAATGTCTTGATCTACAACTGCCTTGAGACACTTGTGATCACCAATTTGGATATGAATTTTAAAAGTCCTCTTTGATGAAAGAGGTGCCTTAAAAATCATTTGATTGTTTCTATCAAATACATTCAGCATCCCATTTTTCATCTCCATCATGTATCCTTTTTCAAGCAACTGTCCAAGACTCAACAAATTGTTTTTCATCTTTGGCACATAGAGATCACTCTTTATATGTAGGATTTCCTCCCATCCTTTCTTTGAATCAACACAGTACCAATTCCTTCAGCTGACACTGAACTCATATTAGAAATTTTGACTTTGCTTTTTGTTGTTTCATCAAGAGTTGTGAACCAATCTCTTCTTTCAGTCATATAATTTGAGCAACTTGTGTCCAAATACAAGAAATCAACATTCTTTGCCTTGTCTTGATTACTTCTGGTAGTTGCCATCAACAAGCAATGATCATCATCAGACTCATTGGATTTTCCCTCTTGATCTAATCCAACCTCATCTTCCTTCCCTCTTTACCATTTTGTAGCTTTGCATTCTGAGGCAAAGTGACCATATCCCCTGCAGTTGTAGCATTGCAATTTTTTATTATCAAGATACCTTCTGCCATCTGAATTTTTATAGAAATTCTTGATCTGCACTGGCTCTGTACCCCTTTTATCATAGTGTATTCAGAATTTCTTGATGAAGATACTTGCTCATTGTTTCTCCATCTATTATTCTGCATCTTCCCTATGCTTTTCTTATTCCTTTGAGCAGAGAATCTTTTGTTGAATCTTGCTTGTAGAGCATGTTCACCATTCTTATCAAGATTTATCTCTTTCAATCTTAACTAATGTGTTTCAAGTGAGCCTTGTAGCTCTTCAACCTTGTAGTCTTCAAGATTCTTTGACTCTTCAATGGCAACCACTATATGATCATATTTTGGGATCAATGTTCTAAGCACTTTCTCCACCACATTTTGCTCTTTGATATCTTCTCCACATGACCTCATCTGATTTGTTAAAGACAGAATCTTGGTCATGTATTCTGAGATTGTTTCACTTTTATCCATTGGGAGAAGCTCATATTGTCTACTAAGGTCTACAACTTTACTTTCTTGATTTTTGCAACACCTTCATAGCTCTTCTCCAAGCTTTCCCAAGCTTCCTTTGTTGTTGTAGTAGCAACAATTTTCTCAAAATTAGCACTATATACACATTTGTGAATGAGGAATAATGCTTTACAATCCCTCTTCTTTGCTTCTTTGTAGGTAGATCTTTGGGCTTCAATTGCATTCCCACATATCTCCTGATAACCATTCAGCACAGCCTCAAACACTTCCTGGAACCCAAAAATTGCTTTCATTTGGGTCCTCCATCTGTCAAAGTTCGTGCCATCAAGTATTGGCAAATTCATGGCAAATCTGTTGTTGTTTGTCATTGTATAGAACACCCTCTGTGCAACTTCTTCTTCTTGCTTAGCTGGTTCACCTAGAATCTGTCCACTTCGTATTTTCCTTCACAGGTCCACCTAGGATCATTATAATGCTCTTGATACCACTGTTGTGACATACACATAGTATGCGGGAAAAGAAAGAGGAAAAGATTGAAGAAGATTAAAAAAGAAGATGGTAGATTTTTTAGAGTAATGGTGGAAGAATGTGTATTTTCTGTTATTGATCAAAATGCAGAATAACAAACTTAAATAACACAAACTTCTACTGGTGGAAGTTTCTTTATTTTCTGTTATTCCCAAATTTCTACTAAAATTCTACTGGTGGAAGTCTCCACATTTTCTGTTATTAATGCTGAAATTACATTATTTCTCACACAAAATACACTAATTAATAGTTATTATTACCCTATCTCACATAATTTTTTATTACGTATTTTTATTTCCCAGTACCATGGTCTCACATAATTTTAATGTATTTTTAAAATACACTAATTAATAGTTATTATTACCGAATTTGAATACCATTTACTTATTTTCAGTTAAATATTTTAGTTGTGGAAGCATGCTCAAAATTATTACTTAGTATTTAATTCAGTTTACTTATTTTCATTTACGGGGGAGATTAAAAAATATGCACACAACTATTAAATTAGAACAAGCATTCAATTCCATAAGTTTATTTATTTTAAGTAGTTAAATTATTTTTGAATACATAGATTTTTTTAATAATTTATGGTTTTTTTACTTTTAGAATTTTCTACTTCATCTATACTTTCTAAAACAATTTGGATTTGGATTTGATTGTAATATTGGGCTCTGATGTAACTTTATTATCTATATTTTTCGATAACTTTAGTTTTTAACTTTCTATTGGCTATTGCCTATTAGTACATACATCTATTTATTAATCTAGTGTCAATTAACTCTCTAAAAACTTGTTTGTGTGACTCTCAATTTGTAGTTAGTACTTTAAGTGTCATACTAACAAGTTTGAAGAAGATTGATATTAATGTTAAATGCATATTTGTACATTGTTATCCTTTCACATTCCACATTTCCTAACACAATTGTTCTTAATCAAAATCTTGAATTGAGACTGGTCACAATGCTCAACGAAGCTCTCTCTACTAAACAAGGATGAGTTTTGAAGAACTAGAACTTGGGATTTATGGTTAAGCTAGAATGACTGATTTCATTAACTCAGTTGGTCTATATAATGATCTCTCGTCCATCATTTTTTCAAGGCAATCACCACAAGTCCACACCAACTTTATAGTAGTAGCTTTTTGCTTGTGTTTCTCTACTTCCATTTTTATATTTCAATTGGATATAAACTATCAATTTATAGTCCCATGCCAATCAACACAATAGTAAAGTGGGAGGACTAATTTCAAAACTAAAATTGCATAATTACTAGTTAAAGAAATAACTCTTGTGTCCTAAGATTGATAAAGTAACTATGTATTTAGTAAATGATTTAATATGTATACTCTGATAGTGTAAGTGTTTTCTACTCTCTTAGCAAATTATCCATCATTTATATATTACTCATCATTGACTCTCAAACAAAAATAATATAAATCAGTGGTGGATGACAGTGTAAAAAACTTTACACTATCAATACATAGATTTTAAACTCTAGTAAATTTGGAGAACTAATGTCAGAGTTAAACTACGTAGTAATAATCATACTAACCTTGTATAACAATACTCTTTTTGGTAATTCTCCCTCGGACATATTCTTTATCTCAAAAAATGTCTATCGAGATTTTAGAGATTGGTACTCCAATGATGTGTTTTTGACTGAAGTAGCATTGACTAATACTCATTGGTGTCATCCTGAGGTTGGTTGGGTGAAGCTAAGTGTTGATGACAGTTGTTTTATCAGTGATCATTCAATTGGAGGCAGATGAGTTATCCGTAATCATGATGGACATTGGTTATCCGGTTTTTCTACTAAGTTTGGAATTGGGTCTCCCATCCAAGCAGAGTTATTTGCTATGGGCTAGGATCTTCAATTGGCTTGGAACAAGGATCATAGTGCTACCATTCTAAAGAGTGATTGCCTTGAGGCAGTCCAAATGGTTTTTGAGAAAATTCAGACTTGCCTTCACCATCTAGGACAAGTATTTCATAATATCTCCAAGTTGCTTAGCAAGAGTGCGTGTACAACATACCTTCATGAAGATAAACATATCATCTGATTGCTTAGCTAAATTTAGTTTGAGTCAGAATGTCTCTTCAATTTCTTGGGACACGCCACCTACAAGAGCGCTCCGCATCTTTCAAATAGACATTTCCTCCATCTTTTAGTTTTTGTTTCTTTTCTTTCCTATGTACCAAAACAATACTGATTGTGTATAAATTTGATACATTGTCATTGTATCATTTATCTTTAATTAGTATTGACTTTTAAAAAAATAATACAAAATAATGGATTATACACTTAGTATGTATAAATATTTTAGTGACCCGTGCATATACACTCAATTAGTACCTACTCCGGGACGAACTGAGATCCTCTGTCCCCAAATGTTCATATACCTATATTATAGCCCAATCAAATTCTATTAAATAACATAAAAAATAATTTTTAATTTTTTTGTTTTTATGTGTTAACTTTTAATGAGCTTGGAACACACATGGACATACAAAATGGAACAAGTGATCTGCTTTTCTACTCTACATGATGCATCTGTCATTTTACAATAATATCATCCTCATCCTTCTCTTTCTCTCTCTCTGATTTTCTCTGTTCTGTTGTGTATCAGATATCTCATATTTCTTCACTTTCCACCGTCACTGCAACAATAATCCATAACAACCCATTCTCTTTGGACCCAACCCACTCCATTTTAGAATCACCCAACCAATTTTATTTTAACCATTTCTTTTTTTGTTAACAAAATTGGAGCCTCACACTCCACAACTGAACTTCAAGTTCTTGTTTACTGGGGTACCTTTCTTATATGCTTCATTTCATTTATACTGACCATTTTCAATTATTTTTTTGTTTCACGTGTTTTACATTTTGGTTTGTATTTGTACACTATATGTTTGATTATTTGCCTTAGTGGGTTGCTAGAGTACACATGCTGGAATGTGTGCTTTTGGTTTTTTAATTGTAGGGGTATATATATAAAATTCTAGAAATTGTGGGTTATTATGCTGTTTGTTGTAACATTTTTTTCATGACTTACAATTACTTTGAATAAATGGAATTGTTGAAGGCTTGAAGGTTATGCTTATTTTGAAATTTTTTTGTCCTTTTTTTTATTTTGGTGCAGAAAGATGGCTTTTGGAGTTGTGAGATTTTGTATTAATCATACCCCTTTCTGATGATTGCTTTATGGCTGTTGCATGTTTGTGCCTATCATGATGTTTATATGTTGAGTGGTGTTAACTTGTTATTGATATTGAGGTTGCTGGCTGAAATGCAGAACGAGAACGGTGCACATAATATGAGCATGTTTGTTTCCATTGCCTCTCATTTGCAATTTGGATTCACCTTCCCGACATATATCCGCAGGTTATGATTTATGACTCGTGAGAAACTCAATGTGTCAAAGGATCCGAGCCTGCTTTATTCCAGTGCATCCTTGAGTTTGTGATTTTCTCCAGAAAGCGATTACTAGTCTCCCTCTAACAATAATGGAAGCAGCGAAAGTTCTTTCACACTCGAAGACGGTCCCTTTTGGTTTCTCTATCGTGGGAAACAATGTCTCTCTGAGACCTTTAAACAAACATTTTCATGCTGATGCGCGAACTAACAATTACCAATTTCACCCAAGATCCAAGCGCATTTGTTTTCAATTGAGTTGCTCCTATGGCAACTCTTTTTCAACCTTACTGAAACCATGGAAAAAGGCTGATTTTCTACCTCCGAGATGCTCAATTTCCAGTGAAGCCAGCACAAAATCTCCTAATCTAATCATAAATCACTTCAGAAATCTATCACTTGATTCAATTAAAGCTACTCTTTTGCAGGTGACCCCTATTGATATTGTGAAGTGGTCTGGGATATTAGCCATCATAACTACAGCCACAAAATGGACTATGAATATGCTCGTCAGTCCTTTCTTCTGGATGTATTTTAGCTGGACTTGGTTGTTCTGGCCATGGACGGTGGCCATAGTGCTTGCAGTTTATGGGTTATATTGCTTTCGGAAACATCTGCTTGGTGAGGCAAACATATTTGAGCAGTTAACAGTTGTCACATCAGTATTTACATGGCTCACACTTGTTCCGCCAGGTCATTTCAATGGCTACCTTGAAGGCTGGCCTTTGGTTTTCTTTTTTGTGTATCATTACTTCTTTTTCTTAAATGTTAGTGTTCGAAAGCGGTTATATGGAGATTATTATGCTCGACCTCATGACCCTAAGTGGGATGTCAATTCACCTGTGTGGTCTCGCCTTTTGTTCAGCGCAGGAGTCATGGTTGGCCATTGGCTTGCAGCCTTTGAAGGGCCAGAACTTCACCGCATACCAGGTGGGTGGAACAATCTCGGAATATGGGCTTTAATTATTTTAAGTGTGCTGATGCAGTATAATGCCACATTGTATCTGGCTAAGTATTCAGAAAATGTAGTTGTGCCAAGTGCTGTAGTGCAATTCGGACCTTATCGCTGGGTCAGGCATCCGATATATTCTTCGACTATGCTTTTGTTTGCAACATACTGCATTGCGCTTCGAGCACCTTTGAGTCTGCTATTTCTTGTAGTGGTTTGTTGTTTGTATTATAAGCAGAAGGCAGAGATGGAGGAGGCTTTGATGGTTGAGAGTTTTGGGGAGAGTTACACAGAATATGCAAACAAAGTTAAGAGCAAACTTATTCCTTTTATTTATTAGTTGGCCTGCAGAAATGTATTTGTCAGCCATCAAATTCTGATTGGTTTGTCAGGTTTAAGCAAACGAATATCTCACCTTTAAATCCAAGAAATTTTGTATGTCTTTCTATACTCTTTTCTTTGTTATCTGCATTGTGCTTAACTTTTTAACTTTAATCGTCTCGAATCAGCACATTTGATGATTTCCTTTTGAATATTTAGGTTTTCATTAATGTTTACTAGCACTTAGTGTGGATGATTTACTGTGTTTTGTTCAGCACTTCTAAACACCAGCTATGCAATTCTCTCATCTATATTGAGTCGTGTCTTCCATTGGTGCTTAGTTTACTAATTCATAGGAATTAGAAACAATGTTCTTATGCTATAAAACTGCTTTCTGCCTCGTGCTTAAATTTGAATTCCCTCCCACTTTCATTTGTCTGTTGCACACACACAAAGCAATCATGTTTACTTTTTTATGACCTATGATGCCTTTGCTATTGATATAGATCTTGCTTATAAATGATGTGTAACAATATAGAGGGATCTTTTTAGAGAAAAGAATGTATATACTGACAGTCTAAGAGTTTTATACATTGCTACTGCATTATCCACCATTCATATTATATCATTGATTCTTCAGAAAAAGTAATACAAATGAATGATAGATGATGCAGTGACAGTATATAAATCTTTACGCTGACATTGCATAGATATTCATCTTTTTATCATAAATGAATGTCTTTTATGTGCATATAAGGGTACTGAATGAATGAGTTGAATCATGCTATAATCTATAACACCTTTTGTCACATTAGAGAAATATAATTGTTAATGTTGATTCCAACACTTGCTATTAATATGCTTTTAGTGATATATAATGGTTAAGTTTTAATTTTCTTGTCTCTTTAACACAAATAATTGAAATGTTTTTTTGAAGTGGTAAATAAAAATAAATGATCATAAATTTTTCAACCCTTTAGTACCATTTTAAAGTCACTGATATTAAACCAAAAAACTTGTATCTCCAGCTTATGCTAGCTAATGCTTCATGGTGTTAAACATGTTAAAGGGTAGAGATGATGTTTAAAATTGTAACAATCTGTTTGCAATTCAGAAGGTGAGGTGTCTTTAAGGTAGAACATGTATTTGATTTCTAGATAAACTATGTGGGGTGTATTATTCACCTGTCCATACTAGTGTGCTGAGTGTTCTTATCCATACTAGTTCATAACTGTTCTTACTCCATTTAACTTGTTCAGTCCATTACTAATTGTTTAATTGCTAATGCCAGCTCCTGCTTCATTCAACTAGAGATGAGGTTTAAACTTGTTATAGTTAGCTATTTAGCCATTTGCAATTCAAATTGTGAATTGAGTCTATAAGAGAGAAACCATGTATTTGATTAGTAGATAAATCTTATAGGACATACTTATCCTAGAGTGGAGTGTGTTCATCCATATTAAGGTCCATAACCATCCTAACTCCACTTAATTGTTGAGTGAATTACTTATTGTAGTTTGATTGATAGGTGTTAGATATGCTATGAGGTTTAGAATTCCAATCATTATTTAACTATTTGCAATTCAAATGGTTTAACAATGGGGATCTTAGATTGAGAAAAATGTTTCTTTAAAATGAATTTGTCTCTAAAATCTAAAGTGACTGAGTAATGTTGTGACACCATTGATTTAACCTAAAGTGCATTGTGAATTTGTGATCTTAACAAACTAAAATTTTATGCATTGTCAATTTCATTCAATTGAGTTCACTAGGTGTTGTTATTTATTACATTATACTTCATTTATTGATTTATTATAATCTTTTTTCTTTTATTTCTTAGCCATTGGTCATAAGATAATCTCAACAGCAAAACTGTTTAACTCAATCCAATATACAACATAGATGTATTTTTTAAGAGTGTTTATTTATTTTGTCAATATTTAACCCATACTTTTAAACGGGTTGAACATAGGTCCAGGCATAGAACTAATTTTGTACAATAAGTTTCACAACAAAGTTCCTAACATCCTTATATTTATATATATGTATATATATAATATAAAGAATGAGAGGAAATCAAGAAGCAAAAAAGTGTGGAGCAGTAAAGTTGGTCAAATAAATAACCAACCCATAAAACGATATAGGATTGGGAATGGAAAACATATTCTAAGAACAATAAAAAAGACTTTGAAGCTTACAAGTTACAACCAAAAAACTTTTATTTATTTTATTTTTGCTCCTTTGTAGGTGTACTACCTGTTTCTGTGAACTAAAATCTGTGTCTAAAGTAAAAGACAAGGAGAGTGAGGAGAAAGGTAAGACCAAAAACCAAAGAACACTTACACACTTCACCTATTGTCCACACCCATCCACCTATCACAACATACCCCAACAACATACAAAACAAACTCAACAATCTTTGTCAAGTTCAAAAAAAATCTTTCTAGAGATATTATAGTCATAAGATACTGTAGTTGTTGTATTTGATGGTGAAAAAGAACCTAAGGACAACATCTTCTGTTTGTTGTTATTACTATCCACCAATGTTCCAGCAGAACCATCCATATCTTCACACTAAACAATGCTATCCAAAATTGCATTGAAATTAAAATCACCAGCACCAGGTTCTGTGTTGAACAAAAAATCAATATCATCCTCAAAGCCTTTACCATCAAACATGCTTAAAAGATCCTCTTTTTCACAAAAACCCAAGTCTATGTCTTGAAACTGAGACAAATTAGTATCCATGAAGTTCCATGGCATGTCCTGCTCAAAAACATGGTCCATAGGAATAACTTGTGAAGATTCCTCACTTAGAACAACATTGGTGTATTGAATTTGTTGTGGTTCCTTGTCTACAATTTCTGGTTGAGGTTGTGGTGTGTTTTTCTGTTCAACTTCTTCAGAATCAATTGATGTAGGAGCTGTTTGTGTTTGTGTTTCAGCTTCTTGGGATGGCTCATTATTCATCTTTATTTTATCAATGTAGTTGCTTATGTCAAAATTTGTCACAGCATTGAGTCCTCTGTGTTCTATTGCTGCCATATCATATGCTATAGCTGCTTCCTCTTGAGTTTCTTCAAATTTCAAACCCATCAAAGAAAAAATAAGATCCAAGATTTGCAATAAAAAAGTTAATCCATGAAAAAATAAAATTTTCAAAAAAAGTTAACTTTATGTGAAAAAATCACATACGCATTAATTTAGTGATATAAGATACCGTTACATCTCTATAATGACCAAATTGTTAAGGATTCTTGGGAGCTACACTTCACACTTATTGGAAGCGACAACATAGATCGCGAAAAAGATTAATTCCAACATAAAAGCTAAGGGAATATTGTTGATAGTAAGAAAAAAGTACTCAATGGGGTTTTAGTTAGAATTGGTAGTATCCTGTGTCCTGATTCCTGATCTAATTTTATAAAAGTGAAAGCTAAAATTAATTACTTTTTTTTTTAACTTTTCTCCTGCCAAATTATGATATTTAATCTGCCTCTTGCAAACTTAATAAATAATTACTTTTGACCGACATGTTTGCAGGAGAATATGGAGACTGCATGAAGTCACATCATGATTCATGAACAAGTACAAAGTCAAGGATCTGATGTACCCTCCAACATGCTTGCATATTTTAGGGCTCTAATTGTTAGATTGGACTGTGCCAGCTAATTATGCAAGTAAGATAGCTACTAAGGAATACAACAACAACCACATAGTTTAGACAAAAAATTATTTTATAAGCTTTGTAGAAAATAATATTTAAGTTAAAGATAGGACAAACATTTTTCTTTCTGTCTAATATGCAAATATATAAATAGTGGGCCAAATAAGTAAATTGATCCTCTTATATCCTGTTTTCCATTTGATTTTGTGTCCTAAATGACAAGATTTTCCTCGAACTCTTAAACTTTAACAAAAAATCACAATTTTAGCATCGGGATGAAAAGATTAACAAATGAGTTTTAAGCTGCAAAATATAAGGAAAAAACTTTATAAGACCAATTTAAATATAGAAAATAAGCCAATGACAAAGTTGTAATACTAGGGCACAAATCTAGTCATTAAACTATTTTATTAAAACCAAAAATACATTAGATTGTCAGATAGGCTAAAAAGTTAAAGTTTTGATTTTTGAAAGACATATTTATTGAGAGAAGTAATCATACACCTCAAAAAAAAATAGCTTCTAATCCATATAATAATGGATATATTTAGCTATACAAAACATATATGAATAAAATAAAGTTTACCATATATTTTGGAATATTGAGAGAAGTAATCATACACCTAAAAAAAATAGCTTCTAATCCATATAATAATGGATATATTTAGCTATACAAAACATATATGAATAAAATAAAGTTTATCATATATTTTGGAATAAATTAGAATTTCTGAATATGAGTATCAAAACAGCAAGTGGTCATCACTTTGAACAAAATAAATATAAATCTTCCATACCAATTTTTTTTTATGCCTCTATATTAACTAAATGATGTTTTGTCAAATACCTAAATATTTTAGTATGATAATTAATGAGAAATTAAATAAAGTGTATTATTTATTATTAAGCAAAATTTTATTTAGTTGATACAAAGACATAGAAAACTTTTAGTATAAAAGATTTCAGTTTCAATGACTCATCAAAAAGGGAAGAGAGGGAAGGCACGTGACATGCTGCTTAGTGCTTAAAAATGTAAATTTCCTTAATATTCTCATATATACTTATGTGATCCACATCATGTGTCAGCACAAAATCATATAATATGGAGTTAGGGAACAATAGTAATATACTCACTACTCCTACAAAGATCACAACTCAATCTATATCATTAGTTATTATCACTTCAGTTTTCTTAGCTGTATGGTGCTATCTTCTAGAAACAAATTTAAAAGGAAATTATTTAAAAACAATTAATTGCTTTAATTAAAAATATATATAAATAATGACAGCTATAATCCAGCGTGTGGTATATATGGAATTGTTTTAATTTAAAGTGATATTGAAAAACTGAGTTGAGTTACAAAAAAATATTAATGATTTTTAGTTATAATTGAACCAGAGCATGTACATAGTGTCTACTTGAATATATCTAAATGTTGATACAAAAAATACTTTAGTGTTTATCTTTATTTAGTCAATAACCATGGTAAATTTTCTATTTAAAATGGGAAAGAGTTTTAGGAAAATAAATGGAAGTGGGTACTTACTATATGTCCCTAAGTAAAGGTATTTGTTACCACATACTCTCCCAATTCGAGCCTCCCAACGGCCATTATGGTGATGCCTATTCAAACCAAAAACAAATTGTGTCAACACCCCCATTAATTATTCTATTAAGGAAATGGTAAGTGTAACATCTACTCATTGACATGTAAATATTTACATATAATTAGTAAATCATTCACTATTTATTTGTATTACTTTTTTCTTTGTTACAATAGTTAACGATGATTGAAAAAATTGATCATACCATAACATTTATGTAAAAAATCTTATAATTTTTTTCCTCATAATAAATGACAACAGTCACAACGCACATGATATGTAGTTATGTACACATACTAAAAGTAATGAAAATTTTATTGAAATTAAAAATTTGAAGTAAAAAAATGTAATAAAATAATTTGAATGTCGCTAACCTTGCTACCCCACGATACTTAGAAACACCTCTAGAAAAGCCACTACTTTGACGCCTTAAATTAGCCAAGAATTCTTCTCTTGTGATCTTGTTCATTTCCTCAAGGTCCTTGCTATATGTTTCAATCTGCAATGTTCACTCATAATTAATTAAAAAATGATTCTAATTAAATATTGATATATATTATTATTATTATTATAACGGGTGTGTATATATAAATATAAAAATAAATTAATATACCGGGAAATTTAAAGTTGCAGCATTTCCCCAATACTTAAGGGCTGCAAGATCATAGGTATGGGCTGCAGCATCTTCACTATCATATGCTCCTATATGGAAAATAAAATAAATTACTGTCAACTTTGATTGAATTAATTTTTTGGATGTATTAATTTGATCGCAAAATAAAAAATAAAATTCAAAACTAGCCATTTAATGAGGATGAGTGTGTTGGTTAAAATATTTAAATACTTCCCAAAGTTAGTCATAAAATAATAACAAAAAAAACTAATTTAACTTATATTCAATATATCATTTCTAGAGTTTAACATGTATGTACACAGTCAATATACATCATGTTAGTATTAATTATATTAATGGTCAATACTGATTAAATTTTAACGATGATTTAAAAAATACTTATTAAATTTGAAGGATGAATGATTTATAAAATTATATTAAGGGTCAAAATTATATCATAATTACTAATTAATAATTTAGAAAATTGTAAAGTTGACAAGGATAGTGTGAGATCCAAGTGTAAGAGAAGAGACGTACCCAAATAAACTAAAGCAGTCCCCAAAGTGTAAGTGAAAGTTGCAATGACAGAGATAATGAGGAATAAAAACAAGGTCAGAATATATAATAATCACCATTAGAAAAATAAACACAAAGAATAATTAAAATTTAATCAAAATAAATAAATTTCCTTAATTTAATCAAAATTTCTCATCCACACAAAGAAAATTACCTTGTCTACCCTTCTTGTTCTGAATGCTGTTCCAAGAACTCTTATCCCATAGGTGAGCTTCAAACCTTCCAGTCCATCTATGCCTATTCATCACAAAAATAATTAACACACTTACAATTAAGGAATGAGTATCCTCTCCGGTACCGGAGAGAAACTCCTGTTTCTCGGTTTATTTTATTTTTTGTAGTACTTGCTTCTTTGGTAGCAAAGACAATCCTTATTCAAAATTAAGGAGAATGCAAATTGAAGTGGAAAAGAAGTGACACATACCTTGTAACTCCTCTATAAATGGAACTTCTTCTGCCAGTGGTTTGGTTCTGATTATTACATTGTTGTGACTTAACATTACTTCTTGGTTGCTTAGGCCTTCTTTTTTCAATGGGAGTTTCAAACCCAACATTACAAGATGAAGATGATGAACATGAAGATGCATGAGACCTCTTCATTTTAGGCCTCACTCTCTATGCCAACACACACCCTTTTGGCCAAAAACAAAAACCAATTCAGATGTGAATGAAATAATGAATTAGACCAAAAAAAAATAACCCTCTTTGTATTTGAAGCAAAGTAGTATATATATAATTTGGTTAGCTAAAGTGGTTTACCAAAACATAGAGAAAGAGAGACAGGAGAAAAAATGAAAGGGAATTGGGTGAGATATAATAGGAACACAAATATTTAAATAATAAGGAAAATGGGTTATAACTTATAACCTTAGGTTGAAATTTAACTAGTTTAATTAACCATAGGTTAATGAAATATGCTTCAAATTTGAGCAACACTTGTCAATGTGGTGCAGACCATGTTACCAATGAGGTTCTTGTATTCTAAGCTGGCTTTCCTATCATAACCCCTTTTTTGTCAGCATTTTAAATAAAATAAACAAGAAAACTTGAAAACACACATGTCTTATACTGCATTGTATTGTAAATGTGCATGCATGTCAGTTACATTGAGTTTGTTTCAGAAATATACAAGTTTGAAGAAGAAATGTGAGAAGAGGATATGTGACTTAACCTCAAATAACTGGGAATGTTATGCAGAGCTATTGGAATGAACTACATAATGTCAGAAAATAAATAGTCACAGAGACTATGCTAGAAGAGAAAACTCTTCACAGTTCATTTTTTATAGGATTTTTACCTTGTTTATAATTTTTCTGAGTATAATAAAACATGTCAAATTTGTTGTGCAATTTACAAGACTGGGAATAGGCTAATAGAGATTGTATGGGGTAATTTATATCTCATTTTATATCTGTCCAATTAAAAAGTGTTGATTAATTACAAATAAAATTTATAAAAACATAAACTTAGAAATAAGATTATTTTTTGGAGTGAGGATCTTTGTTCGAAATTAACACTAAATTGGAATTTGAAATCTAGAAGAGAGATCAATATTGAAAAGGTTTTAAACACAAATTCCATTTAATCTATGTTTAGCTGGTGTACCCAAAAAATTAGATTGAACTTCTAGAATATCTTTGTCATTGACACTATGTTTTTTACCAGTTTAACTACAAGTTACAATTTTGATCACATCTAAAATTTATGACTACACGGAAAAATTTGACATTTTACTAGTTAACATTTTACATATTAATTTTCCTTATATGTTTGGTCACAAGAATAATATTGTTTACTAGGGATCACCAAGATTTGGCCTTACCAATTCATTCTGTAAATTTGAATATGGTTGAGTTTCATTGAATCTATGGCTGAGTTTGAGTTTAAATAGTAGGCTCAATTAATATTTAGGATCGGGGATCAAGCATGCATGACATGTCTCATGGTCACTCACTTATGATATTTATATATATCTTTATTTAAATGTGTACACAGTAAGTCAGATTTTTTTTCTAAAATATCATTGATTCACTCATTTTTTATTTACATACATCATTAATATTATATATAAATATATCATTTTATATGTTAAATTACATATTTATAATAATAAATAATATTGAAAAGACTTTATCTAAAATGAGTATGTATTATATTTAATTGAATCTAAGTCGGGTTCGAGTTTAAAGGTTGACACGTTCGATATTTAAGATCGGTCAGCCTCTAATCTAGATCTAAGTTAAAAAAATAATATGATCAACATTTAAGGCGAAATAAAACAAGACTTAACTCGTCTTAACTCAGCACATATTTACTCCTATTTTTTACAATGTGATCTAGATCATTCAAATCCTAAAATCAATCTAAAAATTGATACTTTAATCCTTCCAAACTTTTGGTATAGTGTAGAAATATCGCATATTTTCCCGACTGTAATGTACTATATCAAATCATATGAAGTGAAATACTTAATTTGTTTTAATTTGACTATCTATTATTCATTTTGACCAATTAGATTGAGTAATATATCTCTATCTATCCAAAGTGATATGGAACAACGTTTTCTTAGTGCCAACTTCATTTTTATAGGACGGCGCGTCGTTATACACGTTCCTATTTTGTTTTTTTCTTCCTTCTCAATAATCTCATAAGAAATTGCAAATTCTCACGGAATTATCTTTTCGTTTTATTATTTGAAGTCTTGAATATAAATGACTAAAATAAATAATAGAATAGTTAACTTATAAATAATGATTGAAATTGTGCCACCAAAAATAATAATCGTACTTTCGTCATCCATATATCTAACTTCAGAAAAGATGTATGCACTATGTATCATGAGAGTAAGAATTTTATATATTGTCAGTTTTTTATCTATAATTCATTTTTTATATATTGTTGGAGAATATCTCCATCCATAATCCTTAGATTAAATGCGGAAGTCCTAATGATCATGACTTTGTTCATTTAACACAATGTTTATGCCCATACATAAACCGAAATGGAACAACCATGGTCCAGACCGAAGAAACCCCAACTGATTTCATGGTGAAGAGGAAGAACATACATTGGTTAGCCATTTGGAATCTCGAAGGTATGTGGGTGTGATGATCTTCCAGATATTAGAGCACTTGATGGTTTTCCTTATGCTTCTCTAGAGGGGAATGAGAAAGCCAAAGTTGAGTCTTGAACCTTATGATGTGATTCTGAATGGTGTGTTATGTTGCCTTGTGGAATTGAGATAGTGTGTTATCTTATATAGGATAACTCCTCACAATTCCCTTTATTCTCATCAGCCTACTTAACAAAACTCGTTGCTCTACAAATGGGGATCATAACCCATGAAAGTAACCCCGGAGCGGTTACTACTTAAGTTGCAATAATTCTGACTCAGTCCCTTCATCAAATCAGAAATTGTCCGAATGTATCTACACTTATATTATTTCATGACACATATGCCCTTAGCCACCAAATTAATTATTGAGGATCATTTTATATTTTGGCTAATTAAATAATGGTCATAACACAATTATAGAATTATATTTGTGACCCATAAATTGTCAGAAATTCTAACAATCTCCCACTGATCACACATATGATTCTTCATACATGTTATCCTTATTGTGCGCTTAAATATTGTCATTATGACTCAGACATATCCAAATTATCTTGTCCATTAGTCCTGTCTCCATATCGAATCACAGTGAATTTCGTCATATCAATCATGACTAATTCAACAATGATCACCAACATTGACACAACTAAATGACATAGATTAAATCATGAATTGTGTAGCATGAAAATCACATGAATATGATCGGTACATGTCAATTTTCAACTGATCCTACTTAACTTTAGTGAGATCCTTAATAATAACAAAAAACCTTATTGTACAAAGTATAAACGGACAGAATACCAAACTAAATGATTAATCAACTAAAGTTTGAATACAAAATATTCATACACAATACTGAAATTACATTGAACAAAATAAAATGTGTGCACTTTCTAACTCCCACTAAACCAAAATATCCTCACATTGCAGAACACCCATGTGAGCAGTACGCTCATGAAAGACCTTGGGTGTGATAGCTTTTGTAAGAGGATCTGCAATCATGGAGTTAGTGCCTAAGTGTTCTATGAAAAGCTGTCAACTTTGTACTTTCTCCTTAACAACTAGGAACTTAATGTCAATGTGTTTCGACTTTGCTGAACTCCTATTGTTGTTGGAGAACAACATGGCTGATTTATTGTTACAATATAACTTTAGTGGTCTTTCAATTCTTTCCACAATTTGCAGCCCAGTGACAAAATTTCTCAGCCATGATGACTGAAGTGATGCATCTTAACATGCTATATATTCAGCTGCCGTGGTGGATGAAACAACAAGGTTTTGCTTGACAGAACGCCAAGAAATTGCACCACCAGCTAACAGATAAACATAGCCCGAAGTAGATCGTCTACTATCTTGGCATCCCACAAAATCGGA
>NC_032016.1:19388975-19391204 GCF_001865875.1 Lupinus angustifolius
ACCAAAAGAGAGAATCATCTCATGAAATTTGAGGTACCACTGGCGAGACGCCTGTTTTAGCCCATAGATGGGTTTTGTCAATTTGAAAACCATATTCTTTCGATCTCCCATTACAAAGTGTTCTTGTTGCACCATATAAATCTTTTCATTAATGTTTCCATTGAGAAAAGTTGTTTTGACATCCATCTGATGAAGCTCCAAATCATAATGTGCTACAAGAGCCATGTTTGTCCTAAGAGAGTCTTTCGTTGAAACTAGAGAGAAAGTCTCTTTGTAGTCAATCCCTTCCTTCTAAGTAAAACCCTTAGCTACAAGACGCGCCTTATACTTCTCCACATTACCATTAGAATCCCGCTTGGTCTTAAAAATCTATTTGGTTTCTTACCTTCTGGTAATGGGACAGGTTCCCAAACTTTATTGTGTTGCATGGATTTATACTCCTCTTTCATTGCTTCAATCCACTTTTCCGAATTGGAACTTTGGATGGCTTCACGAACGTTTAATGGATCATTGTCCATTAAGCCATCACCCTCATGTTCCAGGAGAAAGCAAATGTAGTCATATGGAATTGAATTTCTCCTTTCTCTAGTGGATCTACGCAAAGCTATTGGCTCTTGCAACTCTTGTCCATGTTCTTGAGGGTTTTGAGTTTGTCCTTCATGAATTACCAACTCACCTTCAGCAGGGAAAGTTTCATCAGCTATGTCTTGAAAAGGTTCCAAATTTGCTTCATCAAAAGAAACCATATGAATCGCATTCGGAATAGATACAAATTCTTCCTCTAAGACAAAGTTTCTAACCTTATCTTCTCCTTCAAACTCAATATTCTCAAAGAACGTGGTTGTACCCGTCTCAAATATGGATTTCAAACTTGGGTCATAAAATTTATAGCCCCTTGATTTTTCAGAGTAACCAATAAAGTAACTGCTCATTGTACGGGAGTCCAATTTCTTTTCATGAGGCCTATAAGGCCTTGCCTCAGTTGGACATCCCCACACATGAAAATGCTTTAGACCAGGCTTTCGCCCAATCCCATGCTCATAAGGTGTTTTGGCAATCGCCTTAGTTGGAACCCTATTAAGAATATAAGATGCAGTCTTAAGTGTCTCTCCCCAGAGTGACTCCAGTAAGGTAGAGTGACAAATCATACTCCTCACCATATCCTTAAGAGTCTGGTTTCGTCTTTCAGACACACCATTCATGCTAAGCAATCCTGGCATGGTGTACTGTGGGACTATACCACATTCCTCTAGGTATTTGGCAAAAGGCCCTGGATGTTGTTCACCTGACTCGTTATATCTATCGTAGTATTCACCACCACGATCAGATCTGACACACTTATTCCTTTTGCTGAGTTGATTTTCAACTTCAGCCTTAAAAGTTTTGAACACGTCCAATGATTGGGACTTTTCATGAATAAGAAAAATGTATGCATAATGAGATTAATCGTCTATGAATGATATGAAGTATTGTTGACCATTCCAGAGGAAGCCGTAGGGAATGGTTCACAAATATCCGTATGTATCAATTCTAAGACGTTTGAAGCTCTATACGCACCATATTTCGATTGTTTGTCTGATTTCCTTTTATGCATTTGACGCAAACTTTAAGGTTTGTGAAGTCAATGGAATCTAAAATCCCATCTGACACAAGACGCTCAATTTTCTTTTGAGAAATGTGACTTAGGCGCTTGTGCCATAATGCACCTGAATTATTATTTTCAATTTTACGCTTAGTACCACGTGATTCCACATTCAGGGTTTGGCTATAATCAGCTATAGTATTCAGCATATACAGATTGTCATTTAACATTAGCGCACCAGTTCCAATAACATTTGAATTTAAAGACAATTGAACCGAATTGTTTCCAAATTTGTCCAAATAAGAAACAAAAATTAAATTCCGTCTAAATGACGGTACAACAAAAGTGTCTTTCAAATCCAAATAAAAACCAGTACATAATAACAACAACCTAAAATGCCCTATAGCTTCCACTTCTACCGATTTTCCATCGTCAAGGTAGATGTATCTTTCAACATAATTAGGCTTTCGGTAGCTTAGGCAACATTGCATTGAAACACTGATGTTTGACGTTGAACCGGAGTCTAACCATCAGGTGTTTCTAGGTACTGAAGTTAAATTGACCTCAGAACAGACCAAAGTAAGAAATGTACCTTTCTTAGTATGTCAGGCGTGATACTTTACACATTTCTTCTTTTGATGTCCAGT
>NC_032016.1:19391304-19427641 GCF_001865875.1 Lupinus angustifolius
ATCGCTCTTTGCAAAGCGTTTTTCAATCTCAGCAAGGAAAACTTTGGCACTGTTTATCTCATCCGAGATAGTACCCCTACAGACCTCTGGAATGCCGAGCTTAATAATCATTAGACTCATGCGATTAGAGCGATCCCACTTCTCATAATTCTTCCTCTCTTCACAGGCACTAGATTTCGAAGGAGAAGGGGTTTGCTCTACCCTTAATACATAGTCTAGATCCATGCAGCCAAGAACAATTTCCATGTTCTCTTTTCAGTTCTTAAAATTTTCTCCATTAAGGACCGGAACCGAATTCAAATTTGCATATATAGAAGCAATTGATGTAGATGAATTAGCCAAAAGACAAAATATTAAAATATGCTCACAACTTAAAATTATCAATGTGCTTAAACAATGATATGTCCAAATCAAGATACCTAGTGCACCATTAATATCAAGTCTTTGGATAGTGATATTAACTGCAAGTGATACTCTTATTGTAATGATCAAACATTTATAATAAGGCATGTCAACTGACGAATCTCTCTTTGGATTGATTCATCAGTCACATGTATAAAAAATTTAGAATGATAACATGTTTATCATCAGAGGTGTGTATGATCTTCGGCCAAATATTAATTTTCCTTTGGGCCAGCTAATACTCGCATGAATAATCATACACACTTACGTCTAATACTCCTTATTAGTTATATCCATGAGAGAGGTCACTGTGACGACATTTCACTTCAATTGACTCACTTGAAATAACAAACAACTGGATGGACAACCAAATAACAATTAAAACCAATGCACAATGATACCAAAGCCCTATAAATCTTATTGTACTCTCGCTTGGGCGAGGTACCCTCGCTTGGGCTCAATAGAAGACAAAGTTTTTGTTCAGTTCTCGCTTGGGCGAGGAACCCTCACTTGGGCGAGGTACTCTCGCTTGAGCGCAATAGAAGCCAATGCTTCTGTTTGGCTCTCGCTTGGGCGAGACACTCTCACTTGAGCGAGCCTAATGTCGCCCGTACTCTCGCTTGGGCGAGCTGCCGCTTAGGTGAGGCATATTCTCGCTTAAGCGCAATAGAAGCCAATGCTTATGTTTAGCTCTTGCTTGGGCGAGCCATTCTCGCTTGGGTGAGGCACTCTCGCTTGAGCGAGAGCACTACGACAGAACACGAACATTGTGATTTCTGCATTGCTATTCTTCGAAAAAATCACCCCAAAAATTCAAGAAAAACGCCAGAAAAAACATTGATTCATTTCGAATCTATGTATACATATTGAAAAGCATGAATTTGTATCCTTATAAATTTAATTGCACAGATAAATCATTATACCCTAAATTAATCAAATTTGGGGAAGAACAACAAAAAACCTAATTTCACACATGAATCAAATTAGGGTGGCTCTGATACCACTTGTTGAAGTATATCTCCATCTATAATTCTTAGATTGAATGCGGAAGTCCTAATGATCATGGCTTTGTTCCTTTAACACAATGTTTATGCCCATACATAAACCCAAATGGAACAACCATGATCCAGACTGAAGAAGCCCCAATTGATTTCATGGTGAATAGGAAGAACATACATTTGTTAGCCATTTGGAATCTCGAAGGTATGTGGGTGTGATGATCTTCCAGATGTTAGAACATTTGATGGTTTTCCTTATGCTTCTCTAGAGGGGAATGAGAAAGCCAAAGTTGAGTCTTGAACCTTATGATGTGATTCTTGAATGGTGTGTTATGTTGCCTTGTGGAATTGAGATGGTGTGTTATCTTATATAGGATAACTCCTCACAATTCCTTTTATTCTCATCAGTCTACTCAACAAAACCTGTTGCTCTACAAATGGGGACCATAACCCATAAAAGTAACCCCGAAGCGGTTACTACTTAAGTTGCAATAATTCTGATTCAGTCTCTTCATCAAATCAGAAATTGCCAGAAGATATCTACACTTATAATATTTCATGACACATATGCCCTTAGCCACCAAATTAATTACTGAAAATCATTTTATATTTTGGCTAATTAAATAATGAAATTCTAACAGTCTTGAATATAAATGACTAAAATAAATAATAGAATAGTTGATTTTTTAAGGATAAATAATGATTAAAATTGGGCCACCAAAAATAATAATTGTACTTTCCTCATCCATATATCTAACTTCAGAAAAGATGTGTACAGTATGCACCGTGGGAGTAAGAATTTTATATATTGTCAGTTTTTTATCTATAATTTGTTTTCAATTATTATCAACTTTTCAAAAAAATAGTATAAATAAATGATAAATAATATATTAATTATATATAAATCTTTACTATGACATTATGTAAATATTACAGTGTAACGTATATGAAAAGCATGAATCATCAATGATTTTTTAATTTTATTTTTATAATTTGAATTATCAATAATTAGACAGTTAGCAATTTGAAAAGGTAAATTAATTGGAATTGGGGTGGTTACATATAGATAAAACGGATGAGTATTACTACTCTAAAATCCGTACTTAATTTAAATCGATAAAATAACAAAATATTGTTACAATTTAAATATTTATTGCTAGCTGCTAATACATCTAAGAGCAACGAAAAAAATGAAATATGACATTTTTATTTATAATTTCAAGCATAAATGATTAAACTATTAGCAAATAAAAAATGTTTATTACACTGGGTTGCTTGGGTTGGTTTAGTACCAATCAAAAACAAAGTCAGGAACCAAACCAAAAACTATAAGTTGGGTTAGATTGGATTTCTTGGATTGATTGAGAGAGTTATGTGTTGCCCCTACTTAGGAATTTGAAATACTCATGTTTGTTAGAGAATTTTAAAAAAATTACATAGAAAAGAATATGCTCACGAATATGATATTGAGAATGAGAATGTTGAATTCCAATACAAATTTCAAAATCTTTAGTAAGAAATGAGTTTCATGTCCTTTTCTAATATTTTTAGTTCAATTAAAGGTATGTTTGGACAATCAATTATATTTTTAGGGATTTTTATATTTGAAAATACAACAATCAATCATGGTCGGAACTTACCCATATATTGTATTCATGGGTGAAGATCACTTACTCCAATAGTAAGTTTTTTAAATTTATTTCTCATTCTACTCATCAATTTTATGGATATATAATAGTTTAGATCTACTCAATAATTCAAACTATTGAATTTCTCTAGAATTGATAACTAGGATATGGAGTAAATGAATCCCTACTCCATATTCATATAAAACATATTTTTAAGAATGTTCTAAAAAATACATACAACAAAATACCACTTAAAGTTGTCTACACACCAACATGTTTTTTGAATGTATATTCAAATTTGTTTAATGTCATTTTCTGCACAAGTAAGTATATTAAGATTAGAAAAAGATGTATATACTCACAGTGTAAGAGTTTTATACATTATCACTGTATCATCTATTATTTATATTTAATTGTTGTTGACTTTTCAAAAAAAAATTAAATAAATAAATATGATGAGGTGCATGTGTATAAATCTTTACACTGACAGTGTATATATTTTATACTCTATTAAGATTAGTAAATCCTTCACTCAAAGATTGATTTGAGTTGGGGCCATTATGCACCCTTGATATGAGAAGTATGACATACTCAAATATTTATATAACATTAATTTTTAGTATTGACAAAAGATATTCTCTCATTTTTTTTATAAGGAACTAATCTCTTTCGGAATTCGTGGTTCTCTCTCCCAATCAGTGTCATTCTTAAGAATCAAATCTTCAACCTTGAGAATTCAATAAGACCTTACATTTTAGACTTGGTTTATATCATATTATTTACTCATTTAGAGGCAAACTCAATTAGAGATACATTTTCAGCTAAGAATCCTTATATTTTTTTAGGTGTTCAGCCATTTAAATTGCTATTGATTAGAATAATTACCACGTGCCCATGAGTAAATTAATACGAATTAAGGAACTTAGTTAAAGTAGTTTGTATGTATAAATTTATCAACAATCACAATTATTTTTTCAAAATCACCCTTACAATTATTAGGTTTGATTATTTATCTCTCCTCGATGACTATATGATGTTTAAATTTCAAATAAGGGGTTTTTATAAAATAATTAATTAATACAATAGACACCTTCCTTATAAAAAAATACCAAAACGTTTTTCTCATTCAAAATAATAATTAAGAATGACCGGAGGTAGCAATGAGGAATTTGTAAGCATTTATGACAAACAAAAAAACCATTATTGTTAAAACCGTACCGGTTATCAAACCAGTCATGGTACTGATATAGTGGTACAATAATTCAATCGGTGATTCAGTAATTAAATTGCATGCCGGTTAAACGGGACATATCGGCTTATATTTATATATATATATAAACATATAACAAAATAATTTTCAAATAGTTAGATACTCAAATTTTTAATTCATATTTATAATATACTTAAAATTCACATAAACAAATAATTTGAAGTCTTTAAAAAATTTCAAAGTCTAAATTACAAAACATATATCAATCCAAAAGTATCACTTAACAACCACAAAATATAAATAAATGACAAAAGTTCACAACTCACTCTACAAAACAAATAAATTTGGAGTTTTAATATTTAACATAAAGAAGTCAAAGTTGTCTCATATCGAGATTATATTTTTGCATCAAACTTATCTTTAGACAGTACCTAAGATTACACAAATGTCATTGACATATACACAAATGTTAGGAACCAAAAGTGTAATCTAAGTATGTCTTGGAAGCATGTGCTTTAAAGTGTTGAAAAATGGTTGGAAAGATGAGTCACTCTGTAATGAGTTTTTAAGTTTTTTAAAAAAAAATATATATGTTTCGTATAAACCAGCCGGTTTAGTCAAATACCGGCTGGTTCACCAGTTTCGACCGGTTTTGATACTTGATCGGTTCAACATCTATACCGTATCAGTTAGGGGTCCGGTTTACCAGTTTTCCGATCAAACTGACCGGTATGGTACAGTTTTTAAATCATTGAAAAAAACTATTAGTAATGGACTAAATGCTTTTTTTTTTAATACAAAATGTCTTTTTTGAAATAAAGTTTGAAATGTAACGTTATCTGTTTTAACCTCTTTCAAAAGTTCCATTTTCAATCAATAAAAACATTTCAAGTTTTATTTTTTGATTTCAAAATTATATCATCCAACTATATACCATTTTCATCATTTTGTCACCACCAATCCTTGACAATGGTGAAAACCATGCTTAACCTAATTGCTACTAACCATCGTCCATACTCTAACTACTACTTTCACCACCTTAATGACCTCTAATATTACCACATCTATCATTATAGTTATTGACCAACACCACCCTAATGATAATGGAAGGTCTTTTCCACATGGTGGTAGTAGAGACTGCATAACTATAGTGAGATATAAGATAAATTATAAAATTCCACCGACTTTCAAAAGCCCTAATGTAAGAAGAAATAAAATTGTAAATATAAAATTGGAAAACAATTATAATTTTCAAGTATTTCAAAACATAAAACTAAAAATTATATCAAATGGATCTGATTTAATTAGAGTCGGGGAGCTTATGGATCAAAGTATCATCTAGCACAACCAAAATAATTTAATCATTAAATCTTGATAAGTTAATATTGCAATCTATTTAAAGTTATAAATCAATTTGGATACAATAGTATTTCTCAATTGAAAATAAATTATCTCATCGTATTAGGAGATAAGCCATATTATTCAGCCACTAAAATTATGATATGTGTCATATTTAACTATTTGCTATAAAAATATTTCTGAAAATTAAAAAAAAAATGCACATGTTATAATTATAATGGCCGGAGAAAATAATTTATCTCATGATATAATGATATATTTTATTCTCTTCCTAATTTTATAATAAATTTAATAAGATTTTTTATCAACTCTAAGATCTCTATGTATATTACTTTTATTTAAAATTCAACTATTATTATTGGCATATTCTTTGTTAATGATACTCAAATAGTGTAAAAAATCTCGTAAATGAACTATTTTCTCTTTATTTAATTAAACGTGCTTAACCCTCCGAATTGTATAGAATCAAAATAATGAACCATTATATTTTAAAACTATCACCTCCAATGTCAACATGTCTAAAACACGTGGAAAGCATGAAAGATTAGTAAACATTTGTTATGAGGGAAACATTATTAAATATTAGTGATTACCAAAAAAAGTTATCAGTCCAATGGTAGATAAGTTGGATTCCAAGGTGTTATGGGTTAATGTGCATATGTTTAAATCCTTAAATAAATAATTGCGGGAAGAAATAACAATCAGCTCTTAAAGATTCGTACTTTCCCCTTAATAGGGCAGATAAATATATTGCTTAAACAAAAAACAATAGAAAAAGAAAACAAATTTGGTTGAGTTGGAGCAATTGCAACGTTAGAGCTAAGTAGTGTGACCCTCTCACTATGGAGGAAGTTTCCTACATAGATGTTCCCCTCTCCTTCGAGTTCAGATAATGCTTACTTGTACTTATATCTATACTATTTGTGGATACTAGATGAATAATATGTATCCACAATATCTCGAATGAGTTTACAAATTTAACTATATATTTTGTAATAATTAATATATAAAAACAATTATTATATGAACAATAAGATATGTGTATGATAAATTTATTACTATACTTCAATTTCTAAAATATATAATCTTAAAATAGAAACTATATGATACATATAAAATATTTAATTAAAAAACAAATTTATAAATGTATCATAAAATTACTTTAAATATCATTTGCCGTATTTTTATATATAGTCATGGATTGAATTTTTTGTTATCCATAATACAAAATGGAACAACCAACATATCATTAGCAATGCAAAGAATCAACTATTTTTCTTTCTCTTCCATTTCATATCACCCTCAACTTAGTCCACCCTTTTCATATTTTTATGACAACTTTTATTTTTATTATTATTCTCGATTTTATTAAACTCTTCAAGCTCGACCAACAATGATGGTTAGTTAACATCATCATATAGATTGATATATAAGTTTAGGATTAGAATATTGCATAATCTAATTCAAATTTGTAAGCATTTTAATACAAATGTTTGTAGGTTTATAAACATTTCAACACAAGTTTATAGGGGTACAAATTCTCTTACAATCTGTTTGTGGTTGAATAGAAGAAAATGAAGTATTTGATTATATAAATGGAATACTTGAGAACTATTTCACATTTAATTACATTAGAAGTCTTTTTCTTTCATTCATTACCTTCAAAAACTAAGTGACAAACAAACAAATCTTAAGCTGATACTTTGCTTAACACTGCTTTATTTATAAGTAACATTGTTTGGACTTTTGTATATCAGCCACTCCAAGAAACATTTGCATTATTTATTTGTTAAAGATACAAGAAAAATAATACTTCGTACTGTCCATTTTGTTTTATGCAAGACCTAGGATAAGGCAAATAAATATTTATGCAGGCTAACGTCCAACCAACTGTTCTGCACAAGACCTAGGATAAGACAAATAATTTGTTTTATTTCTTTTAGATTCAGTTTTAGCTTTTTTAAAGCAAATATCATTTTTTCTTTTCTTTTTGAAGGAAGTAGGAAACCACACATGCTGGTTTTAAATTGATCTGACGGAAGTTGAGTCATTTTTAACTAGCATTAGTTTTTGTAAGATTGTAAAACTTAGACGTTAATATTTGTATTAGATAAATTCTTGGAATATTTTATAACAAACTCATTGTGCATTAAAAGGTTACAACCATCTAGGTCTAGTTTAGAGTGGTGGAACACATGGAGTGACACACATTTGTAGGACAGCAAATGTGCTCCCAATTTAAATTGTTTCATGTCTATTAGGTCAAAAGAAATGCTAAATCAAGAACACCCTTCAGAAATTCAGGCCAAGAGAAACAATGATCACATCCATAAGTTTCCAATAACCTTAACATTGCACAAGGCAAGGGGCAGATTTTTAAGTAGAGAATACAATAGACTAACAAAACGCAGTGTTCATTTTCCAGTTTTAGTTCTAGTTACATGATTATATATGCATTCATCTCTTTGACCATGAATTGTGATTGTGAGCATGTAGATTCAAACCCCTCAATGTGTTTGTACTTTTTTCTTATTTTCTCCTCCTCTGCAAGACAAGACCTCCAATGAACCTACCCCTTTGGACCAAATAAAAATAATCTCTAGCACATAAATGTATAGGCTAAATCTTCATCCCACAAAGGAGAAGTCAATCCAGTACATGTACACTTGAACATAAAGCATATGTACATTTAGATACACATTACTTGTGTGGAAAGAACAAGGTCAAAATTACATGGTATATGTAAAAGTTCCTTAATTTATACTTTCCTAGTTAAATCCCCATCCCACAAAATTTAGATGTCAACATGTTACCAGCACAACAAAGTAACAAACTACCAGAGTCAATTCTGTTTCTTAGTAGTACCCTATCAACTAACACACTCTCAGCTGATGATTGATAATGATACTCACAGTCACGAAAATTTGGTCTCGTAGTTGGCAACTTGGAAACGTTTTTTTCGAACTTTTTTACGTATTGTTGAAGTCCAGAGGTTTCAGATGGCTTCTCTGAAAAGGAGAAGCAGGGCTTGGTAGCAGCTCCTATGCTGCCAGTGATTGAAGTGAGTTGACCGTGGACAGCTCCCACGGTATCAATGATGGAAGATGGTTGTGAATGGTCATAATGCATATTCCTGGATTGTTCTTGAATGCTTGATTCCTGTAAACATGTAAAAGATTTATTTTTCAGAAAATTCACTTTCATGATTTCTTTTAAGAGTGTGAGGAATTTGGATACTCTCCTTTAGCATCCAAAGTCAAGTTGTTGGTTACCACCCTTCTGTCTCTATATATATATGTGTGTGTGTGTGTGCGTAAATATTTTACTGGTCAATGTATAACATGCCACCATTGATGGATAATTACATATGAAAATGCATTTATGTTAAACCTCATTCACAGAGATCTATAAACATGAAAGTGTCTGATCCTTAATAACGACTGTAATAGTGTCTTGAACCACCAAGATAATAGAAGATATCAAATGCTTTAAATGAATAAGTTTTCACTTTTCAGTAAACAAGCAACAAGTATTATTATTTGAGAAGTTGGTCAATGGATTTAGGGGGAAAATTATGAAAGAAAAGAAGATCAAGGGAGACCTGTTTATCGGCAAGGAAACTACTGAAACTGATGAAATTAGAAACCGAAGCATTTGAACTTGCCTCAGGTGAACATACATAGCTACTGGATGGAATAGGTGGGCCAACTGATTTGAGTGGAGGATCCTCTTGGGATGAAAAGTCAGAACTATCAAATGTTGATAGTGATACACACTCATCAAAATAAGCCTTGGCATCTTCTGCAAGACGTTTTGACATCCTTCTTCTTTCAATGCTAGCCTGTTAACATTTTTTGGTTCATTAACAAAGGAATAGAAACAAATAAAACAATAAGCATGCACACCTGCACAAATACTAAGCATTAATTCCCATATATTTGTCCCAATCACTGCAATACTATCTTCACCCTAGAAAGCCAAGAGATTAATGAGTTAAGATATGAAATGCAACTACTCAAGTTGTCTGCATATATGATTGAAGACATCAATGAGGGAAATACTGATATCCTCAGCACTTGAAAAGGAGATACTAGATGTGCTATTTAATATTGTGAAGCCCATGCGGTTAAAAGTCATATATTTTAAAATAATTGTGGCCAAAATATAAGGGTTTCAGTTCATCCATGAAAAAAAAGCATAGATGAAGCTTCATGATTTAACATGAAAAATACGCTTGGTGCAAGTTTAATTTTGGTTGCTTTCACCTATAGCCCTTCCAGGCTAATCTTTCGTCTACATATGAAAGTGTAAAAATATAGTTCATGTACATGCTATATACATTGTGATTGGCAAAGTATTCAAGAACTTCATATGACAAGTACGTAAAGATGCCTAAATAAAATGTGAAAAGAACTTGCTTTTCTTGCTGGACGAGACTTTGGCACACTAGGGGTCATGGGATATGGAAGAACTTCTTTCAAGATTCTATCCAGTTCTTGTCCACGGTGTTCTTCAACAGCCAGGCCTTCTCGGAGATTTCTAGCTCGTTCCTGAGACTGCAAGTATGACAAAGTCTACTTAATAGAGGGAAACTTAAAAGAGAGGATACTAAAAAAATATATACTATAAAAGAGGGTGAACACATTCAGTCAGGGGAAGATTTTTTGCAAGGGGATTTGAAATGGAGATCTTAAAGGAGAAAGAGAATGGTAGTTGCTTTGAGAGTTTCAATATAAAAGGATTAAAGGACTTCAAAGAAGATGTTCTAGAGCAACAATGACACCCTCAATGCCAGTTATGAGATGATCATCAAGGCGTGTACTAATCGGCAGACAGCACATGGTTAAAAATAAAAATAAAAAGAAAGAGAAGTTAATCATGCTACATCTACAAGTATAAAAGGGAATATCACCTCTTCAAGCTTTTTGGCATACTCTCTTCTAATCTCCAAAACCAATTCCACTGCACCAGGGTTTACCAAGTCAGGAGGAATATCAGCCACATTGGTAACAGCAATAGCAGTTGGGTTACTCCTTTGGATAGACTAAAATTCCAAAGAGCTAAAACAAATTAGAATATTAGAGATTACCATTAAACTTCCATTTGCAATCACTGTAGAGCATCTAAAATTAGACAAACAAGCATCAACAATTGAATAGCACTCAACTATTTAGACCTTATTTGAACAACCAAAAAACTGGAGTACATTATGAAACAATAAATTGAAAAAATAAAGAAGTGACTTGTGTGAGTATGCATAGTTCCAAAAGAAAATATCAAATTAAGTTCAAAATGCAGGCAGAGCTCCAACAAAATGCAAAGTTGTAGGAAAGTGAAGGACCTAGATCAGTGCACTTTTCAGTTTTCACCATTGAAAATACATCAAGATTGATTCTGAAGAATTTTTCTTTAAATGCTTATTGGCTAAAAGTTTTATGATTCATTCCCAGAGAATGTATTGCCATGCTATGCTTTTTGACTGATACTGTTAACCTAAGCCTAAACCTTTTCAGGCTCTATGTTATTTTTATTTTTAAACTTGGTGAAAGAGACTATACTTGGAGATAAATGCCAGAATTTTAAAGGCAGTTTTATTTATCTATTTCGGATAGCAATGTACCGTGCCGTTGCTACAGATTTTTCTAAGCAGTTTGAAATAGCTTCGGATGAGTCACATTGGTGCAATTCAGCCAAGTTCATCTGATTAGCTCCTTTAGTAAAAAACTTAATGAAGCCAAGCATAAGTACTCCACACACACACACATACCAAGGAGTTCTATGTAGTAGCACAAGCCTTACACTATTGACAACTTTATCTTTTACTAAAAGAATGTGATTAATTCAGACCATATAGCTCTTAAGCACAATAATAACTAGAAAGGGTTGTGGAAAATGGGTGGAGTTTATTGAAGATTATACCATGATATATCAATCACCATATGTTAAATAATTGCAAATAGAGCCAGTTGACTTAAAGTAGGGAAAGAGAGAATCAGGATGAACTTACACTTGCAAGGTCATTCTGGATATCAGAAATAGCACGCCTCACCTCAGAACGAACTGTTTCATATATATCACTGGCTTCTGGCAGATCTTCTTGTACTGACTGTAGAAGAACACGAGCAGAACTTAAACCAAAAGTTATCGAGTTGTCATCATGAAGAATCACCAATTTTCTAATAGAATCACTCAATTTTCTGTCAATGAGGATTAATTTGTCATGTAATAAGATTTCCTAGATGTGGGACACTAGTTCCACATCAATGAACTATGGCATACTCGAGTATTTTTTTAAAAGCACACATGACAGCATGAGTAGGTACTACTGGGAAACTGAAGTTTTCCTATAACTCACCTTCACCTGTTCACAAACTGCTTTGATAGTTCTCTCATCAGAACGATATCCAGAACTTGCTGTCGAAACTGCATCATCACAGTTTTGAGTTTGCAAACCAGACTGCCAGACGAACATAATTAGCATCAAACAATGAGTAAATTCTTCCTCATCTTGACATAACACAACTCAATTATTTCCTATGCAACAAATAGACGAGCTGAACATTAAGAAGTGACAACTCACCAAAGTGGTAGCAAAACAATCTGACACCTTAATCGGCGAATGATGACTAGACCAACTGTGCTGCAGTTCTTTCACTTGATCTATCACAGTATCACTTCCAAACAAACCTCCTTTCCTATTATTCCCCACTAACTTCAAATCATTCTCATCTTTACATTCAGCTTCGCTCTGCACAAATAACAAATGCAAATAAGTTGAATTCCTTTGACACCCTTCTCTCCATGTCCACCATCAAAACAACACCAACTATAAGCTCACAAACATAGAAGATGACAAACAAGTAAAAACCTTCATTTGAGTCCTCCAAAATAGAGAGTATATGTACTCACTACTGGTACACACACATCATCTCACATCTATACAATTTCCACATTAGTTCTCGTTTTATATCCATCTATGCACTCTCCAAAATATTCTCCACACCACATTAGTTCTCTATAGATAGCAACTTAAAAGAGGAAAAAAAAAACTAAATTTAATGTAAAGTTATATATTGGTAGGGATTTGGCTCCTCTCACTTTTCAATCTAAAGTGTGCAAACAAGAGTGTATCCCACTTAGATCATTCAATGCATTAGATATCTATGCATCTTATTAGATCAAGGGTGACACTAATAGCCAAATCCTATCTTTAAAGATGTACCAATTCATAATTGAATACCAGTATAATAAGCTTTTTTATACTTAAGCTCATGAAATTAAAATCCAAAAGCTAATAACATTAATGAGAAAGAGCAAATTCTTATAAACGAAGAACCACTGTGAAGTCGAGCAATGAACCTCGGAAGTAGAATAACTCCAACGCCGTCTCGGAACCGGACACTGCGACGCCGAACGAGTGCGGCGACCCGAATCAACTCCTGACAAAACCCGACCCGATTCCTTCCTACCAACCGCAGCGGAGGACCGAGATTCACCATTTCGCGTCACAGAACGTCCTCTATTGTTATTTGAATCAGCAGATACAGGTCCTTTAGGATCCGAATTCGGTGAAGTTTCATCGAAGAGAGGGTTATCCCTCTTGTTGAGGAATTCATTGGAAATATCCAAATTGGACCTTGAGAAAGCGCTTACGCTCCTTGATCTTCGAATAGGAGGTTTATTGAGAGGTTGAGAAGGTCGAGTAGATGAAGGTGCTGAAGATTGGTTTGATCTACGGGAAGAAGATTTGAAAGCTGAAACCGCCATGGAAGAGGAATAGAAGATGATAAAGTGTGAGAAAATGACATAATATTCTTTCTCTTAATTAGAGAGAGAGGTCGCTTCCATCTTCGTAAGGAACGCTGACCAAACACAACTTTTTTAAATTTGGAAAAAATGTTTTTTTAATCCAAATACAGCAATTCCTCAATTATATACCGTGCCTCTTGTGTCCAACTGGTTAAAACTAAAGGTGATTAATTATATACTTATTTTAATCCTGTAATAATTAATATATAAATTTTTTTGTTACTTGAATAATAATATTTGTTCACTATAAACTTATCATTATACTTCAATCACTAAATAAAATTATATTATGTATAATATTTAATTACAAAATAAATTAATAATTATATTATTATTCACTATAAACTATAATTGTTTGTGCTTGTTTTCTTGGTACTATATGATAATACTCGTACTCGCTTATAAACTATAATTGCTTCCGCTTGTTTTTTGGTACTATTAAATACACTCTTAATTTCGAGGTGTGTAATTGTTCATTCCAATAAGTATTAATTTCAATAATTAAACCCTTAAAATTTGATCATCCCAACAATTTAACATAATCCTATGCCACTATTACCAACAAATATTGTGACCACTTGTTACTAATAATTTTTAGAGTACTACTAATGAATATTTTTTCATCCTTACATATAAAATAAAAAATAGACATTAATAGGGATGAAAATATATCAAATTTATCTTAGAAATAAATAATTTAATTTATATTTATTAACGCGTTGGAGAATATTACTTATAATAAAAAGGTAAAGTTTCTAAAAAGCAAAAGAAAATATAACTTTAAATGACAAATTTTTTAATTATAATAAAATTATATTTTACTATTCAAAAAAAAGAAAAAAACACTTAGTTGAGTTAGTTCTCCGTCACACTTACATACGAGACAAAACATAAAATAGTAAATTAAAAAGTTGAGAAGAAAGCAAGGTGTTGCACAGACGATGGTGATCTCGGTAGAAGGTAAATTTAAGGTGAGAGTCATGCAATGGTTCAGTCACAAATGGAGGAAGTGTTGTGGCATGCCATGGAAAGAGGGTTCCGAAATGGAGAAGAAGGTGGCTGAGATGGAGGTTGAAGATGATAGGTTTTCGTAAGCCATAGAGTAGCTTTGGAAGTTTAGTAAAAATATTGTAAAAAATGGGTTCAAGTAAGATTTGTTCGGATGCAATTAAAACTATGGGTATGACAAAACAAGTCCCACATCGTCTATTTCTCAGTAAATAATATAGTTTATATAACCGAAGAGTTCAGAGATGCTTGTCCCTTCGGGGACATCCGATAAAATTGGAACGATACAGAGAAGATTAGCATGGCCCCTGCGCAAGGATGACACGCACAAATCGAGAAATGGTCCAAATTTTTTTGGCACTTTTTCCCGTACTTGAATCAGTATCTAAACGACGCTTATTCTCTTCTGTTATTTGGTTTGCATTCTCTTCCGTTCTCAAATCGTTTACTTCTTTGTTCTTCCGTTTATGGTATCTGGTTTATCGTAAAGAAGAGGTTTTGGTTTTCTACAATTTTTATTTTTCGGTCATCATCAATTCACATTTTCTGACTTTGTAACTTGAGTGATAACCTTGTATGAATGTGTAATTTGAACTGCTCTGGTATTTGGCATATATTATAGGGTTTTGGCATTTTTTATGAGCATTAGGTATGCCCTAATAAAAAATTTTATTCGTTTTAGTTTTCTATCAACTTGTATTAAGGTTTTGGGACTAGGATGAGGAAAAAGTTTCAGGTTCATTGAAATTGGTTATTTGTTGGAGATTCAATTGTTGTGTCATAGTTTATGTCCCATTACACAACAAATGGTAGTTTGGTTTTCACTAAAGGTTCCATCTTCACTGCATCTCCTATGTGTGTGTTTTATGGTGAATTTTGTATATGCATTAGTCATAGTTAATGTTGTATTCTGTTTTAAGCGTTGTATTTGTTTGGCTTACTACTCTTTTTTCAGTCAATCTTGATTTCTCTGTAAATGATCTTCTTGTACTCTTGTTGGTCAGCTATAGTCAATGTTTATTTTGTGGCTTAATGCATTTTAATCAGTCAGTGACTTACACTCAAGTGGATGAAAAGAAGCTAGTAAATATGTGGTACAACATGGGCATGGATAAAAGGGATTCTAAATTCCAATGGTGAGGAGAGGGGCATAGGAAATTCACGCTTACCTCTCACTATATGTGTTCATTGTTGCACCTTACAATCTGCATAAATATTACTATATTCAACAAAAGAAGGACATGACGGTGGGAATGGCATCCAATACATTTAAAACTGCAATGGTTATCACTGATGTGGTGATCCTATCAAATTCAGCTATAAAAAGTCTTTTTTTTCCCTTGTCTGATAGAGCTATCATTCAGGCATGGGCTGAGCGCCGAAACTCCCTTCAACATACTTCTTTTCATCGATCAACATCATCTGCCAGGTGGTGTTCGCCATTCGCCAAGAATACTTCCACAATTACTGCTGATGGAAGTACCCAGGAAGTGCTGTACAAGCAATTTTCCCATATTAGAAACCAAATTGAGGTTTGCCATTCTTGCTCCCGATCTCTCTCTACAGACATTTGTACAGAATGTGTCCATATTATGACACTCGAGAAGGAATAAATGTTACTTTTGTGGTTAAAAAGAAGCCACGGGTACGGATAAATGCTGTAGAAATGATATATTGAGGGAGATGTTCATTCTTCTCTGGGTTCTAAAATGGTTATATATTTTTACAAGCTGTGGAGTTGGATTATGAAAGGGAAAAGCCTAATGAAAGAATTGCAGAACTTTCAGGTGGTGAGTTGTGACTGTGATACAAGTCACTGACCTTGGACGATATTTAAGTTTTTGATGCTATGCAATGTTGATATAAGTAGTGGAGTTTCTGTTATAAATGTCTAGATTGCAGCACAAACTGAGACAGAGCTCAAAGAAAAGAAACTGGGAGCTGAAGATTCTCTTAATGATACAAAGGTGACATTATCTTATCCAAAAGGCACATTCATTTGCTTTGGATTTTTTTGTTCACATAAAAGTTAATATATTTTTGTTGGCGAATATTCAGGCAGCCATTGAGGAAGGTATTGTAATCAAAGGTGGTTACAATCAAGGAGTGCCCTGGCAATGATGAGGTGAAAGCAAGCCATTCATTTTATTTGGCAAAAACTCAAATTTCTTGAATGTGATTTTTTATTCTTGGTGTTTCGAAATGCCCTTGACATTTTCTGTTCAGTAACCTCACTTGTCTATTATTTAACATTCTGACTTGATTCAATGCAGGTTGGAACTGGCATTGTGAAAAGAGCTTATAATAGCATGAAATTTATGTTTGATATGAAACTTGAGCATCCAACTCTTTTGTACAGGTGGTAAGATGTTGCTGAAACATGCAGCCTATGTAGCCAAAACTTTCTTTAGTGAGAACATAGTGCTAGAGCACAAGGCTTATAAGGAATTTTGCTTCAGTGAAGTTTTCTCTCTTTCTTGATTGAATACAAATTTTGGAGTGCTATGTGGTTAACTTGGTAGAGTGATGTCCTGGCTTTTTTGGATGGAATTTTATTGAAGAAATAAGTTTTGTATCACTTTTCTCAATATCTTTATTGTATAAGTAATCTGTTATTGTCTTGTTCTATCTTTCTATTTTCCTCCTAAAGAGGTGAAACTTTTCCTCCTCACATTTCATTTTCAGGACACAAGTTTTATTGTTATATTTTAAAAATGATTTTTCTTCTTCTTATAGCTATCACAGGTTATAGTGGACATTGTACTATCTACTATGCTGGCTATCTCATCACCAATTGATCACTGCTTATAATAAAAATTAACTGGACTCATGAAATGGTAAAATTAACTACAAAGTAATATTTTTTTTTTGTCTTTTATGCCCTTAAACATTTTCACATTGGTATTTGATTTTAGGATTTTGTTATCTATAGTTTTTCGTATTAACCAAAGATATTTTCTTATCCTATAGATAAAAAATGATCTCTTTTGCAGTGTGTAACTAACTCTTAAATATCGAACCTTTACTTTTGGTCTCATACAATATATCGAATTCATTGTGATTATCATTGGGAATTTAGGTCATGCCTATAGGGCCTGCCTGCATGTTTTGGATGTGCAAAGCATGAAAAATGTGTTTATCTGTCCTAAAATGTCCGTCCAACATGCTCTTTTCGTCTACAGGCATTTCAAACGGGTGGGCAGGGCAGCCCACAGGTATCACTGAATACTACAATAAGAAATTTGATGGGTCAAGTATCACTGTACATCACTCGAGTACAATGTAACAATTTTTCTAAATATAATATCTTACCAATTAAGTGCATACCCGTTTTATGCAAAATAATGTGTTTTATTTTGTATTTTGAATCTCTGTATCACATTGTGCGTTCGTGTAATCTCAAGTATGATAACATGAATATTGCAATATTTTACTAGTGAAATAAAAAATAAGAGACAATATATAATATTTTGTAATGTTCCTTGTATTAGATCTTTTTTTATTTTTTTTAATTTAGGACGGTTTGCAAGTCCACCCTACCCTTGTTTAAAGTGGACAGATCATGATATTTCATAAACAAACATGTTCATACCAGTGAGCATAAACAGAATAAACAGGACCATCCTAATTACTAATATTAATTATGATCTTACACCATCTAATAAAACTGCTAACCTTGGCACTAAGGGACAATGCTAAGCAGTCTAGTATCTTGTTTTAAATGTATCTTTTTCTAATGTAAAATATCCAGTTTTAGTTCTTTACCTCCTCTAGTTGAGTTTAAAAAAATTGTTTAACTTTTAGTTTTCTTTTTCATTAAAGAACAAACTTTACACATGATCTAATTATTTTTCAGTCCTTTTGGTTCTTGGTTTACACACATCTTCTTTTCAAACCGGGCTGAGTCAATCAATTACTTTTTAAAACACAATAAAAATAATGTTATTTTGTAAAGAAAAAATATGGACAATATGAACCATACATATGGTATCATCTAGCCGGCGAGATCAGACATACAACTTTATCTATCTATACTTCTATACTATATATAAAGTCAAAACTTGAAATAACTTTTTTCATAGTGTAATTTTTATTTCCTATTTTATCCTTCACATTATCTAATTTTTACAAAAAAAACTATATAATCCTAGGCAACCACCACCAATATATTAATTAACCTCATATCTCACTTTAAATTAAACATTATCATAAACACAAAAAAATATAATATAAAGTACACCGAACACAACAAATACATTCTAATTCACACAATATTCACCGGCAGGCACAAAGTGTCTGTACACACTAGTATTTTGCACCTACTCGATCTATCACTATTATGAGGTGTTGTGAGGTACCTTTAATTTATTTGTAATTATATTTATAATTTGTAACAAAAACTTAAGGAGATAAGTTATCTCCTCCTGCCGGTGAAATCATGACATGTGTCATGTTTCACAATTTTCTATAAAAATATTTTTAAAAATAAACAAAATAGCACACATGTCTCATTTTTATTGGTTAGAGGAGATAAGTTATCTCCTTATATAAGGAGATACATTATTCTCAAAACTTAATTGTTTAAGATTAAGTTTTTAAACTTAATTGTATAATTTTGGAGCAATTAAAGCATTGAACCTATGTTATGTGATGATTTTTAACTTATTTGTGACATCATAGCATAACCTCAAATGAGAATGTCTTTAAATTGGTAGTATTAATTAAAGAGAAAAAAATGTATTCACATATAATACAATAATTTTTTATATTATTATTATATCATTCAGTCATTAATAAATAATATATTAATGATATCTAAATTTTTATACAACAACACATAAATATTATTAATTTATATTATGAATTTTTAATATAAATATAGTCAACTAACCATTATTCCACTGACCTTGATGTGTAGTATAAATTTAATGAAACATATATAAATGTAAATAAAAAACAATCAAATTATTTTCTCAATTAAATCTACTATCATCTCTTAACTCTTATAATTTTAGAAATTAATTTATATAACTTATGAAAGTATTATATCTATACTATATATAATCTATATCTATACTTCTGTACTATATATAAAGCCAAAACTTGAAATAACTTCCCTCATGGTGTAATTTTCATTTCCTATATTGCATTTAATGTTATTTAATTTTTACAAAAAAATTATATAATTCTAAATAACTACCAACAATACAATAATTAAGCACATATCTCACCTTAAATTAAACATTATCATAAACACACAAAAATATAATATATAAAAATTGAATATTAGTATCACGCTAGCAACTAAGTGCTGTGTAATAATTAAAATAAAACTAAACACACTACCACCAATTTTTCAGGGAGAAAAAAACAAAGCTAGTAGCGGAACAAGTTTCTTCCTTTTGTATAAAAAAACACCATAAACAACACAATCTCTTGGAAGAAAAGCACTAATCGAACAGTTACCTACACTGTAAACCGCTTCCATTGAAGATCATCTTAAATATCTTCTTCTAACTGACTCCAACTAAAATTCAAAACTCCATAACGACGCGCCAAATCGCCACCCTACCGGCGTCTACGATGGCCGGAAACTGTTTACCGGCGGTTCAGGTAACCGGAAGCGGCCGTCCTGTTCTTCTCCCGAACGAGATCGAGTGCTTCTTCCTCTCCTCCGTTGACGTTCTCTGCGAAGACACCGAACCCAACGCCACTTCCTTCCCTCATCTCAAATCCGGCGTTCTCATCCTCACCACCCACCGCCTCCTCTGGCTCTCCGATTCCCCCTCCGCCGTCGCATTCGCAATCCCCCTCGCCGCGATCTCCCACATCTTCTCCCATAAAAAGTCCCTCAAGTCAATGTTCACTTCCCCGAGGGTCCGCTTCCAGGTGTCGCTGTCGCCGGAAGGTAGGATTTCGGCGTCGGGTTCGAGCTCGGTGGTGGTGACGATCGTGGTGAAAGGGAAATGGGACTATGACGCGTTTTTGGCTAAGTTTTGGGGAAATTGGCGGGGTAGGGCGTGGGAAGAAGCGGAGAGTGTTTCGAGTTCGGGTTCAAATGTTGCGGCCGCGGCGTCTTCGAGTGGGATTTATTCAAGTGATGGGACGGTGAGGATGGTGGGAGTGTCAGGGATATTGAGGAAGGAACAGGAGATGTGGGAGAGTACTGATAAGAGCTTGAATGAGGCTTTTCAGGATTTGAATGCTCTTATGGTAATTGCTTTATGACTTTATGTTTATGTTTACTCTCATGATGTGGAAATATGAAATGATATATAACATGAAAATAATTTGCTTATAGGACAAAAGAGTGCAACTGAGTATTGCATTGAATTGAAGTTAGTTAGTTAGGTTAGGTACAAGGGGCTCAAGTCATATTAACTGAAATATGTTTCCATTAAATGGTAACTGGTTGTGCATTGCTGGAAGAGTGATTATGGCTTTATAGTATTTTGTTCAGATTATAGGAAATTAGGAACATACATTGCACAACGGTGCCCATATCTGTATTATAAGGTTTTAGACATTCATAATCAAATTAAGAAGCCACCATTGTGGCCCACAATGGTGGGTTCTTCTTATCATACCACTCACCACTGTGGGAAACATTCTTTGCAGTTTTATTAAGAACTCGTTCCTATTTCGCAACTGGTTCTTATGTGTGTTCTGAGGCGAACTGTGGAAGTTCACCATTGGAGTGACTGTTTTTAAGTTGTTGAGAAGTGTAAACAAGTATAAAATAAACAATGAAGCCCATTTAAGAACGGAAAAGCCTTCACGGCTGTGGAAGTGTGGATGCTCTTATATTTCTTTTGTTGTATCTGTTTCCTTTTGAGCTGAGTTTTACCTTTAAATATAATTATTTTGCACCAGTCCACCTTTTTTAAATATGCCCACTTGTGGGCTGAGTTTTACCTTTATGTTGTGCGAAAACACCTTAACTTGTACTTTCTCCTACTTGATTGTGACAATTGTAGCAAATTATAAATTATTTTTGTACTAATTATTCTTAACTAGTTGTATTTCTTTTAGTTTGTATTAAGTTGCTTGAACTTTTGGATTTATGTTGGATTTGCAGAGTAAGGCAAAAGAGATGGTGATGCTAGCAGAGAAAATGAGGCAAAAACTTTTGTCTGGCTCAAGTTCTCAATCTACTACAACTGGTGACGAGGAGATAGGTTCAAAGGAAGAGATGCAAGAATTGTTATTGAGTGTAGGTATAATATCCCCTGTCACCAAAGAGTCTGCAGGTGCCTTGTATCATCAACAGTTATCTCGTCAGGTTCTCTTATCTAACCTCTTCATTACATGTTATTTTTAAACTTATCAAATGGTCATGCAAATTGTAAGAGCTTTTGAAAATGATTATCTTATAAAAGATTGATTTGATCTAACTGGTAAACAATTCATTTTCATAATTAATGTATAATTTTATTCCTGCTATTTTTAGCGGGGAGCCTTAGCGCAAAGGTAAGATTGTTGTTTAGTGACCAAGAGGTGATGAGTTCAAATCCTGAAAAGAGTCTATCTGCTTGAAAGATTTAGGCTGCATATATATACCCTTCCCAAACCCCACTAGGTGGGAGCTTGTGCACTGGGCCATCCTATTTTTAATGGGGAGATTCTCAGGACTTGTGAGCCATATCTTAACGAACATGTTGAGATGAATTTTCCTTTGGCGATGAGTGATGATAATGAAGGGCTGACAGTAGGGTAGTATCAACGGCAGCTGGTGTTGAAGAAAATGTAAAAATACTAGAAACCAAACCAAGAAGGATTAACATGAGAGTAACAATGGTCTCTGTGTTCTTAATGCTATGGATTAAATTAACAATCTCTTGCTGTTGGCCTTTCTTTAAGGGAAACTTGATTATGGCCTTTTGTTAGTTACCTATTTGTTTAAAATATTCTAACATGTCCTTGTTAATACTTAGTTGGCAGATTTTGTCAAAGTTCCACTTGAGAGAGCTGGAGGAATTATCAATCTAATTGATGTTTATTGTCTATTCAATCGTGCTCGCGGCACAGGTTTCACTATCTCCTTTTCCCCCAGACATGATTATCTTTCAAGTTCTACATTTTCAATTAATACCCCCCTTGTTTGGTTGTTTTATACAGAATTGATTTCACCTGATGATTTGTTGCAAGCATGTTCTCTGTGGGAGAAGTTTGATGTGTACGTATATCATTATCTTCTATTTTTATCACTTCTGTTAGTGTGTTTTGGTCATAGTATAGACATGTAGTTTAGGTGACTACAAATCATACTCCTTGGGATTCTTCCTTTTTAATTCTTAAATGCATTTTCCTTTTTTTGTTTGTTATTTCTATATTTTGATGGTGTTATTGAATTGTTTCAGTTCATTGGTTCTGCGTAAGTTCGACAGTGGAGTCATGGTAATACAGACCAAGTCCCACAGTGATGAAGAGGTGAGTTCATTTTGTCTGTTTGGTTGTGGTCCTTTTTTAAAAAGTTTTAATTTCTGTCATAGCTATTACATTTTTGTCATTTCAACAACAATTTCTACATTTGATGAAATGGAAAATGGTCAGATTAGACCTTACTTACTAAGTGCTGTTTGTTCGGTGTAGGTTATCACTAAAATCAAGATACTTGTTATGAAACCTGATGCTCTTCGACATGGGATAAGTGCTAGTGATGCTGCAAGGACACTGGGAGTTGCCCCGGCAATGGCAAAGGAGCATCTCTTGTCTGCTGAGAGCAAGGGTACACTGCTGTACTACTTTGTTCATTACATTTAGCAAAAAAATTGTGTTCTGATTTTTGTAAAATCTTTTTCAGGTGTACTATGCAGAGATATAAGCCCTGATGGATTTCGATTCTATATTAACTTGTTCCTTGAATTTGATCGAGATGATATGTATTTGTAAGTAAACTTTCTACTGCTTGATATGTAGTTTTGTCTTCTTGAATGTTTTACGTGCTGAGAACTACACTATTTGTCTTCGTTATCCAGCAATACTGACTTTGCAGTGTAGCTTGCTGCTTTCTAGTTGCTCTAGAGTTAAATTCCCAGTTCTTACATCGCATTGGTTTAAATTTGATGATAGATGATTTTGTTCATTGATTGATTTCATTAGCATGAGTTGTTGTTGTGATAAAAGTATTACTTACTGCCATTTATACAGAGTGAAAGATCAAGGTCTTTATGCCTCATGGGTAAGGGCAAACCATGCTCATGGGTAGAGTTGCAAGCTTGCTCATCTGAATTTAAGGTTTGGACAAATTTTGAGTGCTGAGAACTGACCTATCTCAAGGTGGTTTAAGTGTACTTAAGCAAAAATTTGTGTGTAGTTTGCTCTTTTATTGACTTTAGCCATTGTGCTTTTTTAGGGTCATGTCATTCTATACTTATTTTTTTCCTTTTTGCTCATAGAAAATTAACAGGTTGAAATGATGTTCAAGGTTAATATTAATGATTTCAAATCAAGCACATCATCCTGTCAACAACAAAAATCGTGTTAACACGTGCAGTCTGCCAAATTGGAGTGGTGTATTTTCATATGGTTTTTATATGTTGCGACTTGCAACTGATCCAGTTGAAGAAACCATGGCAGAGGTAACAGTTATTGATGATTTTTGACACTACCATTATGTACATTAGAGACATGTTTGGCTTCAGAATATTGGTAGCAGGTTTTTGCAATCTGTAAACTTTGTTTAATACATAGAAATGTTTTGAAGTTATCAAAAACTAGCGTGTTGACATGCACTGTCGTGTCTGCCAACCCGCTTTCCTATAATTTATAAGATATAGTTTGTATGTCATAAATGTCAACTATAATATTCTATGTTATATATTTATAATCTACATTTGAATTTATTCGATTTGTGTAATGTTCAATTTAGAAAATTTAACATTCATGTTCTACATACAAAACTGATAGTTATAATGTAAGAAGAAATAGTTAACCAAATAATATGGAACTTATGTTGGTTGGAGAGGAACATTGGTTATATATGGTTTTTTTGGTAAAAATTATAAAATAGTGAGGCAAAATAGGGAGAACCACAAATTACACCATGGTGGGTGGTTATTTTGGGTTTTCCCTTTATAAGTAGTATAGATAAGAGACGTTTTTAGTCATGCTCTCAATTGGCCAAACAATATAGTTTCTATTTTATCAAGTTTAAAGCGTAGGAAATGTTAACAAGTGCTTTAGGCTCATTGTTTAAGGAAGAGAAATTAGAAACTGTCTTAAGAAAATGTTGTTTTCACATATGAACTTTGTTTTCCAAGAAAATATCTCATTTTGTATTTCTTAAAAAAAGTTCTTATAACATTCGATAACACAATCTTAAATTATATGTATTTTAGATTATTGACAATCTTTTTTCTAGGAAAATTATACTTTTTGTAAGTAGGCTGCATCAGCATCAGCAATTGCCCTTTATGTTGGTCTTTATTATTATGAAACAAACCATGCAATACTTAACACCAGTATACAACCAATACAAGCCATAGGAAGTTTTTCATGAATCAGGAAATCAAATTGAAGCATGCTAGAACTCAAACTGCATCTTTGATGTGTACGAAAGTGTGTCAAGTAAAGTACCCATGGCTTTATTCATGGGTGGTGGACCGCATCTAAGTATCTGCAAATATAAATGTGATGAATAATGTCACCAAGTAATATACATAGGTCAATATGATAAAAATATATTCTATTCGTAATTGATAGACTATAATCATTAGGTTTATGGTAAAATCAACCTGGATATTTGGGCCTGGTTCTGGACAATGGCCTTGAATCATCTCCTTCGAGACATACCCAACGCCACCCTTCCATTCATTAGGAGGCTGCCAAATGTTGAAAATATCAAATATTTTATTCTACATACCTAAGTTTGAACTCAAACTTAATGTAATAACCTTTTATTTTATTAGTAACAATATATTTTTTTGTTAATAAAGTTAATTATAGTCACAATGTGCTTAATCGTGTGGTTATTCATTCCATCAAATGGTCTTATTACATAAAATGGATTATTTTCTTTATTGGTTATACAGTAAAGAGATACAAATATTGAAATAACGTTAGAGGAGCATGCCAATTACAAGAAATTACAAATGTGTATGTTTTGGGTTTTGGATGGAACAACCAACCTTGCTGAGAACATAATAGACTTTGAACTGGTCAGGAAATTTGTTCGCAAACCTATCTAGCTCTTCCTGCAACACAAATTAGAACACTGACGAAACAAAACCAGGAACAGACCAATATTTTGCAAGGAAACAATCTATTACTGTTGCGAAAAAAATGACTGTAGATACATTTTTATTTATTAAATCTCATAGCATGTGTTAAATTTTAGTGCCAAATAGTACAAATCAGAATTGATGACAATATTTTTAGTTACCAGCTTTGAGAACAGTTCTACTATACATATACCCCTAATTAAACCTTATTGTTGAAACCTCGTATTATATTCTATATGATACATACAGATCTATGGAGAAAAGAAGGGAAAATCACAATGTTATTGATGATTTAGTTTGTAATAAGAATAAGATATAGTTTTGTATAAACGTTTATTCTTCCACTAACACAACATTACGTTATTTAAATTGAATAACTACTATTCTCTAAAAGAAGGATTTTGTAACTAGCTAGTTACCTTTAACAGAATGTCGTCCACTGTCACATTGGCATATATAAGATGCAATCTCGTTTTGTCCATAGGATTTTCTAGTATGGCTCTTATAAGCTGCAACAAAATGAGGGAAAAAACAAATAATTACATAATGTTAGTGGGCCAAATCCAAATAATCATGACAAACTTCTTCAGCCAAATTTCTTAGCTGAAGAAAACAAATGTTTGTAATTGTAAATGCTTATAAACAGAAACATGTCTAATTTTTTTAAAATTTTAAGCTCGTCATTTATAAGTTAATTATACAATAGCATATAAGAAAATTTTCAATCACAATTAATGCATTCACTAAACTCTAAAAATTATTGTACCTGAAACATTGGGGTGATTCCTGAGCCTCCAGCAATCATTCCAAATGCCCTAACCTGTCCAGGTTTGTAGCTGAAACGTCCCTACAAGCTCCCATGTACACTCTTTATCACACCATTTTTTAATGAAAAATAAAATAAAATAAAATATCCTCATCACACTTGCATTTTGAATATTTATCCCTAATAACTTTATATTATATGATTTGTACATCAAAAACAAACTTATAATGTATATAATTAGGCTCTCGACCAATAACTCTTAAGGAATGAAGTACCTTGGGGCCCCTCACTGCCAAGAAGTCACCCACCTTCATTTGTCTAAAATGGTGGGACATTTTTCCATTTGGGTACATCTGTTATCATACAAATAATTTGCACCAATAAATACATATATTGGAAAATTATATTAGTCCTTCAAAGATATATTAATTGTACCTTAACAACCAAATCAAAATAGCCAATATCTGAATCCAAAGTGATTGGTGTATATGATCTCCTAACTTCAGATCCTTGACTATCTTTACCCCTGCTTAGTAGTTAAAATATATACAATATTACATCAATGAATGATGTTTTATTATTATCATACATTTCTATTTCCTTTTGTTAATAGTCAGAGTTTGAGAATTGTTTTATTATCATAAAAAAAACTCTAAGGCTAGAACAATATGAGTGAAATAATTTTCAAACCTGACAAGTATGTTTTTTCCAACAGGAAGACCTAGCACCGAAGTAGGAGTAGGAAGGGCAAATCTGAATCTTGCAGAGTTGGGGCTGATTTGGGTCTTCTTTACAAGTTTAAATTCTTTGAAATTTTTGGGGTCCAAGCAACCTGAAAAAAATACCCATGTTGGTTCAGTTTTTTTGCTACCTATTTTAGTTGTCAATTTTTATGAAAATAATTAGTCTATAATGTCATTTTAGAATTAGGACGACTTTCATTTGATAAATATTGATATTGTTTTAGGTGAGTTGAATTTTGAAAAGTAAAAAATGAAGAAAAAAATAATAATAAAGAGTGGTGAAATATATTTATGAGATAATTCTAATGTCTACCTTTTCTTAATCATTTAACAGAAACTTCAATTTACAAATAAATTCTTAGTGTATGTGCTGTTAGGTTTTTTGAAGTGAGGGTTGAGTTATTGATCAACACTTTGATATACACATTTGACTTGTTTTGAATTAATAGTTTAAAATTTATGTATCAATAGTGTAAAGTTTTTTATACTGTCAATACATTATTGATTTATAATACTTTTGTATGAAAGTCAATAATAACTAATATATGAATGGTAGATATTTGCTGATAGTGTAAAAAATAATTATACCGTCATTGTATAAGTATTAAATTCTTTAATTAATCATCTTAATGCATTTCCATTGATTTAATATTAGAAACTCAAGGCTTCTTTTAAATGCATTAAAATGTTTATATAACCTCTTGTCTAAAAATGTTTCTATATTTTAGCTACACTTTCTTTTACTAACTTTTAGAAAGTACAATTGATCTATGCACGCTTAGACTTTATATGCTCGTTCACCAACTTTAAATCTAATGGTTTCTTCATCTTCATTGAAGTGACCATTACTCAATAATGGCATAAATTCAAACAACATACACTCCCAAAGAAAAATTAGTAAAAGAGAAAAATATATATACTGATTGTCTAATAAAATTTTATACTATCACTATTATTTATAATTTTTATATTTGATTATCATTAACTTTTAAATATAAATAATACAAATAAATACTATATGTTATATTGATTATGTGTAAATTTTTACATTAATAATATTTAAATATCACACTCTTAATAAAATAAATATTCTCTGTATTGTGTGCTAGCAATTAAGTGCCCATTTTCCTTCCTATTCATAAACCAACCCAGAGGTTTACATTAATAGTATATAAATATTACACTCTTAATATGTCACATCTCAACATCAGTTTGCTATAAAAGGGCGACCGAATTGTCCTGAAACCGGTGAGTCTAAATATATATAAGATTTGAATTCATGACTTTCACACATTATAATAATATTTATATATTGTTAGTGTAAAAATTTATACACAGTCACTACATCATTTATCAATTGTTTGTATTAATTTTTTAGAGTGAGACTCCCTTCGAGTAATGGAGAGATAAGCGACTTTTTTCTTTGTATTTTAAGGGTAAATGTGAAATATCATTTTAAATAAAAAATGATATAAATGTCAATGTGTGTTACTTTTAAATGTTAATGGAGATGAGTCTAACTCAATTTTTAAAGAGTCGATGATAATTATATAAATGATGAATGATATAGTAATTATAAAACTCAACTCATACGCTATTAATACATGCCAGACTCACCCTCCAATGAAATCTAGTATACAACTCGGATATTCACATTACACGTGGATTGATAATTTAATCATAGCTAATCCAATTGAAGTTTATAATAAGATATTGGAATGATTTTCAAAAGGAAAATAATATATTATTTTACAAATTTCATATCACATTAAAGTAATATGTATAATAATTAATTTATAAGTAACATATATCACTTTCTTGTAGAATAAAATGATCCGTACCAGATTTGGTAAGAGGATGTAATACTCTTTTGAACATGATAGAAACAAAACCTAGAAATAGTGAAAATAAATACCTTTAGGGTTTCTCCTGAAATAGTAAATATAAGCAGCTGTAAGGCCAACAGCAACAAGAGCAACTGCACCACCAACCAGTTCAGGTCGCAGGTTCTCAACAAATGGCAATTGCTTCAAATCCAACATTGATAAACGTAATGACATGTTGAATGGTAGTTCCAACATTCTTCAATAAAATTTGGTTAATCACCAAATGCTATTATATACATGCAAACTATGCAACATATATATAACAATATAAAGCTATTACTTTAATCGGTTAGTTAATTCTTTTCTTAATCTTCTTCTCATCATTGTTCTCATGGAATGAAGCAAAGAATAACCCCAAACGTAACATATGGGACATTATATTCTATATATAGTACTTCTACGTTTCTTCAGTGAGATTGAGGATACCTTATTCCAAATAAAAAAATGAAAATATACAAAGAGGAATATGTAATAGGACACAACAACCTCACTAGGGTTTATTCTAGAGCAGTCATGTTAAAGCATGTTCTTAGTTGTTATAAAGAATGAATTTGGTTTTGATCTCTACAAAAATAAATTTAGTATAACATTCTTCTAAACTTTTAAATTACACCTTTTCTTCCTCAACATTAAATTAAGTTGGCATTATTAAGTGTTCGTAGGGTTACATGAAATCTTATGTCACTTGTGCGAAGACACATATTAATTAGAATGGAGATTTATTGTCCCCTTTTTATCTTGGCCAGAATAATATTTTGACTCTTCAATTAAAAATAAATTATCTTTGTTATTGCATTGTTGAAATTGAAGGCCATGAAATTGAAATTAACTCCTTCAAATTGAAACGCTTAAAGGTTTGTTTGGCAGTATTTTGAAGGGGAATGAAGGAAAATAGAAAATTTGGGAGTCATAAAATACACTTGTGAGAGACTCTCAAGCCATCTATTTCCCTTCCCTCCAAAATCCAACTCCCAAATTAACCTTAAGGAAGTAGCTTTTCCTATCAATGGCGTGAGACCCCCTTTTGTACCTCTCTCTAGGTCAATACTTATTGTTGTTATTCCAATTTCCAAACCCAAATTAAAACTTGCTAAATTTGGAATAATGAGAAAAAAATTCAAACCCAAAAATTATCATTTTCTCATCTCCAGAACTAGTTATAATTTTTTGGGTTGAGGGACATGATTGATTGAACTTAGAGTTTGAAGTTGATGAGCTTTAATCACTCTTAGACTCAATGGGCAATGTCCAACTCTCAACTCTTCGTGAGTCAAGAATCTGGGCCCTTGGTCCATCAAGAATTCTCACATGTAAATCCTTTTATTCATTTCTTCACACTTTCCCAAAACTCAAATAGTTATCTTTTGGATTTGGAAGTCCCTTTTTGTTTAGATTGTTGTTCTTAATAGGATTAATGACAATAATTTGCTCCACAAGGGCAAATCTTTAACATTTGCATAATTTATATAAATATATAAGTATACAGATTTATACACAGTCAATAAATTATTTATCATTCATTTATATTTTTTGAAGATTGAATAATGTATTAACATTATATAAAACTCTTACACTATCGATGCATACATTTTTTTAATCTATATACTGTGGTTCAGATTCTAAAAGTGACCTCATCTTTTTCTACATTGCTCAACAACAAATGTGCTTTGCGATATATTTTTTGGTATTCTTCAGGAGTCTTGGATTTGTCCTATGGACTAGTACTCTTTACTGCTTATTAATAAGTTTAGAGGTTATGACAATCATAAAGATGTCAAAATTCAATGGCAATGCTCTATTTTTGCAATCCTTTGCTGTATTTGGTTAGAAAGGAACAATAGAATCTTTAGTGACACCTTTTTGACTTTAGATTATGTTTGGGGTAGGGTTACTATATTGGCTTCGCCTTAGTGCAAAACTCGTGTGCTTTTTAGTGATATGTTCATTTGGTAGATATCCATGACTCTTTTGCTTAGCTTATAAGTTTCTTTTTTGTTCTTATGCAAATTTCTTATCCTCCTATAATATTATCCCTTCTCTTTTAATAGTAATTTCTTCTATAAAAAACATTAATGTGTAAAAAGTCTTATCAACCAACTACACCTTTAAGAAAAAGAAGAAAAAATGTATTTAGGTTGTAAAAGTTTTTTATACATAATTTAATTATTATTGATTGCTAAAATATAAGGAATATAAATAAATAAAAGTGTAATATCTAATTATCTATGTATTGTCAGAGTAAACATTCATTCATAATTAGTATATTATTTACCATTCATTTGTATTACTTTTTTGAAGAGTTAATAATAATTTAACATAAATGATAAATAGTATAATGATAATATATAAAACTCATATATTATATACATCTTTTCTACAAATAAATGATAATTAAATATCAACCATAAATAAATAAGTTTTTATACTACACTCTGTATTATACTTTAAGAAAACAAATATTTTTTTAGGTGATAAAGTAGGAAAAGGAAGAGTTATGATAGGGATGGCAAAAAAACCCGACCCATGGGTACTCATGGAAATACCTGTAACAGGTACCCGCGATAATAGCTTATGGGCGGGATCGGGTTTTGTATACCCATCCTGTGGGTACCCACAAATTTATAAATTTAATTTTTAGTTAAAGTTTTATATATATATTATTTTAAGATTATATATCATATACTTCATTATTATTATTTCATAATAAATTGCATCGTTTTGATTATGATTATAAATTTATCATATAAATATTATTTATTCATGTAACAATTATTTTTACATATTTATTATTACAAATTGTATAAATATATAATTAAAATTAAAACTCAATAAGTACCAACAAATACCCGCTAGCCGCACGGGTATCACAAATATTGCAGGTTTGGGCACAGGAAAGAACAAGGATCACATGTCCCAAAAAATTCTTGTCCTCATTTCCTAAGTCAATCGCATTAAATATATAATCAAAAAAAATTATTTTCTGTTTTTATGATTTTTTTCTTAACTAGTTGTCATTTTCTGATAAAATTGATACACCATGGAACACCAAATCTTAAGACAGATGATCTATATTCCCGTACAAAATCTCCCAAAATGATTACGCTATCCATCACACTATGTAATAACCCTTTCATTCACATTACTCCAAACTCCATCGTTAAACACATAATTCCAAGATTCATCATTACCAAGCCACTCAATCAACAAACTCAACAATCTACTTGTGCTACCATTATTTTCTTCAATGCTCTAGGAGGCCATTGGAATATATACAATGTATCATCTTTCGGATATATACACGGAAGATTCTAATACCTGAGAGTAGTGTGTGACATATATTAAAATTTTAAATAACAAAAATTACACATAGTCCTATACAATATATAAAGGAAACCATGTTTTAACTACCACTATGCATTAATTTCCAATTTTTTATTTTGTTCTTGACAATTTTTAATTTCTAAAAAAATCATATAATCAAAAGTAATTATCATTAACAAAATAATCATCTATCCCACTTTAAATTGGATATTACCATAAATATAAAAAAATTATAACATAAAATACATATTCAATACAAAAAACATTTTAATTCTCTATAAAAATATACAAATATGAAAACATTAATATGAAAATCACCAAAATTTAAATATAACTATTCAAATAAATTACACGTTCCATATAAATTAATGTCAGAGTTGTTAAACACTTATTGCTCAATACAAATTAATAATGAATCATTCATTCATGCATATCTCATTCAACCATGTAACCTATTTTTTGTAATTTTCATAGCTGAAAACTATCTTTGTGCGGTTACTGTTGCAATATCTAAAATCATTGTAAACAAAATAAAATATAATCGAAACAAAACATAATAGAAATTATAAAGATTTAAAGAGTGAATAGAAACAATGAAATATAATAGAAACAATGAAGCAAATAAAGAATAAAAGAAACGAAACATTGTTTGAAATAAATAAATAGAAAAACTGAAATAAAGATAGTGTTAAATATATATCCAAACAATGAAATGAAAATTTAATGAAACAAACAAATAACAAAGGGAAATAGCTTTATTCAAATGCAACAAATAGAAACAATAAAATTGAAACAATGAAATGAAAACAATGTTAAGATAATAGAAAAAATGAAAAACAGAATAGAAACAATGAAATAGAAAATGCTAAAGGGCTATATAAACAACCAATTAGCTAAGAAAAAAAACAATATTTGAAGACAATATTTAGTCTCTAGCTAATATTCTTGTATGTAGGTAATATATAATTTTCTTTAAAAAAATCATGAGTAATAATGTATACTATTAAGTATTACAAAAAAATAGAACATAATATCAATGCATTGTGAATGTAAAGATTTATACACATGCATCATCTACCATTTATTTGAATTACTTTTTCAAAGAAACAATGATGATTAAAAGAATGGTTATGGTATGCTGACAATATATAAAACTCTTACACTATTAATGTATACATTTTTTCCTTTAAAAATATATAATTTAAAAAAAAAAATCAGTTGCACATCCTCACCACCACATGGCACCATCAACAATCTACTTGTGCTACTATCATTTTTCAATGCTGTAGGATGCCATTGGAATATATACAATGTGTCATCTTTATGATATTAATGTAATATCTATACATAATTAATATAAAGATTTATATATAATTATTACATTATCTAAAATTTAAGTGTATTATTATTTTTAAAAGTTGATAGTCACAAAACATGAATGATATAGATAATAAACTGACAATATATAAAACTCATATACTTTCATTCTAAATATTTTTTCCCTCTCACTTCTTTTATTCTCTAACATTATATCTTGTCAAAGAAATTTCATCAAAGGTCAAAGGGGAGTTGTGTTTTGTTATCAAGCATTAGTATCTAGTATCGAGTCATGCATGAATCTCCAAAGGAAGCAAGTTAAGTATAAACTCCCAAGAGGAATAAAAAAAATCAATTATAGCTGGCCTGCCAATGTCATTGTTTAAACCATAATAATTGAAGGCTAGACATAAATTAAATCTTGGGTATGCATGGGATAAGTTTAGGTTAATTTATACCTGGCCCAATATTTTAAGGATAATTTTTTAGATTTCAACTTGTTCCTTTCATGATTTAATAATGGATATGATGAAAATCATTCAACGTAATATTTTGATACAAACAGAATCATATAACTAGATTACTTGAAAACTAAAACTAGAGCATGTTTTAGGATATATTTTCAAAGTATATTATTACGATGTAAAATATTATTCATTTAAATAACAAACATTGTTATTTTTCATGCTTATTTATAAGAAAATTATATATTAAAAGATTAGAAGAAAACATATACTCTGACTAAGAGTGTTTTATAGTGTTATTATATCATTTTACAATTCATATTTGATTATTATTGACTCTAAAATAAAGTTAATATAAATGAATAATATATAAAAGTAAAGTTAATATTTAAAAATTAATGGAAGTGAATTGTAAGCTAAAGATGAATATTCTCTATGAGGAGGACGTTAGAATTTCTGACAATTAGTGGGTCACAAATATAATTCTATAATAGTGTTATGACCATTATTTAATTAGTCAAAATATACAATGATCTTCGGTAATTAATTTGGTGGCTAAGGGTATATGTGTCATGAAATATTATAAGTGTAGATACATTCAGACAATTTCTGATTTGATGAAGGGACTGAATTAGAAATATTGCAACTTAAGTAGTAACTGCTTCAGTTACTTTTATGGGTTATGGTCCCCATTTGTAGAGCAACGAGTTTTGTTGAGTAGGCTGATGAGAATAAAGGTGAATTGTGAAAAGTTATCCAATAGGATATAAAACCAGCATCACAATTCCATAAGGTAATCTTGATCAGAACACTTAAGCTAGAACTTGGCTTTCTCATTCCCCTCTAGAGAAGTAGAAGGAAAACCATCAGGCTCTAACATCTGGAAGATCATCACATCTGCAAGATCATCACATCCACATACCTCCGAGATTCCAAATGGCTAATCAAGGTATGTTCTTCTTCACCATGAAATCAATTGGGGTTTCTTCGGTCTGGATCATGGTTGTTCCATTTGGGTTTATGTATGGGCATAAACATTGTTTATAGGAACAAAGTCATGATCATTAGGGTTTCTGCATTCAATCTAAGGATTATTCATGGAAAATTTCCAACAATTAGTATTAGAGCCGCCCTAATTTGATTCATGTGTGAAATTAGGTTTCTTGTTTTTTCTTCCCTAAAATCTGGATTGATTTAGGGTTTTGGGTTTTATTTATGCCATGGCTCGATTAGAATAGAAATTCATCGTTTTTCATGTATATAGCTATAGATTCGAAATGAATCGATGTTTTTCTGGTGTTTTCTTGAATTTTTGGGTGGTTTTTTGGAAAAGAATGATGCATAAAACGCCATGTTCATATTCTGTCGCAGTGCTCTCGCTCAAGCGAGAGTGCCTCGCCCAAGCGAGAGCTAAACAGAAGCATTGGCTTCTATTCCGCTCAAGTGAGAGTGCCTCGCCCAAGCGAGAGCTAAATAGAAGCATTGGCTTCTATTGCGCTCAAGTGAGAGTACCTCGCTCAAGCGAGAGTTCGCTCGCCCAAGCGAGGGTTCCTCACCCAAGCGAGAACTGGACAGAAGCTTTGTCTTCTATTGAGCCCAAGTGAGAGTACCTCGCCCAAGCGAGAGTACAATAAGACTTATGGGGCTTTGGTATCTTTGTGCATTGACTTTAAGTGTTATTTGGTTATCCATTAAGTTGTTTGTTATTTCAAGTGAGTCAATTGAAGTGAAATTTCACCAAAGTGATCCATTTCATGGATATAACTCATGAGAATATTGGATGTAAGTGTGCATGATTATTCATGCGAGTATTGACTGACCCAAAAGAAAGTTAATATTTGGTCGAAGATCATACACACCTGTGATGATAAACATGTTATAATTCTAATTTTTTTATATATGGGATTGATGAATCAATCTAAAGAGGGATTCGTCAGTTGACATGCCTTATTATAAATGTTTGATCATTTCAACAAAGTACCACTTGCAGTTAATATTATTGTCCAAAGACTTGATATTAATGGTGCACTAGGTATCTTGATTTGGCCATACCATTATTTAAGCACATTGATAATTTTAAGTTGTGAGCATAATTTAATATTTTTTCTTTTGTTCTATTCTGCTACATCAATTGCTTCTATATCTGCAAATTTAAATTTGGTTCCGGTCCTTAATAGAGAAAATTTTAAGGACTGGAAAGAGAA
>NC_032016.1:19427741-19428371 GCF_001865875.1 Lupinus angustifolius
AGCGATAAGGCGGAAACAAGTACTCTATTACAGAACTTGATTTCCATGAGGTATCAAGGCAAGGGAAATATAAGGGAATATATTATGGGAATATCCAATATTGCTTCAAAACTTAAGGCCCTTAAGCTTGAGATGTCGGAAGACTTACTCATACATTTGGTCTTACTTTCTCTTCCTGCACAATTCAGTCAGTTTAAGATTTCTTATAACTGTCAAAGGGAGAAATGGACTCTAAATGAGCTCATTTCAGTTTGTGTGCAAGAAGAGGAAAGACTGAAGCGAGAAAGGATTGAAAGCGCCCATTATGTTAGTACCTCTAAAGATAATGGCAAAAGGAAAATCACTTCAGAGCCCAAGAATGAAGCTGCTAAGGGTCCAATGCAAAAGAAGCAGAAACAGGCTGATGTCTATTACTTTTGCAAAGGAACTGGACATCAAAAGAAAAAATGTGTAAAGTATCACGTCTGGCGTGCTAAGAAAGGTACATTTCTTACTTTGGTCTGTTCTAAGGTCAATTTAACTTCAGTACCTAGAAACACCCGATGGTTAGACTCTGGTTCAACTTCTAACATCAGTGTTTCAATGCAGGGTTGCCTGAGCTACCGAAAGCCTAATCATGTTGAAAGATAC
>NC_032016.1:19428471-19486537 GCF_001865875.1 Lupinus angustifolius
CTATAGGGCATTTTAGGTTGTTATTATGTACTGGTTTCTATTTGGATTTGAAAGACACTTTTGTTGTACCGTCTTTTAGACGGAATTTAATTTCTGTTTCTTATTTGGACAAATTTGGTTATTGTTGTTCATTCGGAAACAATTTGGTTCAATTGTCTTTAAATTCAAATGTTTTTGGAACTGGTTCACTTATGTTAAATGACAACCTTCATATGCTGAATATTATAGCTGATTATAGCGAAACCCTAAATGTGGAATCACGTGGTACTAAGCGTAAAATTGAAAATAATAATTCAGGTGCATTATGGTGCAAGTGCCTAGGTCACATTTCTCAAAAGAGAATTGAGCGTGTTGTGTCATATGGGATTTTGGATTCCATTGACTTCACAAACCTTAATGTTTGTGTTAAATGCATAAAAGGAAAACAGACCAAACAATCGAAATCTGGTGCATATAGAGCTTCGGACGTCTTAGAATTGATACATACGGATATTTGTGGGCCATTCCATACGGCTTCCTGGAATGGTCAACAATACTTCATATCATTCATAGACAATTATTCTCGTTATGCATACATCTTTCTTATTCATGAAAAGTCCCAATCATTGGACGTGTTCAAAACTTTTAAGGCTGAAGTTGAAAATCAACTCAGCAAAAGGATTAAGTACGTTAGATCTGACCGTGGTGGTGAATACTACGGTACATATGACGGTTCAGGTGAACAAAGTCCAGGGCCTTTTGCCAAATACCTAGAGGAATGTGGTATAGTCCCACAATACACCATGCCAGGATCGCCTAGCATGAATGATGTGTCTGAAAGACGAAATCGGACTCTTAAGGATATGGTAATGAGTATGATATGTCACTCTACCTTACCAGAGTCACTCTGGGGAGAGGCACTTAAGACTGCAGCTTATATTCTTAATAGGGTGCCAACTAAGGCAACTGCCAAAACACCTTATGAGCATTGGACTGGGCGAAAGCCTAGTCTAACTTTCATTTATGGGGATGTCCAGCTGAGACAAGGCCTTATAAACCTCATGAAAAGAAATTGGACTCTCGTACAGTGAGCAGTTACTTTATTGGTTACTCTGAAAAATCAAGGGGCTATAAATTTTATGACCCAAATTTAAAATCAATATTTGAAACGGGTACAGTCACGTTCTTTGAGGATATTGAGTTTGATGGGGAAGATAAGGTTAGAAACTTTATCTTAGAGGAAGAGTCCGTATCAATTCCAAATGCGATTCATATGGTTGCTTTTGATGAAGCAAATTTGGAACTTCTTCAAGACATAACTGATGATGCTTTCCCTACTCAAGATGAGTTGGTAATTCATGAAGGACAAACTCCAAACCCTCAAGAACATGGACAAGAGTTGCAAGAGCCAATAGTTTTGCATAGATCCACTAGAGAAAGGAGAAATACAATTCCAGATGACTACATTTGCTTTCTCTTGGAACATGAGGGTGATGGCTTAATGGACAATGATCCATTAAACGTTCGTGAAGCCATCCAAAGTTCCAATTCAGAAAAGTGGATTGAAGCAATGAAAGAGGAGTATAAATCCATGCAAGACAATAAAGTTTGGGAACTTGTCCCATTACCAGAAGGTAAGAAACCCATTGGTTGCAAATGGATTTTTAAGACCAAGCGGGATTCTAATGGTAATGTAGAGAGGTATAAGGCGCGTCTTGTAGCTAAGGGTTTTACTCAGAAGGAAGGGATTGACTATAAAGAGACTTTCTCTCTGGTTTCATCGAAAGACTCTCTTAGGACAATCATGGCTCTTGTAGCACATTATGATTTGGAGCTTCATCAAATGGATGTCAAAACAGCTTTTCTTTGGAAGATTGTCACACCCACATACCTTCGAGATTTCAAATGGCTAATCAAGGTATGATCTTATTCTTCACCATGAAATCAATTGGGGTTTCTTCGGTCTGGATCATGGTTGTTCCATTTGAGTTTATGTATGAGCATAAACATTTTGTTATAGGAACAAAACCATGATTATTAGGATTTCCACATTCAATCTAAAAATTATTCACCCAAAATTTCCAACAGAGGATACCGTAATAATTATTAGAGTCCAAGGCCACCTCTTTGAAAAGAATTTTACTTAACCTCTTTAAAAAGAATTCTCTAACAGGTAAAGAAATTCATAAAAATAGTTGTGCTCTTCGTCTTCTATGAGATTCGTGTAAGTACATGTATTTTAAATTTTAATAAAAAAATAAGGTGTTGATCTAGTGATATAAGACTCACTGAATTTTTAAAGTTGATAGTTCAATTCTTGAGAGTTATACTTGTTAGAATAGACAATTATGAACTTTGAAAGAGATTTTTTCCTTACAAAAAAGGTGAGGAATACCCTTGGTAGTACGAATTTTTTTTTTTTTACAAAAATAATTCGAAAAAAACATATTTATTATTAGCCATGGGTTCTCCACAATAATTTACCAACAAGCATAAATTCATAGTATATTTTCTCTATTTTTTCATCATAAATTCTTTATCCAAACATTCATCATTATTCATCCAATAATTTAACACTCATACATTTATGCCAAAATATTATCATACAATTTATCTAAAATTAAAAGATCATATTATGTAAAACTAAAACATAGTATGTAGGTTCATCGCGTCCAATTGGGAATTTATATTCTCTCCATGGTAAGATGAATTGTATTCTAACAATTTGTATTATCCAATCATTCACTTTAATAAGCTACCTGAATAATGAATAGGAGTGACAAAAAAAAATTCATAATCCGTAATTTATTTAAATATAAAAAAAACTCATCTATTAAAATTGATAAATTTAAATTAATATAATTCAATTGACAATTTTAAAAAAGAATGAATTTATTACATTAATTATAACAAATAGATGTACATGAATCTATACATTTGAATGTATTTAATCCATAAAAAAACAAACATTCATAATTCATTTGCTTTTTAATTTCCATCTCAACTACCACTTTTTATATGTGGTTTTTATCTTCACTTTCATTTTTTTATTAAATTAAATTTTAATATTGAAATATATTTTTAGTAGCACATGCTCAAATGATAGTGATATCAATGGTAAGACATGTGAGTGTTTTTTGGTACATTGGAAGGAAAAACAACATCAACAAAAAAACAAAATTAATGTAAAGAGTTTGTTCTTAAATATATAAAATATATAACTATCTTGTTAAAAATATTGTAAAGAACTTAGAAAAAATGCATGCTTGTTGTATATTGTAAAAATGGTTTTTCAAAACGTTCCAAAATCACTTATCTAAAAAGTCTTTCTTAAAAAAAATTAAAAACATAGTACTTAAAAACTTTAAAGGTAATTTTAAAAATGTGAAATAATTCATTTTTTAAAAGATTGATTTTAAAAAATATATATTTTCAGTTTTAATTCAAAAACATAAAATGGATTGGATATCAATCCATAAAATAGATTTATGGATCTATTGAATTTCATTCATAAAATTTGTACATGGATAAATTTCATTCATCACTTATTTTTAAATATAAGTAATAAAAATGAGTGATAAATAATATACTGGTTATTGTGTATTAATTTAATTTTTGTCCCAACAATGCATATATATTATATAATATGATTAATTATTATGTTTTTTAAGTTGTATTTTATATGACTTAAAAAAGTTAATTTATAATTGACTATTAATTTTATCAATTTATATTAGAGCATACTTGCTAAAATGGATTTGAAGATAATATTTTTGGCAGATGTAAAAGGAACTGATTTACTTATAGAGTATGAAAATAAAAATAAAAATAAAATATTTCTTTCTTAATCGAGAGGATATGATGAATGAAAGAATTGAGAATAGAAAATAATATTGAAAACAACATAAATGAACAATGTTTTATGGTTTATTAAAACAGTGGAAAGTTTGCCCCTAGTTGAAATTTACTATTCCAGTATTCCACAAAGCGTGATATTATTCCGTTATTTTTTATGGTTGATCACTATAATATTAAATTATTAGATATTTGAATTAAATGATTATAATTTTAAATTTTAGCAATTTGTTAGGATAACAGATTTTATCTCACAAATAAAACAGGGGGCCAGAGATTCTCGCACCATAAAAATATTACATGTTTTAGAATAACAAGATTTTACTATTAAATTTAAATGGTTAATTTAAATTTATGTAAGTTTCTTTAAAGTTGATAACAGAAAAACTAGTTTGCTACTTTGCTTGGTAAACTCCACTTGAATCAAAGCTATCGTGTACTATCATTTTGCAAACTCCAATTTGGTGCTAAATGATACTTTTTTTCAGTTATGATAATTTTTATACCTAATGATATATTATATCATCTATACTGTTATATAAATACAAAATATATCAGTGTAGTATGTAGATAATTGAACGGTCGTGATTTTTATATCTAAACTTTATCTTTAGACATTCAGGTAAGGAATAATTGGATATTATATGTTGTATATCATCACTTTAAGTTACTTTTTTATATGGAGAACATAATATTTTATTTGAAACACTAAAAAATTAAACACTTAGACATCTTTATGTCCTATTCTCTATATTCGAAGATGATCTCACATTCATCTTTGATTCATTTTTTCTAATAAGGAAGATCACACTTTTGAATGAGTGTCAAAATACAATCAAATTAAAAATTAAAGACTTATTCTTTATTAGAAAATAATTTTTTTACAATGATTTATATCATATAGAAACTTTATACTCAATCTCAAACTATAGCCAAAATTATAAAATCATATATAGTTAAAAACAAAAAATATGATATAATTCTCTAAAATGAAATACATAAAAATTAAATATTCAATATTAGAAAATAAGAATGCAGGTCAGTTGGCACGAAATATCTGTCAAACTCTAGTTTTAAGGTAAAGATAATTAAAGAGGAGAAAAAATGTTGAAGTGCAAGAATTCATCTATGATCACTATATAATTGATTATTGATATTTGATAATTAACCATTATTCATTTTTTTTAAAATTAATCTAAATAAAAGATAAAAATATAATGAATATGTCACTAATATGCATAGATATTATATTCATAAAATGATAAAAAATCAAAACTTTAAATTAACAAATCATAAAATAATAAAGAATCGAAAGTTTAGATTAACAGATCATAAAATAATAAAGAATCCAAAGTTTAGATTAACAAATCTTCAATTAATCCATATATGTATCCTTAACATACTAAATTAATATATAGCTTTATTCAATATTTTTACATACTTTTAATATCATAACTAATATGTTCCAGATTCACTATAACATATATTATCAAAAAAAGAAACAACTGAAACACAAAAATTGCATTTTGAATAAAGAAAACCATAGAAAAGTGATTATTCTGTTCTTACACAGACAAGCATGAACATTTACACGTTGCATCCATTACTGACGTGTTATTCTTTCTTGTAATTTCCGTCTTTTATTGGTGTTGTTCTTTATCTTCATCTTCTTCTTCTCTTACAATGCAAAAGCATTGCACAAATTCTCTTCAACAATAACATAACACATCTTATTTATTATATTGTCTTTATCAATCTGCTTCTAAGTTGAAAGAAAAAAAAAACAATCTTTTACCACTATTTCTCACAAATTCTTATCACCTTCACTCTTCTGTGCATAGTTTCGTGATTTAAGGTTCTGGGGTTGCTTTGTTTTGTTGTCGGTTTTTGGTGCTGCATAAACTTGTTGGTACAACGTTGGAATCTGGGGTGGTCCTATGTTTTTTGTCTTTTTGGTTTTTGGATCATGGGTTCTAAGTTTTCATATTTCTATGCAATACCCTAAAGAGATTCCAACAAGTTCTGTTTTTTTCCCTTCAAGATCTAGCTGAGTATAAGTGAAAACTTTCTAGGACCACTGTGATGGAGAATAGAAACTCAGTTGAGAATTCTTCTAATATTGAATCTACAACGAACAATTCAGCATCACGTAGGAGTATTATGTCTAACCACTCTAGAGGTTCTGGCAGGAATTCAATAAGGGAAGTGACTTTTGACCAGTCAGGATCCAAGCCTGTGAGGTATGGATCAAAGGGTGGTGCTGATTCTGAATTTCTAAGTATGTCTCAGAAGGAATTCAGTGATGAGGATGCTAGGTTGATTTACATTGATGATCCTGAGAGGACTAATGAGAAGTTTGGGTTTGCAGGGAATTCGGTCCGGACCGGGAAGTACTCTATCCTTAGCTTTGTGCCTAGGAATTTGTTTGAACAATTTCATAGAGTTGCATACATTTATTTCCTTATAATTGCTGTACTTAATCAGCTACCTCAACTTGCTGTATTTGGAAGGGGTGCTTCCATTTTGCCATTGGCTTTTGTATTGCTTGTTACTGCAGTGAAAGATGCATTTGAAGATTGGAGGAGGCATAGATCAGACAAAGTTGAGAATAACAGGTTAGCATCTGTTTTGGTTAATGGTCAATTTCAAGGGAAGAAATGGAAGGATGTTAGGGTTGGTGAGGTTATTAAAGTTATTGCTAATGAAACCATGCCTTGTGATATTGTGTTGCTGTCAACTAGTGACCCTACTGGGGTTGCATATGTGCAAACAATTAATCTAGATGGCGAGTCTAATTTGAAAACTCGGTATGCGAAACAAGAGACTCATTCTAAGTTGCCTGAAAATGGGAAGTATAATGGGTTCATTAAGTGTGAGAAACCTAATAGGAACATCTATGGATTTCAGGCTAATATGGAAATTGATGGAAAGAGGTTGTCTCTTGGATCCTCGAATATTGTCCTTAGAGGCTGTGAGCTTAAGAATACTAGTTGGGCACTTGGTGTCGCTGTATACTGTGGCCGTGAGACCAAAGCTATGCTCAATAGCTCAGGAGCTCCATCCAAGAGGAGCCGGTTGGAGACTCGTATGAACTTTGAGATCATAATTCTCTCTTTCTTTCTTGTAGCTTTGTGTACTGTCGCCTCAATTTGTGCTGCTGTTTGGTTAAAGCGCAACAAGAACAAGCTAAATCTCTTGCCTTATTATAGGAAATTGGATGTTTCGAAGGGGAAAGAGGAACACTATGAGTATTATGGTTGGGGAATGGAAATCCTTTTTACATTCCTCATGGCAGTTATAGTGTACCAGGTCATGATTCCCATATCTCTGTACATTTCAATGGAGCTTGTTCGTGTTGGTCAGGCATACTTCATGATTGGGGACTCCAGAATGTATGACGAGGCAACAGATTCAAGATTTCAATGCAGGGCTTTAAATATTAATGAAGATTTGGGGCAAATTAAATATGTCTTCTCTGACAAAACCGGTACACTTACTGAGAACAAGATGGAGTTTCAATGTGCAAGCATCCGGGGAGTTGATTACAATTTTCCAAAAGTCAGTGTGGAGAACGAGCAAGTTGAATACTTTGTTCAAGGTGCATTTCTTTCTTCCAATATGTTAGTCTCTAATACTTTTTAGTTAGCATTACTTATCATGCATTTAGAGGGTGAGTCTCAAGGTAACGGTAAGTTTGCTTACCTTATGACCTGGAGGTCATGTGTTCAAATCCTGGAAAAGTCTCATCGCTTGTGAGGGTAAGGTTGTATACATCTATCCTCTCCAGACCCCGCTAGGTCGGAGCCTTGCGCACTATGCCGCCCTTTTCTTTTTCTTTTTACTTATCATGCTTTTGATTTTGTTTATGTTTGACATGCCTTGTCTATTTTGTGTCACTATTTCTTCTCAGTGGATGGAAAGGTTTTGAAGCCAAAGATGAAGGTGAAAGTTAATCCAGAACTTTTGCAGTTATCAAAAAGTGGGTTTGGAAGTAAAGAAGGGAAATGGATTTATGATTTCCTTCTAGCACTGGCAGCCTGCAATACTATTGTGCCTCTTGAAGTTGACACATCTGACCCAACCGTCAAGCTGATAGATTACCAAGGGGAATCACCCGACGAACAAGCATTGGCATATGCTGCCGCCGCCTATGGTTTTATGCTTATAGAACGTACCTCGGGCTACATAGTCATTGACATCCATGGAGAAAGACAAAGGTAAATTGAATTGCTCTGTATTCCGTATTTGTTAATTTATGTGCTTCTTATTCTTCCTAACTTAAAAACATTTTTTGACAATCTGGAACAAGTGGTGCCAATACTTTAGCACTACTGGAATTGAAGTTAAGTTTTGTGTCTGTGATCTTTTGTTTTCCTTCTTCCCTGGCTCTGTAGTGATCTAGCCTCCATAGTAAAACATTAAACCTCCTTTAATGAGGTCACATGGTTATCCTGTCTTTTTTAATGATTCTTCCCATTATTGGCAGTGCAGGTTCAATGTCTTAGGTTTACATGAATTTGATAGTGATCGGAAAAGGATGTCAGTTATACTGGGGTATGCTGATAACTCCATGAAACTTTTTGTCAAAGGGGCAGATACATCCATGCTTACTGTGATGGATAAAAAATTGAACGACATAATACAAGCAACTGAAGCCCATCTTCACTCTTATTCCTCGATTGGTTTGAGGACACTTGTTATCGGAACACGAGACTTGAATGCTTCAGAGTTTGAGCAATGGCACTTTGCCTTTGAGGCAGCAAGTACTGCTTTGATTGGAAGGGCTGCTATGCTTCGCAAGGTTGCTCTCAATGTAGAGAACAATCTATGCATACTCGGTGCAACTGCTATTGAAGATAAATTGCAGCAAGGTGTGCCGGAATCTATTGAGTCTTTAAGGACTGCGGGTATCAAAGTTTGGGTATTGACAGGGGACAAACAGGAAACTGCCATATCAATTGGCTACTCGTCAAAGCTCCTAACAAGCAACATGAATCAAGTTATAATTAATAGCAACAATAGAGAGTCATGTAGAAGGTGTATACAAGATGCTCTTGTCATGTCTAGAAAACTCACGACTTCTTCTGTAGTTTCTAACAGTTCTAATGCTGTTACCACCCAGATAGCCTTGATTATTGATGGTACCAGCCTTGTATATATTCTTGACAGCGAACTTGAAGAAAAGGTTAGTGCCACTATATCTCAGATGGTGTTTATAATGTATTTCGTGCAGATAGCTTCTGTGCTGACTCTGCCTATTGTTGTTAATTCCAGCTCTTTCGACTTGCAAGTAGATGTTCTGTTGTTCTCTGTTGTCGAGTGGCTCCATTGCAGAAGGCTGGGATTGTTGCCCTTGTGAAGAATAGGACGACCGATATGACACTAGCCATTGGGGATGGTATGATATCTTCTGTTTACTTGTTTCACGTTGTCATTTCCCTTAAAAAAAGTGCAAGCAAAATACCTGAACAAAAGAAAGAAAAAGAAAAATCTGAGAGAAAATAAAGATGATTTTTTTCTTGGCCTGGTTTATGTTTGTATGTAAAATAACATTTATTGTCCATGTTTTATAGGTGCAAATGATGTCTCAATGATCCAAATGGCCGATGTTGGAGTTGGCATCAGTGGGCAGGAGGGCCGGCAAGCTGTAATGGCATCAGATTTTGCAATGGGGCAGTTTAGGTTTTTAGTTCCTCTATTATTGATACATGGACACTGGAATTACCAACGCATGGGTTACATGATACTATACAATTTTTACAGAAATGCTATCTTTGTTCTTGTCCTATTTTGGTAAGTTATATAGTTCAGCAAATGAATATAAGTATATGCTTTGATCATGATTTTTTTTTAATTTTGAGTACGTCACAAACATTACCTTAATAAGTTTCTTAGTTCTTGTTATTCAACCTGATGTAGTTCATTCGATCTACTTAATGATTTGGATAAAAAAATTTCCCTTTTATGTCTTTATAGATGCCTTTTAATATGTTCAAAACTCTCCTATAATTCTGGGTGGAAATGTGTTTAAGAGACCTTTGTTCTAAAAATGTGGTCGTAATTGTATTTTGTTCTTTTTGGATGTAAAGATTTGTGCCTCCGAAATATAACATCTCAGTTCTTTGGCCTTTGTTTTCCAGGTATGTGTTCTTCACAGCCTTCACTTTGACAACTGCTATAAATGAATGGAGCAGCATGTTGTATTCAATAGTCTACACCTCATTGCCAACTATTGCTGTCGGTATCCTTGACAAAGATCTTAGCAAAAGGACTCTCCTAAAGTATCCTCAGCTTTATGGAGCAGGGCAGAGACAAGAGACTTACAACAAAAAGCTATTTTGGTTGACGATTGCTGATACTTTGTGGCAAAGCATTATTGTCTTCTTCGGTCCTCTCGTCGCATATTGGGAAAGCACTGTTGATACAGCAAGCATAGGAAATCTTTGGACTCTTTCGGTGGTTATTTTGGTTAATGTACACTTGGCCATGGATGTTATCAGGTGGAATTGGATTTCTCATGCAACCATTTGGGGGTCTATCATTGTGACTTTCATTTCTGCCATGATTATTGATGCTATACCATCATTTCCTGGTTACTGGTATGTGATATCTGTTCCCATTCTCTCACAAAAATTTGCACATATAATCAATCTTAGAGTAAATATTCGTTTTAGTTCTTCATGTTTTTTCTATTTTACCAGTTTGGTCCCTCCAAAATTATAAAACCCAAAATGGTCCTAAAAAATTTAAATGTGGGTCAAAGTAGTCCATATCAAGTGTTGTAAAACATGTTAAAAATGACTAATTTGACCCACATTTAAAAATTTTGGGAACCATTTTGAGTTTTTTCATTTTTGAGGGACCAAACTGGTAAGGTAAAAAAAAACATGAGAGACTGAAATATGTATTTAACTCTAAATCTTGTGTGGTAGCATGCATGGAAAGAATAGGCATATTTTCACAAGTTAGATGTTCAGTGATTATGCTTGTTCTGCTGTATAAATCATCAATTATTATCATTTGCTGGTACCACTTGTTTTTCTTTAGTCTTTATTAGTATAAATATAATAATTTTGTAAGGGTTATTAGATTATATATCTAAAGATATTTACCACCAGAATCTCATGTACCTAATAAAAAAATATCTTGCAATTGTAAATTGTAAGTCCCAAACGTGCAGTTAAAAATTCATTCTTTGTAATCTTTTCATACCCACCCAACTTCTATTTTTTTCTTCCTTTCTTGCCAAATTGTACATGTTTTTACAATACTGATTGGTTGGATATCCAACCATATATAATTGCCTTAAAAATAAGTGCTTCTATGTTTTAAAACCTTAGATGAAATTACTAGTTTAGCACTAATCACAGACAAAAAAATCTCCCATTTAAATGAATTCTTTGTTGTGATGCAATAATTCTTAGGTTTGAGAAGCCTTTCACTTTTATACATAAAATCTAACGTTTGCATGTGTTCAAAACTTGGCAGGGCAATGTTTCATGTTGCAGGAACTGGATTATTCTGGTTATGTTTGGTTGGAACAGTGATAACAGCATTGCTTCCTCGTTTTGTTGTAAAATATGTATATCAATATTATTTTCCCAATGATATTCAGATTTCAAGAGAAGCTGAAAAATTTGGGAACACAAGAGACAATGAAAGTGGACAAATAGAAATGAATTCAATGTCAGATGCTCCACAAAGATGACAAAAATGATATTTGTTGCTTTTGTTCTATATTTTTCTTTTGTAAAGTTGCATATTCTTTAGGCTACGTCAGAGAATTCTGTTGTTGCCAGAGGTTTCTTTTGTTCTATATTTTTCAGTGTAGAGGTTTCTTGTGTTTTTATTTTTTACTATTGATCAGTAAAATGTCAATAAAATAATTAATTCATTATAACATATATTAGAATTTTGTATTGGATAATTGAACAGAATAGATAAAATATGGTTCAAAATGAATTCATTAAGAAAGGGTTGGACATATTAATGTAACTTAACAATAAGTATTTTAGTATAAGATAAGATAATTAATGTAACAAGGTAAAAAAATTAAATGTTAGGTTTTGATGATTTTTTAAAATAGAACTAAAATAAAATAGCTTTCAATTGTTAGAGGTTACTTTTTAAAAGTTACAATCTTCAATCTTGTGCACATAGAAATATTCAGAAATATAGAATATATCTACTTATGAAGAAAGTCCAAAAAGTACACGCTACTTTTATTAAAATGTTTGACTTTTTGTACAACCCTAAATACAATGACATGTGGTGGCCTGAGGCAACCATAAATCATGTTTAAAACAACTTGTTAGAGATGTTTCAAGTCACATGAAAGAAATTATTGTACAATTTGGTGAGAAAATTTGGTGTGTGTGGTGACACTCTTCATTGTTTATTTAGGGTAACCTTGGTGAAGAGTATTATTGTCCTTGGATTTGCAAACACGTGTGACAATTAGAGAAGGACAAAAGAATATGCATACAACTTGCTTAGATAGACACAAAAAGCAAATGTTTGTCCAACATTATTGTTATGTGACAAATGCCTTTTCAAACTCTATTAATTCAACACATAACATCAGATTGCTTATATATTACCAATAATAATACCACCTACTTTCTCCAAAAATATAAATTTGGGCCTTATTCCTATAATGAATAATTAATATTAAAAGTTAGTTATTTATCATATAATTATTTATTTTAATATTAATTTTTGACCATTTAAATAAGATTTGATTACCCATGTTAAATGTTTTTATCTCTCACAATAAAAATGATTCTTATTTGTATCACTCCATGTATATATAATAATAGAATCCAACTTTTATGAAATGAAGCATTTAACACTTTCAACTAACATACATTAATATTGTTGACACCTAAAATAGTTATTGTTATACATAAAATGAGCAACTTCATTATGATTTCTATACCTAAAATTGATAACAAATATATCCATTTTTTTAAATTTTTCCCCCAAAAAATAAAAAAACTTACTTTTTACAAAGTTATGTATTCAATATTTGGAAATTCAAAAACCATAATGTTGAATATAATTTTTTGAATTTGGATCTTTTAAAGAAGATAAAAGATTATTTAAATTATCTATAATAGAATAGAGATGAGGATCCACTTATTTTAAGACTAAGTTTTTTAAACTTACTCCATATCTTAGCCATTAATTATATGGACATGTAATGGTTTAGATCTACTCACTAATTGAAATTATTGCATTTCCATAGAATTGATGGTTATGATGAAGAATAAGTTTACAAAATTTACGTAGGTGGATATAATAGAGCATTAAAAATGTATATATTGGATGGATGATCATGGTGTAAGGAGGTTCCTCAAACTTTTGTTTAACCAAGGGTTCCTTGCCTTTGCCATTGATATTATTTGTCCCATAAAGTGTGTTACACCTTTATAATTTTGGGCCACATAATTTGATTACTCAATAAATATAATCTCTCATTTGAAGCATACTATTGTTTGTATAACATTAGAGATGCCCTAGGAGGTAAGGTAAGAAAATGTTGCATAGGACTTATCCAATGCTTATATGCTAACAAGAATGTGCTAAACGGTGGGGTAAAGACTAAAGCCAATTTTTGGTATATCCCTCATTGTGGATAATAGTTTAATCATTTTCTCCCTTATTCTTGACAATGTTGCTATCAAGAATCAAATATTTGATATTTCTTTGGCCTATTATATAATATTTTGTTATTTAATGAAGTTTTACACCAGTAAATTAATGTTTTCAATATAGACATGAGAAGTTAATGATGCTCCTTTTCAAAATATAAATAAAATAAATGAAAAAATGGTAGGTTGATAGTGTAAAAATTTTATATAGTTAATCCATTATCCATCATTCATTTTTAATAGTTATTGACTTATTAAAAAGTAAAAAAATAATATAAATGAATAAAGAATGATTTACTAATTATATATAAATATTTACACTATCATTAAGATATTATACTCATAGAATAATGCAATAAAGGGTAACATGAAAGTGTAGTTTTTTTTGTGTGAAGTAAAGAGCTGTTTCCTAAGTTTCTGGGTTTTGTTGTTGCACCATCTTGATTAGCCGTCATATGTTATCCTATTTCCTAAGTAACTGTCTCACTCAGTTATACACTTGAGGCATGTTTCAACTTAGAGATCCTTCAATTAAGCTTTTTGGAACAGATATTCATACTCATACTCATATTCCACTTGAAGACTCTCACACTCAGATTCATCCTCTGCCTCAACACATCAATATTATCATGGTCACACCATTCTAACTTTCTCTATCATTTTCATATCTTTCTCATATTTTGTTATTTTTTCATTATTTATTAGTTATATATTTTCTTTTATTATGCTTTATTTTGAAAATTTACCTGATAAAGTTTGCATTTTTAATCTAGAATATTTGCCTTATTGAAATGGGTATAATCATACAGTATAGAACTCCTGAATGTGTAAAACCATTACATGATTTTAATTTTTGTCTAAATGGTAAAAAAATAAATTTTTTGTGGCAATGTTTATTTTATTTTCATGAGAAGTTCATACTTGTGTAATTAATAATTCGATGTATCTGAAGGTGTTTGATAACTTGTTTTGAAGAAGAAAGAAAAGCAGTGGTGGGTTTTGTGGACCACTATAGAAAATTCATAGTGGGATTTAATTTGAGTCACTTTTTTGGACTGAATTATTTAACCAAGTTGGGTGTGTTCTACCAACTTTAGAAGTGGAATATGTATTGGAGTTTAGAATGAATTAAAGGTCAAATTTTCCCAACTTCTTTGTTATGACTATTTTTGCCTAATGTTCATCAATGATGTTTTTTCCTGCAGCATTACAAGGAGTTGTGATTAATCTGTGTTTATTTAATGTTTTTTTATGCCACCCTTTCCTTGGTGTTCTTTCATAGAATCAGCACTATGTTTATTCAATGTATGATCGAACTGACAAAGGTTGATTCTCAATTGCAGAATGGATATGAAGAGCCATCAAAAGCTGAAATGAATGTGCCTTTGAAGAAAGTATCCGGCAAACACACCGATCCTCTAGAATATGCAAAAGATATTCCAAATACTCATGAAAGTCCTACTCCGGAACTGGTGTCCAAATTAGTTCATAGAACTAATGAAGGCAAGGCTGCTAAACGATATATTGACGAAAAAGAAAAGGTTTTAAAGAAGCCAGACAAGGTCCTGCCATGTCCACGCTGCAATAGTTCGGAAACAAAGTTTTGCTATTTCAACAATTACAATGTTAACCAACCTAGGCATTTCTGCAAGAATTGCCAGAGGTATTGGACAGCAGGGGGGACAATAAGAAATGTTCCCGTTGGGGCCGGAAAGCGCAAAAATAAGCCCTCAGATTTGCAGTATTGTCAAGAACCTGTAGCTCTTGATGCAGTATCTAGCATCCAGACAGATACCAACCTTGCTAGTAATGCACATTTATCATCGAGGCCTTTTAATGAAATGCGGAATATCCATGGTCCCGGGGAGGATGCTCCTCTCAGTGAATCCTTCCAAACTGTGTTAAATCTCGAAGGCCAGAAAAAAGCTGAAGTGGATACTTCTACTCTCAAAGATGATGGTGAGGAGCCTTCTAGCTCTTCGATAAGATCTGCTGAATCCTGTGAGAAGCATTATTCAGAAAGTGAAGTAGAACAAGTAGGCTTGACACAACAATGTAATGTTGTAACCCCTTTACATCCACTTCATTATTATCCTGCACCTCCATGGCCTCACCAATGGAATCCGTGTTGGAATGCTGTGACTTTTAGGCCGAGCAGTGTAACTTCTAGTCCTGCTTATATGGGTTCAGCAACCATGATGACAGTTCCAGGCTTCTCCATACCAACCGTAGAACTACCGGTAGCTCCCTCTTTGTATTGGTTGGTGGAAGAGTCTTCATTGGTTGGTGGATCCACAATTAGTGGCATCCCATCACCTTCATCTTCAGTTAGCAATAGTGGTTGTTCCGGCAATAGGTCTCCAACCTTAGGAAAACATTATAGAGATGGAAGTACACCAGGAGATGATACAATGAAACATAATCTTTGGGTACCTAAGACTGTAAGGATCAGTGATGCAAATGAGGCTGCAAAGAGTTCTATATGGTCAACTTTGGTTACAAAGTGTGAAAACTCCCAACAGAACAAGCCTATTATAAAAGGAAGTGTTTTTAAATCATTTGAACCTAAGTCGAATGTCGATTCACATATTTTAGATGATAATCAAATTCTAAAGGCAAACCCTGCTGCTTTCTCTCGCTCCGAATCTTTTCAGGAAAGCATATGAAAACTGTATCTCATTCTGGTTTTTGTGTTGCGGCGAGCTCATGTATATCAGGGAAGTATGAATTCTCAGTCTTGTGACAAAGACTTAGTACCTCTGCACCTCAACTTTGTTATCATGGAAAAAAGTGAGACATGGAAGTTCATGAAATTGTGAGTTTGAGGTATCAGGTATGATATTTCACCTTTGAATTGTTTCTTTACTTCATCATTTTCAGTGTTTTATAGGGATTTCTTTAATTGTTTTCTTTCCTTTTTCCAAAAGTTGGGCATGTAATGTATTTATTGAAGCTGGTTATGGCAAAGAGCTAACAGGCCTAATTCTGCAGCAAAATTTCTGTCTGTTTATCCAAAACATGAATCTATTAATGACAATCTCTAGCATAATCAGGTAACATATAAGCACTTCTTTGTTTTAAGACATCCATTCATATTTTAGAGCTCACTGCACATTTTCTTTATTTATTACCCAAACATAATCTTTTAGTAAGACATTCATTCATAATGGGTAAAAAAAAACAATCTTTCTACTTTGCCCTACCGAAATAAATTAGTTTGTATTCAGTTTTAAGCTAAGGTAACCAAACATATTAAGATTATATTCTCACAATTTATAATCTTACAACTTACAAACTAAAACTAAAAACATAATATATATCAATTATATGCTTAATTTTCATTTGCAATTTGAGTTTTGAAGGAAAAAAAGAAGCTCGGAAGTCATGTTATGAGATGACCGTTAAATCTTTCATTTTTTCCCCTCCAAAACTCAATAGACGGATTTAGATTTTTTTGGGAAACCATTTTAGTTTATTTCAAAGTTTTTTTTTAAATACCAACTTCATTATCTTTATTTTTAAAGAGTTAATAATGAATAATGAATGATATGCTCACAATAATATTTTTTTGATAAATTTTGGAGACAGCTGTGTGAAAGCTACTTCATGGATGGCATGAGAAGAATTTTTATCAGAAGTTGTGACCAATCTTTGATTGTAACTTTTTATTTTTATGTTATTTGAGAATTTAAAACAATCATGTAGCCTTATTCCATCTACATAATTTGATACTAGGGTATAACCTTTGTAGCCACTGTAATCATGAAAGTGCATTCACATGAAGTGATGCAAATCGAATTATGAAACCTTGCAATAAACATTTTTCAATAGACAAAATTCTGTCACTATGCAACCCTTTTGACTCAGCACAAACTCATTGTTTTCCTATTGCATCTAACATAAGATTGATATGAATTTTTTATGTCTCCCTCTAGTATTACATATAAAACAAATGCAAAACTCTTCCTCTAAACATGAAATCAAAATAAATCTCTATACAAGAAAATATATAAGAAGCCAGATAGTAACAAAGGGAAAGAAGCAAGAAGGCCCTTATGCAATAACTCAAACCCTTGTGGCTCCTCTTCCATAATAGGCTCTAATAATTTCAAAGAACTTATGGATTTCCTATGATTAGATATTAAAAGGATTGGTGCCACTTCACCCCAATTGTTAATGGATTTTATGTCTCTCACCATTTTGAAAATGAAACTTAAAGCAAATACTTTATTCTTTAGCTGAAAGGTTTTAAAGAATTGGGTTATCACAATGGTGAAATATTGAAGAAAATTGCTAAATGATGTTGATGAAGACTTAGAGTGAAAATGAGCTATATATAAAGGATGCAATGAAACTAAATATGGTTTGGACATATATGATAAAGGAGAATGTCAAACTTTGTTGGAAGGGGAGAGTAAAAATTTAAGCCATAAAAGTAATTTCCCAAGAATTTAGTTTGAATAATTCTTGATTGACAACAAGGTATTTTGGTGGCATTTACAATAATAGACACATACTATATGTTACTTTCTACATGATGGTATTGTTAGTGAAAAATAGTAAAATTAGTTTTGATGATGCATGTGGCCAAGAGTGGTGGTACCTTTTGTAATGTGTCAAATACTGGACTTTATATCAAGGATAGTTGGTGCAATGAATATTCGTCTAAAATAAAACCAAAGTTGGTGCTTTTGGTTTGGATTTGATTTTGAAGGGGGAAAGAAAACACTTTTGGCACTTTTGTTTGGTCAGGCATCTAAAATAGAATTGTGAAAATTTGAGTCAAGATTAAAAGACTTAGATATGTAACTATCTTTGAATTCTAATATTTGAAGATAAAAAACTAAGGTAACAAATTTCTACCTTACCACACACATTTGTTCGTAAAAAATCTCAATACATTCCAAGACAATGCCTTTTGAGAAATAAATAAAAATGTGAAAATGGCATAGGTGATTGGTTAGTGGATATTTCATGTATTCCTTATTATAAGTTATCATTTTTATGAGACTATGTTTTTTATGTAATATTTATATTACTTAATTTCATTTGCCATTTGTTAGAAAAACAATAAACTCATGAGCTTTCCAAAGAAACTCATGAAAATAGGATAATGATATATTTTTTTTTAATTAATCAAGAAAATTAATTAAGAAAAAAAGATGTATGTACTTGTAGTGTAAGAATTTTTTACACTATTACTGCATCATCTAACATTTATTTTCAATCACCATTAACTATTGAATAAAAGTAATAGAAAAGAAAAATAAATAATACATTAACTATATATAAATTTTTATACTGTTAATACTTACATATTATTCTCATCAATTAATCTTATTTGTAGGCATATTTGATCTATTTATATATAAACTATCTCCACTTTAATGCCAAATCTAAATTTACACATCTTCTCTAGAAAGAAAAAAAAAAGTATTTGGTTTTTAATTATGAATTAAATATTTGATATTTAAGGGATTATATCTAATTAGGCAGTGTTTCTCTTGGGACCCATTCCTTCATTTTCAACTTGGCTTCATCATCTTCCCTCTCACTCACTTTTCACTAACCATATTTAGGGTTTCCAACATTTTCATCTTTTATCCTTTTCGATCAACCAAGGTATTACCTTTACCTCTTTTTCTTTCCTTTTTCATAAAATTGTGTTTCTCAAACTACCCATCCTGAATTTCTTACTTATTAATCTCATCACATTCTCTTATGCCTCTCATTTGATGCCAAGTTATTTTTATGGAATCTAGAATTTGTTACTGATTTTTATGTGTTAGCTTTGTTTTTCATCTTTTTTTATTGATTAGGTATTGGATTGTTGGTTTTGATATAGTTTGAGCTTGTTGGGATTCTTGTATTGCTTGCTAATTGCTGGTTTCAGGTGTTCTTTTATCTGCCTAAGCGATTCTTCCCTTTGCCCTTTTTCTTTTGAGTTATTTAGAATGGCAGAAGGGGCATAATGGGAAAGCTACACTCACCTCTCTGAGGTTTAGCTTAATTACATTTTGCACTTCTCCGGTTTCAAAAGCTATGGAATATCAATGCAATTATAATCACTTCCCTCCGGCTCCGGGGGAGGTAACTACGATGATAATTGAATCTTGAAGGTGGTGATTGGTGATTTTAGCTTTTGAGACAAGAGGGTGCTGAGCGTACTTAATTCAAATCTCAAGGGAGGTCAACATATATGTAATATACACACAATGTTCTACAGTGGTCTGGGTTGTTTAGTTATACAATTGTCAATATGATTGTGCTTGTATTTTCATTGTTGGTTGAATTTGTGCATGGTATATTTTCTGTTAGTAGATGTTGCAATTGGTCTTGTAGGTTAGCCGTTTATTTCGAGTCTTATTTAATCTCACGACTTCATATCCATTTGGTCACTAATCTATTTTCAAGAGTGATTAGCCAATTGTTTGCTTTTTGCAAGTGTAGTTCTTTTCTTTAAAGCCTTGGAAGCTTGAGGCTCATACCTTCTGGGTTTTTTTGGGTACTACCAAAGGTATCTCCTCACCTTATGGGTAAGGAGCTAATCTCTTTCGGGGTGCATAGCTGTCCCTCCCAACAACTGTCATTCCTAGGAATCGAATCCTTGACCTTTTGGTCTTTCTGGGGATTTAGCAAGGCTTTCCAGCACTAGACCAACACCTTGTTGGTTCATACCTTATGGTTTAGGATGACTATTTTGCTTTTCTGATTAAGAATTTGTCTGGAATCGTGTTGAAATCTAGCATGTGATACTGATGATAATTATTGAATTTCTGATGGCCTTTTTGGGTCAGGTGATTTTGAGTTGATTGGGTTTTAATTTATTCCTCACACCAACGAAATTAATAGAGTAATTGAAGTCTCCGTTCTTAAAAATTAAAAGAATTGAAGTGTGATGATTGAATTAATAGTTAAGCTACCAATAGGTTGTTGATTATTGGCAGATTTTGTAACATTAATTGATATGATCATTTCTATCAACTATTATTCATGACATGTAGCTATGTACTAATGGTCTGTCGAATTATATGAATCTTTAGTTGTTGATAATTACCTTTGATGCCTTTTTTATGATGTTTGAAGTAATGAGAAACATTTTTAAATTTTAAACATGATACAGTTAACCAGTAAGGTTGCCACCTTGTGACTTATAGTTCATAGGATCAAAACCTAAACATAGCCCCTTCCTTGACGGGGTAAACTCCGTACATATATCCTCCCTAGATTCCAACTGGTTGTAGACTCGTGTATTGGACCACCCCATTTTTAGTGTTAATCAATGTTATTGGTAAGTTTGTACCTATGCCCTGAATTAGGAGAATCGCTCAAAGGCTTGATATTAGCAAATTGATTATGATTAATATTATGGTTTAAGTTTCTTCATTCCCTTGATGTTAGCAAATTGATTATGATAATATTATGCTTTAATTTTCTTCTTTCCCTCACTTTTTTCGTCAATGGATACCCACAAATAATCTTTTATAACAAAACTACTTCAGCGGTCTCCAAGAGGTAGCAAAGTTGGTAGAGCTGTGAGACATAGTGTGAGCACCCAGGTTCAAACCCCCACAACTGCACAACCCACCACCCTCAAGAAAAAAAACTAGTTCATCTTTTGTTCCTTTTTTGTTTTCTAGCTAAAACTGTGTTCCCTTCCTGGTTTTATCAGTTTGGTATGCTGTTCAAGGATCGATTCATGCTTTAAAGTTCTTTTTATGATGAATAACCCGTTTACATTTGGAATGCAATTGCTGAATCTATAGACTTGGTAATTAACAGTCTGAGTTTCACTCACTGCACAAACATTCAACATTTGGAAATAAGAGAATGCTTTCTGTCTGAGATTCTCAACATTTGAATTTGAAACAATGGGTAGTGTATCTGACATTTTTGCATTCGTTTGGTTTTGCTTTCATATTCTTTGTGGAATCTGAATGTGTAGATGTTATTATCTCCATATATAATTGGTAGCACTGCAAGAAGTGAGGAGAAAACAAGTGTATTTAGTCTTATTATTACATGTCTCTTTCTTTACCCTGGTGAAATTTCTTTTCCATTTCTCTAGAACCATGGCCAGTGGAGCTGAAGGTGATCGCAAGGAACCGATAAATGAACAAGCAGTTGCAAATATATATGCAGCTATGAGGTCTGAACTCAACCAAATTTACTCAAAAATCACTGAGATGGAAATGGAAGTTAGTGAGCACTCATTGGTGGTTAACGCCATTCAGCCACTTGATCCATCTAGACGATGCTATCGTATGATTGGTGGGGTGCTGGTGGAGAGAACCATCAAAGAGGTCTTGCCTGCTGTGCTGCGCAATAAAGCGGGTATTGAAGAGATTGTTGCCAGGCTCAACGAGGCTTTGGAAAAGAAGAAAAAGGAAATTTCAGAGTTTGAGACCAAATACAAAATCAAGATAAGGAAGGCTGATGCTGAGGTGAAAGATGAATCTGGTAAGAAGGAAGGTTCTGCTCAAGGAGTTCTTGTGGGCCCTGCAAGTGGAAGTGAATGATAGGTCTAGTTTTATTTTTGTTTTTGGAAAATGGTAGCATGGAATTTTCTTCCATCTTCTTTTAACTGGGTGCAAGCAAACTGATGATTTGTTTTTGTTGGGATTAGTTTAAAAAAAGTGTATTACTGGATTTGCTCTTATGTTTAATTGCTTTGGAATGAGGAATTGTTTGTGCTTTTATATGTGAGCAAATTATAAGTAGGAAACTGATCTTCATAAGTTTATATTTAAAGTGAATTTTTTTCACTGTATTTCTTTCTGATTTATCTAGTTCTTTTTTTGAAGCATAGACTTATTGCATATATTTTTGGTGCTAACCAATGATATCTTCTCACTCTATGGGTAAGGAACTAATCCTTTTTAGAATATGTGGTTGCTCCTCTCGGCAAGGGTCGTTCCTGGTGGTCGAACCTTAGCCTTACTTATTGCATTTTTTGTTCACATATATGATGCCTATTTATTTGAATTTGGTTTCTTATATGTTATTGCAAGTGTTGAACTTCTGAATTATTGATAGGAGGTATTATGCTTTATCAACTTTCTCACTTTTAATACTTGATTTGTTCAATAGAATCAGCTTGGTGCAATGATGGAAGTTGCATTATCTGGGATTTTGAAACCAGGGGCATTGCTAAAGAGCTCTGAAATAATGAATTGTCTTCTATCATAACTAGTATTTGTTGGTGAAAGTGTGGTTATCCAATTCTTGCATCTGCTGCTGACAAGTCATTGTCTCTGTGGGATGTTGTCAGTGGTAATATATTATACGAATAGTTTTGCAACAAACCTCTCCACAATCAAGCCTTACATAGTTAGGATATATATAAAGGAGACTAATAAAAGCTCCCCTAAGGAGAATAGATTAAATGAAAGCAACTTTTAGAAGAAGAGGAAGACTAAGAAAAATTATAGACAAAACAATTAAGAAAGACTTAGAGATCAATGTTTTGCCAATAAATATGATTTATAAGAATCGTTCAATCCATATAATTGACACTACCTAGCTAGGTAAAAGCTTGGTTGTTCTTGTTGTGCTAACTTATTAAAAGGTTTATAGAATTTGGCATAATGGCATGGTTGTTTTTCAATATTGAAATTTAACTTATGTTAGAAGCTTCTGCTCATGAGAAGCATAAAAACCTAGTGCCACCAATAGAACTATTGCACTTTTATATATTAGCATATGTTTACCAACAAAGTTTTAGTCTAATAGTGTAGGTTTTATTGGATCTCCAGATAACCAAATGGTTAATGATTCGATTCTTAGTAGCGATACTTGTTAGGAGGGTCAACCTCACCCAAAATGGATTAGTTCCTAAAAAAAAGTATTAGCATCTATTTATTTTCTTCATTGAAACACTCTATCGGGCATCTCATACCTTGAGAAGCTGCTACACCCTTGATTCTTTTCCCTTTTGAACCCTTCACCTGTTTATCAACTTACCCCACCAACTCCCACGCCTGATATAATAGTTTTATATAATCAAGTAGAATTACAAGTTTGTGTATTTTCTGTTAGAACTTCTGATACAGTATGAATCATATATTATTGTGAATTTGTGATGTGCTCATATGTCACCATGTTTTCTATTGCTCTATCATTTCATGTGCAAGTGTGAAAATGATTGATGTAGTGCTAGTTTTGGGTTTATCCTGAAGAGGCAAACCTATAGGATACATAAGCTCCCAATGCAGCAATGACTAGAGCTGCAGCACCCATATTTACAACTAAATGTTTCTCTTCTTCATTCAATTTCCCTTCTGCTATTCTTGTAACAACCTGACATGTAGAAACAGCCAATTCTCTGATTCCAATACTCCCTACACTGTCAATCATATCCTCTTTTCTCTTCTCTTTAGCTTTTAGACTAGAAGGTTCTGCTAATTCCTTGTGTGACACTTCACTTGCTCTGGTATCTTTTTCCTTAATAATAGCCTTCTCCATATTATAAGGCTTCTCATCTTCTTTAACTTCCTTCTTTGAGACCCTTTCCTTCTCTGCAGCTTCAGTCATAGTCTTTTCCTCCAATTGCTTGTTTATTGTTGCTAGCTTGGTCTTTAGCCTAATTTCTTCATCACCCTTTTCTTTTGTTGAGTGTCTTGTAACCATTGTTGATGTTGGTTTTGGCTCAACTTCCTCTTGATGACCCTGTTGAGGCTTTTCATCTGTTTTGGTTTTGGTTGCCACTACAATTTTTGGGTTTGGCTCAAATCCCTCTTCACCATTTTTAGGCTTACCTTCGATTAAATGTTTCTTTACGGTTTCGGCTTGGCTGTTTTGAGGGATCAAACCTCTCAACCCCTTCTCATCTTCTGGCTTTAGGTTCTCAATAGACCTCTTAGATGATGTATCCTCCTGAGTACCCTTTTGTGCCTTGAACTTCAAGTCATCAAGGCCTTTTACAAAGCTTGGTGATAGTGAAACACTTTTCTTATCTCCTGTTGGTTCTTTCACTTTGGTAGTTGTAAACTGTGGTGGAAATGGAATGGTATCTTGGTCCTTTTTCGGCTTTGCTTCAGCTACTACTGCAGGATCAGGTGACCCTTTTACAGGGCTTGGTATTGAAGCATTTTTCTTGTCCCCCACTACTTCTTCCACTTCATGACTTTTAAATTGTGGTGGAATAGTATCTTTTGCATTTTCAGGCTTTTCTTTTTCAGGTACTGGTTTCTGTGAAGGACCAGGTTGGTCTTTCTCTTGGTTTGTTTTCACTTCTTGTTTAGGAGAAACTTGTGAAATGGTCTTCTTCTTTGGCATTGTTAGGATTAGAGTCCCAAATTCAAACTTGCCTTGAAGTTTCTCTGCCTCACAATCTTTAGGAAGAGGATATGTTTGGTCAAATTTGCTCCACCTATTACCTAGTATTGGTCGTTCTCCTGAAATTTTCACACTATGGGAAGAGCTCAAATGTGTAATCTTTATACGCTCTTTTATATAACCTACAAACAAAAGCAAAAGAGACATAATATTATAATTTACATCAATCGATTTTCAAATGATTTTCTCCAATCTGGTCCACATAAACTAAAGAAAAGTATATCTTTATTTAGAGCAAAACTCTTCATTACAGTCAAGTAATGAACCTCTTAAAACAAAAAATCTTTTATTTATGGAGAGATTCGTTTACATCAAGTTAAATTACGTCAATTCTTATATGTTAGTAAATTTCTTAAGCAATAAAAAAGAGTGTAATAACTAATGATAGGAGAGAAAAAATAGTTTCTGCACAAGTACTTACCAGGAAGATAGATATGCAGAAGGTAAGCTTCAGGGCTTTGTTTCATCTCAGTCTTAGGCTGCAAAGTCTCATACACACGTCGGGGCGGTGCCCGGAAAGTTGGTGTTCTTGGCCTCATACTCATAGCCATACTTCAAGAATTTGTGCTATATATTAATGTTAATACCTCTACCAAATTGTGCTTTTGAATTCTACTATATAGATTATACTGATTTGGTTATATATGTATCATATTTATATGCATGAAACTTTTCTTGCCATATAGATTATTCTTTCTTGTAAGCTTTGGTTCATTAATGTAACTGGGCTAGGTTTTCCTTCCTCTGCTAAGCTAGGATTATATACTAGGTATAACTTCTTTGACAAAAAATGTAATTGTTCTTTGTTTCCCTCCTATACTTGAAAAGCTAGCCGTTCATTCATGTATTATTGGACTTAGTTGCTTCTTGTTATAGGTTTTGTCAACTCTCATCATACAGCATGTGACTATTCACTTTTTTCTGTTTTGCATTTCTTCATGATATATAGGCTAAAAGATTTTATCATAAATTATTTTAAAGTTATTTTTTATCCTTGATTTTCTTCACACGTTCTTTCTTATCACTAGGTTTAAGAGAATCAAAAGTTATTGGCTGAAGGAGATGCCTACATTGGCATTATAAATTACTACAAATTTTTATAGCGCAACAAAAAAGGATTAATTTCTTACCTCAACCAAAAGATGTAGAAGGAATAAGGTGGTTTGTTGGTGCCATTTGACATAAAATAGATACCAAAATAAAAAAGTTTAGCACTCTATTTAAAATATGCAATACATGTTCCCTAAACCTATTGTGTAACGTCCTATTAAGTCTATGGGTTGCTGAAATTTGTTCTTTCATTAAGTTTACATAATACATATAGTCCTCAACCCCAAACCATCCTGAAAGCCTACAACTTGTATTACTTTTATCTAAACAAACGGTTCAGTAAAATGAGCCATTGCACAACAATTAAGATGCCACACATAATTAAGAATTTGTAAAGCCTTTTACAAACAGAAAATGGGTAAATAAATGTAAAATTTAGAACATTCAAGTGCTAGTGTCAAAAGCATAATATTGATATTGATGGCAAAAATAAATGATTAAAAAAAAGTCCTCCAAACGGCTCAAATGACCAGAGGCATTAATATCCCAGAAATTTAAGCTACTAGTTCAAGAAACATCAAATTACATTTAACAAAACTTGTAAAATCCCTATTACAATTAGCTCAATCTAAGAGATATTCTGCGACTTGTTCAGGATCACACCTTCATATTTCACTTGGAACCACTTCATAGCATCTTCCTTTGTAACACGATGCTGGATACCAACACGAGCCTTGCAGCGACGACGACGTCCAACACGGTAACCAGGGCGTTCCAAAACAACATAGAAGTCCATTCCATAAATACCGGTTGAAGGATCATACCTGAAGCAGTGACCAGGTTAATAAATACAACAAAAAATATCTGATGGAATTTCATTTGAATTACATGTAAATTACAACAGCATACACATGGGGGAAGACAACCATATATTAAATTTCAGCTTGAATTTAAATTGAAGTGACAGTCAGCAAAATCAGTGAAATTTATCAAGGTTACTAATATTATGTAAAATATATTATTGCACAAAGAAATGAAAGATATTAGCATTTTGAAGTTCAATAACTCAGTGCATAACCAATAATCCAAAACCAAAAAGGAAGTAAAAATAAACCAACAGAACAACAATGAGCACAAAACAGTACGTCAAGGTGGGACTAAATTAAAGTATTTAAAACTAACTAAAAATATTCAAGAAATAGTGGGAAATTAGTTTCGGCACTTTTAAGTTTTTATAAAAAAGAGGTTAAATTAATTTTTTAAGAGCTGGGCATCCGGCTCGGCCTGTTTTATACAAAACCCACACGCATCTTCGGAAAACCTACAACAGAAATCCTAAACATTGTCTTTTCCATAACTGAGGACATGACCCAACCCTGTTCAACAAACAACCTGGCTGTTTGTGAATCACAAAGAACACTTCTGAAACATGATGTCACGATGCAGAGTATTCCTGTGATTCTTGAGTGATTAATATGCAAAAACGATACATCAAAAGATGTATCAGCAGGTGACTATTTTGTGATGTATCGGGAGTGGAATCGTACAATTAACTGATTCTAACAACAGTGAAATTTATAGCAGTAGATTAAACATGCATTATGATAAAGAAGTAAACAACCCTTGTCATGTTTATGTAAATCTTTTTCCACCAGTGCATAACACTTAGGTATTAGCTACAGCCAAACTTTTAATAGCAGTCAGCATCAAAACTTTCCTTTATAGAACAAACTAACTAGTTGATAAATGAAAATTAGCAAACTATGGAAAGTTTTGTAACAAAATATAACTCCACATACTGTAAAATAACTGCAACGTATAACAAATTTAATTCAGAAAAAAAAATGAAATATTTACTTGATTCCCAAGTCGATATGCTCCTGAATACCAAAGCCAAAACATCCAGTATCACTGAAGTTTCTTCGGAGAAGTTCGTATTCCTTCACCTTCAAACCACTCTCCAAAAGCTGTGTTGCCTTGTCACCTCTAACAGTAACATAACATGCAATTTTTTCATTTCTTCGAATACCAAAAGAACGAACAGTGTACCTTGCTGTCAACAAGCAGGAAAAACGAAAAGATAATCAGCAAAGAGCCCAAAATCAAATATATATAATAGAAACAAGTTGCATAAAAGCCCCACTCATCATCTTCAATAATGTGTTGAAGGGGCAATGACATGAAAACAAAATCAAGTGATCCTATAATATAGGAAACATCAAATTGATAAACTCCTCTCAATAAAATTTACCTACTAGACCTATAGTGAGAAGAATTTCACCAGATATTGTGTCTTGGAAACAACCTAGGAGGTTTCAAGGATCTTCTTCTGGTATTTTAATTTTGGCTCTAAGCGGCAGTCAGATGGACACTGAATGGACCCCTGCTGTTGACTCAATTATAGAGCCACTATTTCATTAGCAATAGAAAACAATGTTGCTCATGTTTCGGAACTTACAGCATCATATCAAAGTCCCGAACCACATAAGAACTGATAAAATTAAAGGTACCGATTTAGGGGGCTCATTTCTTTAAGATTCTCAAAAAAGTAATTCACCAAATATGTGTTTGGCAGAAGTTCTAGTGAGAAGCTAAAATCTAAAAGCTTACTTCAACTTTCTTCTAGAGAAACATTTCTGATAAAACACAACCAAACAAGCATATCCCAGTAGTGATTTTTAATAACAAAAAAACCTCTCATTCAAAGAAAAAACCCTAAACGAATGTTTCCTTATACTCCTATTCACTCTGTTCTGAAATTTCAAGGGTATTATAAATATACTCTGTTACTCAAGAACATCAATGCATTTTTTATCAACCACAATGAATTGAATCATCAAACCAGTAACTTAATTATGTCAAATGATTAAACTATGAAAAAAATAACCTTTAGAAAAAACAGGGGTTTGGCCACTAAGCTGTTCCAACACCTATAACAAAAAGATAAGAACAAGTATTAGTAAAAATAATCGAAAAATAAAATAAAAATTTAAAAAATAAAACAAAAACCTTTGCAGCTCTGGTGAGACGATCTCCACTCTCACCAACAGAGATATTGAGGACAAGCTTCTGAACCTTGATTTCCCTCATCGGGTTCGATAGTTTCTTCTCTGAAGCCTGTTTTCAATTGCAATGTGTTCCATTTCATTCACAAATTCACATAAACAATCACATCATAGAAATGAAGAAATTAAAACCATACCATTGCAAATCGATTTGAATTCTCAGCACTTCGCAGCGGTGGAGTAGCAATATCGTGGTGGTGATGATTTCAGAGGAAGCGTTTTTATATATGAAGCTAGGGTTTTGAGGTGCTATTACTATAATACCCCCAAAGTGTGTTAAGTTATCTGCTCCGTCCATTTTCTTTTATAATAATATTTAACGGCTGAGATTCGGATATTACAAAACGACGTTGTTTCGTTCCCTTTGGGAAATTCTTTCACCGCAACACTCCTTCTCCTCCACCGACCGCCGCCTCCGCCGCCGCTTATCAATGGGATGCTATTCAGTTTCGCTTAATTTCACAATTCAGGAATGCTTCCCTATTATTGATAGGTTGTAAACTTGCAGGTAAAATATTAAGCCTTCAAAGTGATACTGGCAAATGTGTAGTTCTGAATTTTTTTTTGGTACTAGGAAGGGTGTTCCTTAACTTTCGGGTATTGAAGAGATTGTTGCCAGGCTCAACGAGGCTTTGGAAAAGAAGAAAAAGGAAATTTCAGAGTTTGAGACCAAATACAAAATCAAGATAAGGAAGGCTGATGCTGAGGTGAAAGATGAATCTGGTAAGAAGGAAGGTTCTGCTCAAGGAGTTCTTGTGGGCCCTGCAAGTGGAAGTGAATGATAGGTCTAGTTTTATTTTTGTTTTTGGAAAATGGTAGCATGGAATTTTCTTCCATCTTCTTTTAACTGGGTGCAAGCAAACTGATGATTTGTTTTTGTTGGGATTAGTTTAAAAAAAGTGTATTACTGGATTTGCTCTTATGTTTAATTGCTTTGGAATGAGGAATTGTTTGTGCTTTTATATGTGAGCAAATTATAAGTAGGAAACTGATCTTCATAAGTTTATATTTAAAGTGAATTTTTTTCACTGTATTTCTTTCTGATTTATCTAGTTCTTTTTTTGAAGCATAGACTTATTGCATATATTTTTGGTGCTAACCAATGATATCTTCTCACTCTATGGGTAAGGAACTAATCCTTTTTAGAATATGTGGTTGCTCCTCTCGGCAAGGGTCGTTCCTGGTGGTCGAACCTTAGCCTTACTTATTGCATTTTTTGTTCACATATATGATGCCTATTTATTTGAATTTGGTTTCTTATATGTTATTGCAAGTGTTGAACTTCTGAATTATTGATAGGAGGTATTATGCTTTATCAACTTTCTCACTTTTAATACTTGATTTGTTCAATAGAATCAGCTTGGTGCAATGATGGAAGTTGCATTATCTGGGATTTTGAAACCAGGGGCATTGCTAAAGAGCTCTGAAATAATGAATTGTCTTCTATCATAACTAGTATTTGTTGGTGAAAGTGTGGTTATCCAATTCTTGCATCTGCTGCTGACAAGTCATTGTCTCTGTGGGATGTTGTCAGTGGTAATATATTATACGAATAGTTTTGCAACAAACCTCTCCACAATCAAGCCTTACATAGTTAGGATATATATAAAGGAGACTAATAAAAGCTCCCCTAAGGAGAATAGATTAAATGAAAGCAACTTTTAGAAGAAGAGGAAGACTAAGAAAAATTATAGACAAAACAATTAAGAAAGACTTAGAGATCAATGTTTTGCCAATAAATATGATTTATAAGAATCGTTCAATCCATATAATTGACACTACCTAGCTAGGTAAAAGCTTGGTTGTTCTTGTTGTGCTAACTTATTAAAAGGTTTATAGAATTTGGCATAATGGCATGGTTGTTTTTCAATATTGAAATTTAACTTATGTTAGAAGCTTCTGCTCATGAGAAGCATAAAAACCTAGTGCCACCAATAGAACTATTGCACTTTTATATATTAGCATATGTTTACCAACAAAGTTTTAGTCTAATAGTGTAGGTTTTATTGGATCTCCAGATAACCAAATGGTTAATGATTCGATTCTTAGTAGCGATACTTGTTAGGAGGGTCAACCTCACCCAAAATGGATTAGTTCCTAAAAAAAAGTATTAGCATCTATTTATTTTCTTCATTGAAACACTCTATCGGGCATCTCATACCTTGAGAAGCTGCTACACCCTTGATTCTTTTCCCTTTTGAACCCTTCACCTGTTTATCAACTTACCCCACCAACTCCCACGCCTGATATAATAGTTTTATATAATCAAGTAGAATTACAAGTTTGTGTATTTTCTGTTAGAACTTCTGATACAGTATGAATCATATATTATTGTGAATTTGTGATGTGCTCATATGTCACCATGTTTTCTATTGCTCTATCATTTCATGTGCAAGTGTGAAAATGATTGATGTAGTGCTAGTTTTGGGTTTATCCTGAAGAGGCAAACCTATAGGATACATAAGCTCCCAATGCAGCAATGACTAGAGCTGCAGCACCCATATTTACAACTAAATGTTTCTCTTCTTCATTCAATTTCCCTTCTGCTATTCTTGTAACAACCTGACATGTAGAAACAGCCAATTCTCTGATTCCAATACTCCCTACACTGTCAATCATATCCTCTTTTCTCTTCTCTTTAGCTTTTAGACTAGAAGGTTCTGCTAATTCCTTGTGTGACACTTCACTTGCTCTGGTATCTTTTTCCTTAATAATAGCCTTCTCCATATTATAAGGCTTCTCATCTTCTTTAACTTCCTTCTTTGAGACCCTTTCCTTCTCTGCAGCTTCAGTCATAGTCTTTTCCTCCAATTGCTTGTTTATTGTTGCTAGCTTGGTCTTTAGCCTAATTTCTTCATCACCCTTTTCTTTTGTTGAGTGTCTTGTAACCATTGTTGATGTTGGTTTTGGCTCAACTTCCTCTTGATGACCCTGTTGAGGCTTTTCATCTGTTTTGGTTTTGGTTGCCACTACAATTTTTGGGTTTGGCTCAAATCCCTCTTCACCATTTTTAGGCTTACCTTCGATTAAATGTTTCTTTACGGTTTCGGCTTGGCTGTTTTGAGGGATCAAACCTCTCAACCCCTTCTCATCTTCTGGCTTTAGGTTCTCAATAGACCTCTTAGATGATGTATCCTCCTGAGTACCCTTTTGTGCCTTGAACTTCAAGTCATCAAGGCCTTTTACAAAGCTTGGTGATAGTGAAACACTTTTCTTATCTCCTGTTGGTTCTTTCACTTTGGTAGTTGTAAACTGTGGTGGAAATGGAATGGTATCTTGGTCCTTTTTCGGCTTTGCTTCAGCTACTACTGCAGGATCAGGTGACCCTTTTACAGGGCTTGGTATTGAAGCATTTTTCTTGTCCCCCACTACTTCTTCCACTTCATGACTTTTAAATTGTGGTGGAATAGTATCTTTTGCATTTTCAGGCTTTTCTTTTTCAGGTACTGGTTTCTGTGAAGGACCAGGTTGGTCTTTCTCTTGGTTTGTTTTCACTTCTTGTTTAGGAGAAACTTGTGAAATGGTCTTCTTCTTTGGCATTGTTAGGATTAGAGTCCCAAATTCAAACTTGCCTTGAAGTTTCTCTGCCTCACAATCTTTAGGAAGAGGATATGTTTGGTCAAATTTGCTCCACCTATTACCTAGTATTGGTCGTTCTCCTGAAATTTTCACACTATGGGAAGAGCTCAAATGTGTAATCTTTATACGCTCTTTTATATAACCTACAAACAAAAGCAAAAGAGACATAATATTATAATTTACATCAATCGATTTTCAAATGATTTTCTCCAATCTGGTCCACATAAACTAAAGAAAAGTATATCTTTATTTAGAGCAAAACTCTTCATTACAGTCAAGTAATGAACCTCTTAAAACAAAAAATCTTTTATTTATGGAGAGATTCGTTTACATCAAGTTAAATTACGTCAATTCTTATATGTTAGTAAATTTCTTAAGCAATAAAAAAGAGTGTAATAACTAATGATAGGAGAGAAAAAATAGTTTCTGCACAAGTACTTACCAGGAAGATAGATATGCAGAAGGTAAGCTTCAGGGCTTTGTTTCATCTCAGTCTTAGGCTGCAAAGTCTCATACACACGTCGGGGCGGTGCCCGGAAAGTTGGTGTTCTTGGCCTCATACTCATAGCCATACTTCAAGAATTTGTGCTATATATTAATGTTAATACCTCTACCAAATTGTGCTTTTGAATTCTACTATATAGATTATACTGATTTGGTTATATATGTATCATATTTATATGCATGAAACTTTTCTTGCCATATAGATTATTCTTTCTTGTAAGCTTTGGTTCATTAATGTAACTGGGCTAGGTTTTCCTTCCTCTGCTAAGCTAGGATTATATACTAGGTATAACTTCTTTGACAAAAAATGTAATTGTTCTTTGTTTCCCTCCTATACTTGAAAAGCTAGCCGTTCATTCATGTATTATTGGACTTAGTTGCTTCTTGTTATAGGTTTTGTCAACTCTCATCATACAGCATGTGACTATTCACTTTTTTCTGTTTTGCATTTCTTCATGATATATAGGCTAAAAGATTTTATCATAAATTATTTTAAAGTTATTTTTTATCCTTGATTTTCTTCACACGTTCTTTCTTATCACTAGGTTTAAGAGAATCAAAAGTTATTGGCTGAAGGAGATGCCTACATTGGCATTATAAATTACTACAAATTTTTATAGCGCAACAAAAAAGGATTAATTTCTTACCTCAACCAAAAGATGTAGAAGGAATAAGGTGGTTTGTTGGTGCCATTTGACATAAAATAGATACCAAAATAAAAAAGTTTAGCACTCTATTTAAAATATGCAATACATGTTCCCTAAACCTATTGTGTAACGTCCTATTAAGTCTATGGGTTGCTGAAATTTGTTCTTTCATTAAGTTTACATAATACATATAGTCCTCAACCCCAAACCATCCTGAAAGCCTACAACTTGTATTACTTTTATCTAAACAAACGGTTCAGTAAAATGAGCCATTGCACAACAATTAAGATGCCACACATAATTAAGAATTTGTAAAGCCTTTTACAAACAGAAAATGGGTAAATAAATGTAAAATTTAGAACATTCAAGTGCTAGTGTCAAAAGCATAATATTGATATTGATGGCAAAAATAAATGATTAAAAAAAAGTCCTCCAAACGGCTCAAATGACCAGAGGCATTAATATCCCAGAAATTTAAGCTACTAGTTCAAGAAACATCAAATTACATTTAACAAAACTTGTAAAATCCCTATTACAATTAGCTCAATCTAAGAGATATTCTGCGACTTGTTCAGGATCACACCTTCATATTTCACTTGGAACCACTTCATAGCATCTTCCTTTGTAACACGATGCTGGATACCAACACGAGCCTTGCAGCGACGACGACGTCCAACACGGTAACCAGGGCGTTCCAAAACAACATAGAAGTCCATTCCATAAATACCGGTTGAAGGATCATACCTGAAGCAGTGACCAGGTTAATAAATACAACAAAAAATATCTGATGGAATTTCATTTGAATTACATGTAAATTACAACAGCATACACATGGGGGAAGACAACCATATATTAAATTTCAGCTTGAATTTAAATTGAAGTGACAGTCAGCAAAATCAGTGAAATTTATCAAGGTTACTAATATTATGTAAAATATATTATTGCACAAAGAAATGAAAGATATTAGCATTTTGAAGTTCAATAACTCAGTGCATAACCAATAATCCAAAACCAAAAAGGAAGTAAAAATAAACCAACAGAACAACAATGAGCACAAAACAGTACGTCAAGGTGGGACTAAATTAAAGTATTTAAAACTAACTAAAAATATTCAAGAAATAGTGGGAAATTAGTTTCGGCACTTTTAAGTTTTTATAAAAAAGAGGTTAAATTAATTTTTTAAGAGCTGGGCATCCGGCTCGGCCTGTTTTATACAAAACCCACACGCATCTTCGGAAAACCTACAACAGAAATCCTAAACATTGTCTTTTCCATAACTGAGGACATGACCCAACCCTGTTCAACAAACAACCTGGCTGTTTGTGAATCACAAAGAACACTTCTGAAACATGATGTCACGATGCAGAGTATTCCTGTGATTCTTGAGTGATTAATATGCAAAAACGATACATCAAAAGATGTATCAGCAGGTGACTATTTTGTGATGTATCGGGAGTGGAATCGTACAATTAACTGATTCTAACAACAGTGAAATTTATAGCAGTAGATTAAACATGCATTATGATAAAGAAGTAAACAACCCTTGTCATGTTTATGTAAATCTTTTTCCACCAGTGCATAACACTTAGGTATTAGCTACAGCCAAACTTTTAATAGCAGTCAGCATCAAAACTTTCCTTTATAGAACAAACTAACTAGTTGATAAATGAAAATTAGCAAACTATGGAAAGTTTTGTAACAAAATATAACTCCACATACTGTAAAATAACTGCAACGTATAACAAATTTAATTCAGAAAAAAAAATGAAATATTTACTTGATTCCCAAGTCGATATGCTCCTGAATACCAAAGCCAAAACATCCAGTATCACTGAAGTTTCTTCGGAGAAGTTCGTATTCCTTCACCTTCAAACCACTCTCCAAAAGCTGTGTTGCCTTGTCACCTCTAACAGTAACATAACATGCAATTTTTTCATTTCTTCGAATACCAAAAGAACGAACAGTGTACCTTGCTGTCAACAAGCAGGAAAAACGAAAAGATAATCAGCAAAGAGCCCAAAATCAAATATATATAATAGAAACAAGTTGCATAAAAGCCCCACTCATCATCTTCAATAATGTGTTGAAGGGGCAATGACATGAAAACAAAATCAAGTGATCCTATAATATAGGAAACATCAAATTGATAAACTCCTCTCAATAAAATTTACCTACTAGACCTATAGTGAGAAGAATTTCACCAGATATTGTGTCTTGGAAACAACCTAGGAGGTTTCAAGGATCTTCTTCTGGTATTTTAATTTTGGCTCTAAGCGGCAGTCAGATGGACACTGAATGGACCCCTGCTGTTGACTCAATTATAGAGCCACTATTTCATTAGCAATAGAAAACAATGTTGCTCATGTTTCGGAACTTACAGCATCATATCAAAGTCCCGAACCACATAAGAACTGATAAAATTAAAGGTACCGATTTAGGGGGCTCATTTCTTTAAGATTCTCAAAAAAGTAATTCACCAAATATGTGTTTGGCAGAAGTTCTAGTGAGAAGCTAAAATCTAAAAGCTTACTTCAACTTTCTTCTAGAGAAACATTTCTGATAAAACACAACCAAACAAGCATATCCCAGTAGTGATTTTTAATAACAAAAAAACCTCTCATTCAAAGAAAAAACCCTAAACGAATGTTTCCTTATACTCCTATTCACTCTGTTCTGAAATTTCAAGGGTATTATAAATATACTCTGTTACTCAAGAACATCAATGCATTTTTTATCAACCACAATGAATTGAATCATCAAACCAGTAACTTAATTATGTCAAATGATTAAACTATGAAAAAAATAACCTTTAGAAAAAACAGGGGTTTGGCCACTAAGCTGTTCCAACACCTATAACAAAAAGATAAGAACAAGTATTAGTAAAAATAATCGAAAAATAAAATAAAAATTTAAAAAATAAAACAAAAACCTTTGCAGCTCTGGTGAGACGATCTCCACTCTCACCAACAGAGATATTGAGGACAAGCTTCTGAACCTTGATTTCCCTCATCGGGTTCGATAGTTTCTTCTCTGAAGCCTGTTTTCAATTGCAATGTGTTCCATTTCATTCACAAATTCACATAAACAATCACATCATAGAAATGAAGAAATTAAAACCATACCATTGCAAATCGATTTGAATTCTCAGCACTTCGCAGCGGTGGAGTAGCAATATCGTGGTGGTGATGATTTCAGAGGAAGCGTTTTTATATATGAAGCTAGGGTTTTGAGGTGCTATTACTATAATACCCCCAAAGTGTGTTAAGTTATCTGCTCCGTCCATTTTCTTTTATAATAATATTTAACGGCTGAGATTCGGATATTACAAAACGACGTTGTTTCGTTCCCTTTGGGAAATTCTTTCACCGCAACACTCCTTCTCCTCCACCGACCGCCGCCTCCGCCGCCGCTTATCAATGGGATGCTATTCAGTTTCGCTTAATTTCACAATTCAGGAATGCTTCCCTATTATTGATAGGTTGTAAACTTGCAGGTAAAATATTAAGCCTTCAAAGTGATACTGGCAAATGTGTAGTTCTGAATTTTTTTTTGGTACTAGGAAGGGTGTTCCTTAACTTTGGATAAAGAAGTGTCGCTCATAGGAACAGAAACTTAACCGTAGAATTCAATGAGGTCTTATGCCACTAACCAAACACCATAGGAATCAAACCCTTGAGATTCAATGAGGTCTTACGCCACTAACCAACACCTTGTTGGTGCTGTGAAATTACTTTTGGCGGATTGTGATTAATTGGTTAATTAAATTTAAGCAGGTGTTGCAAAATTCCAAAAAAAATTAAGCGTAAGGGAAGCTGTTTTGGCAAAGCAGGTTCAATCATTGCTTTGAGAGTAGCTTTAAAATTAGCTTCTTGAAGTGAATTTTGCTTGCAGCAGTTGAAAGGATCAACATGATCAAGTTTAGCCTTATAAAGATGTGTAACGTCCTACGTTTATAACAATTATATGCATAAATTTCATTGCTTAAATCCATGCAAAAGCTTATATGTTTTCTGTTTTCTGTGATCTTCGTATATGGCAATGCAGAACAATGATATATATACACATATATTTCCTATTAGTTTTCTACTTAACAGGATTTTGTCCTGCTCCATTTCATTTTAATAAAAATCTAAAATGAAGTGTTTCTTGGTTCAGTTTTTATAATAAGTATGAGAGATTTTTAGGTGAACTCAGATGAACAGACCATTATGTGAAATTGGACAAGAATCCTTTGTCCTAAGAAAATCATGTCTCTATATATCTAGTCAATCAAGTTTCACAAAATATTAGAAAAATATTAATTTATGTTATTATGATTTTTATTATTAATTAAATGATATTTTCTAATTGGATGAGTAAACAAAGTGGACAAGAATGAGGGTATGTAATCTCCATCCACGTGATACTATATTATTGGAGGAGACATAATTGAAGACACCATGTTGTAATCTTCATCCTCTTTAGGTGGTGATGATTTGTTTGTTTTAACTTTTAATTGAAGTTTCAGGGAAAAATTTCATTGTATTATCTTATCTCTTGAGAAAACTCATAGCAATGGTAGACAACTAGTGAGAGGCAGTTCTTCTCACTTGGTTGTGAAACAACTTCAGCACAGAGTTGCATCAAACCTACACTTAATGATTGTTTTCATGGTTTGTTGTTCCTACATGAGATACATCATTCTGAGTAAATAATCATTTCTGGTACTTTTTATTTTATTTTGTGCTTTTAGACCATCCAAAATGCATTAGCATTAACTTAAATTTTAATACATCCAATGATATGATACAACAACTTGGAAGATTGGCAGAAAGTTGATGGAACTTTTGCCTTCAATTTAACTTCCTTTCAAAAGCAAACCAATGCATAGCTTTCTAATAGGTGTATAGCATCTTAAGGTTTTGTCTTATCAACAGAAGGAAAAAAATCTGACCCTCTAAGTTACCTCTTTTTAATAAGACAGATATATCTAAAAAACCAAATGAAACACCTTATGCTAATGATTTATCTGAAAAGAACCATGTAACCATTCACTCTTTGGATAGCTGTGTAGCTACCTGTTTTTTTTCTTGTCACAGGGCCACAGGCTGAAGCATATTATAAGAAGCGCAAATGGAGAACAGAAACTGAACTTGTAACCACAGCACTACCAGGATTTGCCTTAAAGACCAGGTATGATGAGACAAATGCTATACTGTAACTATTTAGGAGCATAAAAAGGAGAAACACCCTTCAAGATAGCATTCCTCTCTAGCCACACACACCAAAGGGTTGCAAAACCTGAAGGCTGCCATGCAATTTTAGTCTACTTGTTTCTACTCCAACCTGCATAGAGAATCGTAAAAACGGTTATAGGTTAAAGGGAAATGCCTAGTGCTCCCAAAAAATTATTCTTGTAAAGAAAAGTAGGCACCTTATAATACAAAGATAAGTGGCCTACCATCTTTGCGCTGGATCTGCTCATATAACACACTAGGATAAAGAGAAGTTTGAGTCCTAACTACTACGAATTTGCTGCAAGTCATTTCCGTTCATCATGTTATGTATCTCAGTCCAAACTAAAGATAACCTCAGAGGGAACTTCGCACTTTCAATCAGGGTTATGAAGGGATATTTGAAGGTTAGAATTGTGAGTTGTTGGGATTTGTTTAGAAGAAGAAGAATAGAAAATGCAGAGAAGAAGAATAGAAAGGAATGAACAATGCAGTGTTATTCTCATTGAGTGTGCAAAGCAAACAGCTTACTATTTATAGTAAGTTTAACAACCAACTAACTAAATAGAATTTTAAATTGTTTCCATAAAAGGCAAGTCACCAATTCTTCTCTAATTGCACAACACTACATATAAAGACTTGAATTACAATTTACTTTCAACACTCTCCCTTAAGACAAGTCTTTGAGAGATAACACTCTCATCTTCTTCAACAACTCTTCAAACCGATCCACCCTCAAGCCTTTTGTGAATAAATCTGCTAATTGCAACTCAGTTTTGCAATACTCCATTTGTAGCCTTTCTTTATTGACCAAGTCTCTAATGAAGTGGAACCTTACTTCAATGTGTTTACTCCTTCCATGGTTTACTGGATTTTTTGACAAATTAATGGCTGAGATGTTGTCAATCCGTAGCTGCAGAGGCACCTTCAATTTCATTCTCATCTCCTTTAACAGTTCTTCTAACCACACAGCTTGACAAGCTGCATAGCAGGCTGAGATGTACTCTGCTTCACAGCTTGAGAGTGCTACAACTTGCTGTTTTGTTGAGGACCAAGAGATTGGAGCATTGTTGAGTAGGAATAAGTATCCAGAAGTGCTTTTTCTTTCAACCAAATCCCCACCATAATCAGAATCTGCATACCCAATCAATACCAGTTCTGATGATCTTTGTCTTCCTGTTGGAAACAGTATGCCTCTGTCCATAGTGCCTCTTATGTACCTCAACACTCTCTTGGCTGCTATGAGATGAATCTTCTTTGGTTTGCACATAAATCTGCTCACCAAACCAACACAATATGCAAGGTCAGGTCTGCTGTTGCATAGGAATCTTAGTGATCCTACAATCTGCTTGAACATGGTTTCATCAACTGATTCTCCTTCTTCATTCTTGGTCAGCTTCAAGTTTGTTTCAATTGGACTCCCTACTGAATTGCAGGAGTCCATGTTAAATTTCTTCAAGACTTCACTAGCATATTTCTTTTGATGTAGCATGATTCCTTCCTTGGTGTATGCAAATTCTAGTCCTAGGAAGTAGCTCAATTTTCCTAAGTCAGTCATTTCGAATTCTGCATTCATGACCCTTTTGAATTCATCCATGCTTGCTTGACTTGAACCAGTTAGCAATAGATCATCAACATATAAGCAAATTATGAGCAGATCTCCTTCTATACCTTTTATGTAGACACCATGTTCAACTTGGCATTTCTGAAAATTAAGCTTAAACAGGAATGCATCTATTCTCTTGTTCCAAGCTCTTGGAGCTTGTTTCAACCCATACAAGGCTTTGTTTAACTTGTACACATGTTGTTCTCTGCCCTTTATCACGAAACCTAGTGGTTGTTGCACATAGACTTCTTCTATTAGTGGTCCATGGAGAAAGGCTGATTTTACATCAAGGTGAAACAACCCCCAATTCTTAGCACTTGCTATTGCAATCACTGCTCTTATAGTCTCAATTCTGGCCATAGGAGCAAATACTTCCTTGTAGTCTAAGCCTTGTCTTTGTAAGAACCCTTTTGCCACTAGTCTTGCTTTGTACTTTGAGATTGATCCATCAGGATTTAGTTTTTGCTTGAAGATCCATTTGACTCCTATTTGATTTTTGCCACTAGGTAGTTCAACCAAGTCCCAAGTTCCATTTCTTTCTATGGACTTTATTTCTTCATCCATTGCCAACTTCCATTCTATCTGATTCAGAGCTTCTTTTTCATTTATTGGTGTTGCTTCAGCCATTAGTGCTAAGTGTATCAGATTCCCTTCATCATTGATCTGATCATCTGCATTCAACTCATAGTCTCTGAATCTGTTTGGCAAGGTTCTTGTTCTTTGTGATCTCTGAACTCTAGGTGTCTCAGTGATCTCTTCAGGTTGTTTTTCTGGTTCAGTTTCATCTTCTATGCTCACAGGGATCATTCTTTTCAGAGAGGTTTGCTTGTGCTGCCAATCCCATCTTTCTTGTTCTAGGATTACCACATCCCTGCTGATCTGAACCTTTTCTTTGATAGGATCATAGAGTCTGTAAGCTCCAGTTGAGTGATATCCTATGAATACTTTGGCTTCACTCTTGTCCTGAAGTTTGGTTCTTTTCTGGTATGGTATGTGACAAAAGGCTAGTGATCCAAATACCTTGAGATGATTAACCCCTGGTTTCTTGCCTGACCATGCTTCAAGGGGTACCTTCCCTTCAAGCTTCTTTGTAGGACACCTATTCAGTATGTAGACTGATGTTGATACTGCTTCAGCCCACAATTTTTGAGGCAATTCCTTCTCCTTCATTAAGCTTCTTGCCATATTCATGATGGTTCTGTTTCTCCTTTCTGCTAGACCATTGTGTTGTGGAGTGTATGGTGCAATTACCTCATGCTTTATCCCATTTTTCTGCAATAGATTTCAAATTCAGTTGATGTATATTCTTCTCCCCCATCTGTTCTGAGTAATTTGATCTGCTTTCCACTCTCCTTTTCCATATTTGCCTTGAAATTCAAGAAGGCTTCATATGCTTCACTCTTAGCTTTCACGACATCCAGCCAGATCATTCTGCTATGCTCATCCACAAATATTATAAAGTACTTGTTTCCTGCCAATGATGGTGTTTCAAATGGGCCACACACATCAGAATGTACCACTTCTAGAATGGACTTGGATCTCATCTCTGTTTCTGATTTGAAGGAGTTCCTTGTTTGTTTTCCTATCAAGCAGATTTCACATACTTTTTCAGGTAGAGATATAGTTGGAATTCCACTTACCAATTGTTTTGACCCAAGTTGATGCAGGTTCTTGAAGTTGAGGTGGCCATATCTGGAGTGCCATAGCCAACTCTCATCAGTAGTTCTCATAGTGGTCAAGCATTGTGTTTCTACAGCATTGATGTTGACTTGGAATGTTCTATTCTTGGTCAGTTTGCTTCTGAGTATGAGTCTGTTCTTTGCATCAGAAAGTTCAAGCTATTCATCCTTCATTACTACACTGAAGCCCTTTTCCAGTAATTGGCCAATACTTAGCAGATTACACTTCATATTTGGTACTAGCAATACATCAGTGATTATTGCTTTTGAGCCATTTTGTCTTGTGATCACCACATTTCCAGCTCCCTCCACTTCTAATGAGCTATCATCTGCAAATTTCACTCTGCTCTTTTTTGAGGAGTCAAACTCTGTTAGCCATTCTTTGTGTCTTGTCATGTGATTGGAGCATCCAGAATCCAGATACCAAGACTCAGTTTGTGAGCTTTCTGCATATGTAGTTACCATTAGATTCAATGGTTCTGAGTCTGAGTCTCCTTGCACAGCATAGGCTTCTTCTTGACTCTTGGTTTGTTTTGTTCTATCACTAGGACATTCATATGAGTAATGACCTAACTTGTGACAATTGAAGCACTCCACCTTTCTTTGGCATAGGCTTCTTCTTGATTCTTGGTTTGTTTTGTTCTATCACTAGGACATTCATATGAGTAATGGCCTAACTTGTGACAATTGAAGCACTCCACCTTCCTTTTGTCAAATCTTTTCTGGTTTTGGCAAGCTGTTCTTGGTCTTCCTCTCTTATCAGATGATTCTGTCCAGTCTTGGTTGCTTCTACTTCTCTCATTGTTCTTTGGCCATTTTTTGTTCTGATCAGGTTTATTTCTCCACTTCTTATCTTTCCTCTTATCCTCATAGGTTGCCTTTAATGCTTGCTCTGCCCTTTTTCCTGCACCTGAGCTTCTGTCAAGGAGTCTCATTTCATGAGCTTCAAGTGAGCTTTGAAGCTCCTCAATTTTCATCTTAGTGATGTCTTTGGACTCCTCTATGGCAACCACTATGAAATCAAACCTTTGAGGCAGAGACCTCATGATTTTCTCAATCACCATGAGGTCTGTGATTGATTCACCATATCCCTTCATCTGATTAGTTATGGCTAGCATTTTGGTGAAGTATTCACCAATCTTGTCACCCTCTTCCATGTGTAGGAGTTCATATTGCCTTCTGAGAGTTTGCAATTTCACCTTTTTTATTTTGTCTCCACCCTCATGGCTTCTAATCAAGATGTCCCAAGCTTCCTTAGGTGATGGCTCCCTGAATTTTCTCAAAGTGGACATCATCCACGCATTGATGAATCAGGAATAGAGCCTTGTTGTCCTTCTTCTTTGCTTCTTTATGCAGCATCCTTTGGTTTTCTGTTGCTTCAAGACTCAGTGCTGTGTATCCATCTTCAACTACTTCACTAACTTCTTGAAAGCAGAACAAGACCCTCATTTGTGTCCTCCACCGATCCCAATTCTTCTCAGTGAGGATTGGAAGGCCCATTGATTGAAGGTTTGTGCTATTTCCCACCATTTCTTGATCTTCTTACATCAATCTTCCCCTTCCTTCTTGTTATTGATTCACCCTCAGCGAATTGGAATCCCCTTTTCTTGCACACTCACCTTGATCCTTCACACACACACACTCACCCGCAGGTCCTTGGATCTTTAGCTCTTGATACCAGATTTGTTGGGATTTGTTTAGAAGAAGAAGAATAGAAAATGCAGAGAAGAAGAATAGAAAGGAATGAATAATGCAGTGTTATTCTCATTGAGTGTGCAAAGCAAACAGCTTACTATTTATAGTAAGTTTAACAACCAACTAACTAAACAGAATTTTAAATTGTTTCCATAAAAGGCAAGTCACCAATTCTTCTCTAATTGCACAACACTACATATAAAGACTTGAATTACAATTTACTTTCAACATGAGTTAGGAACTGAAGAAGATTTTCATGAGAACTTTCTCCATAGGAATGCAAAGTCCAAATTCTTCTATCAGAATTGGTTGAGAGATCGAATAGATATATACTCAAGTAACCCAAAGGGATTGTAATAGACTAGTTTCTTTATCATTCAGATGTCTACGAAAAGAAATTTGCGAACTTCTTATTTGTGATGTACTTTGCTTTAACTGCATTGCAATGCAGTTCCAGTGATCTTGGTGCACTTCAGCAACTCTTGATTTAATAGATGATTAGCAATAAATATATAGTTGTATGTACATTCACATCATTGCCTTTATGTTTTGAGTATCAAATATTGTGAAAGTAATCACTAATCATTTTATGGAGAGACACAACACAAATATTCTCATGGAATGCTTCAATTCAATCTCTGCATGGCAGAGGGGCCTCCTCTAGGATCCTTAGATCACTAACACCAATTTCTTCAATTCTAAGTTCACATTTAATTATACTTTGAATAAAATCTTCTGCTAAAGATTGTCTATGTTTGAGAACTTTGGAATGCCTTCTACAGACATTACATGGTGTCAAATTTCATTCAAAATTTAATGAAATGTTCTTGGAGTGTGCAAGTTTTCTGAGATATTTTCACTGCTGATAATTGAACTGGACGTGTAAAAGAGATATGTTGTCTTTTATAGTCTTTAATGTAGATACCAAAATAATATTTAAAGGTACCAAAATAATATCATATGAGAGAAAAACTTGGATGGAGACAACCTTAATAAATCACATTTGGAAATATACAATCATAGTTTGACAAATCATTAAATTGTGAATCACACTACATTAACTCAACATTTTTTCCCTCTTTCTCTCTCCCTTCGGTCTTTCTCTTTCCTCTCTTGATCTCCTATTTAATTATTTGGTGCAGTCACAATTTATTGATTTATCAAACTATGATTGAATGTCTCCAAATGTGATTTGTTGAAGTTATTTCCAACCAAGTTTTTCTCTAAATTGTTATCTATATCTATACTATATTTGCATATTAGTCTGCTATGGGGGGCACCTGCCTGCCCAAGCTATCACAGGCATGCTGGTGCATTTTTCCATGGCGTTGTGGGCAATTCGACCGAGTCATAATATGGTGTAACTAACCATATAGTAAGTTATATTTTTCTATTTTGCCTTTAATATTTTAATTTCTAAAAAATCATATAATTATATGTAACCACCAACATATTAACCATTCTCTCAATTTCTCTCACTTTCATTTGATAATTAAAATAAAACAAATAAGTACAATATAAAGTATACTCAATAAAAATATTTTGATTTACTACAATAAAACCTATAAAACTGAAATACTCAACTCCATAAAATAAAATTATTTGCAGACGGACACTGAATATATATCACCACACTAGTTATAATAAAGGTGATAGTGAAATCTTTTACAAAAACTATACGAAGTTATTTTAATTTAAAAAATATAATATAATATTTATACTTTGTCGGTATAAAGATTTATATATAATTATTATATTATTTTTTATAATTGTACGTTACTTTTCTTCTTAAATAATCGAAGAATCAATAATAATTAAGTTTATACGGTGAATAAAACAATTATTTTTTTTAAAATTTTAATTGAAGCATAAAAAATCTGATATTTGGATAGAGCCCATTCCGGCCATTTTGGTTGAGAGTTGCAGCTTTCAGCTTTTCCATTCTAAGCACTTAAACCCTTTCTGATAAGCCCTTTCTTCTCTTCCCCATGACCACGTTTCTCTTAAACCCTTTTGCACCTTTTCCTTCTCACACTCCCATTACTACTACACGCTCAAAACCCTTTCCCTTTTATCGCCACCACTTCCTCCCATCTTCACCTCATTCAAAAAATCTCACATTTTCATCTCGTTGTGCTAAAAGTCGACGTGAAAATCTCAACGGTAAAGATTTTGATCTAGACCTCATTAAGGAAGACCTAGAAAGCCTTGAAGATGGTGCTGGTGATTTTGGAAGAAGGGAAGATGAGAAAGACATTGATATGGACCTACTACAAGTACTAAATGATGATGGTGCAGATGAAGATGAATATTCAGGTATACAACAAAAGAAAAACAAGGATTTTGATAAAGACCCAGAATTTGCTGAAATTATTGGTGGTTTTCTTGATGACCCACAAAAGGCACAGTCTAAGGTTAGCACCAACCAACCTTTGAATTTGTTCCATCAATTGCTTTTATCAAATTAGGATCTTTATGTAAGCGACACTTATTAGGAGCGGCAACCACAAACCCTAAAATTGATTAGTTCATTACCCAAAAAAATTAGGACCTTATGTGCTTTTTTATTAGTAGTAGTACTTGAAAGGATTTTTACATGTGTTTGGATAGCATCTTAAAAAAAATAAGAAGTTAAAAAGTAGATCCGACGCCTATTTTAGAAGCTAATGGAATATTAAGTTGTTTTAACAATGACAGTTTTTGGTATAAGCACTTCTCAAACCTTATATCCAAATTTAAAATAGCTTTTTCTTTAAAAGAAAAGTTTAAAGAGACCTTAGTCCTTAAAACTAGTTAACATGTGGCTTTTCATGGACTAATTTGAATGATGGAATGCACATTCAGGAACCTTAGGATAAATTTCTATCATTCAGTTATTAATATGACAAAAGTTGCATGATACAAGTTCCTCCATATTAATCTTTGTTTAATTTTATTAGAATTTTAAACATTTATTATGGAATCAACATTCAAAGAACGCTTGACAACTCACCTTGAGTACCATTAGCATAAATTGAATTTAGACTCTTTATTTTCGCACGAGGGTTTTTTTTGTTTCAATTTTTAAGGGTGATATATACTTCAAGTTGTTTAGAATTAAAGAGGAGAAGCATGAAGTGAACTTTGAATCTGAATGCAAATAGATTTTATTTGTTTTTATATCTAATACGCTCGACTGGTTTGCAGATGGAAGACAGACTAAGAAGGAAGAGAAGCAAAATACTGCACGCAAAGACTGGATCAGGAATACCAATGAAAGTATCAGTTAACAAGTAAGTTCACGTTGCATATATGTGGTTGTATTATAGAGCTTTCTGTTGCGTGTGCTTATATAGTTGCATGTTTCTTATTATGAAGTGCCGATGCATATATGTGGTTGTACCATAGAGCTTTCTGTTGTTTGTGCTGTTGACTGGAGATCTGAGAGCTACCCCCAACTTATTCATAAGACACTATGTTTGCATGTTATGTGCATTAAAGGTTGGGTTTCAAACATTCTGCAGCTCCATGTTTTCTTGCCTCTATTTATAAGAAAGCTATGCTGCATCACTGGTTGCCATGTGAATAATCCCTACATGATTTCTTCTTATGTGTTTCATAACATGCTTTCTCTTAGCCTATTTAGCTATTCTCGTGAACAATCTGAATATTGCAGAAATGTTTTTTCAATCAAATGCAGATAGCATACATTTTTATTATAAATGTCATGTAGCCAAGGCCTTTGACATTTTATTTTGGGTCCACAAAATGACATGTCCATGTTTCATTTGGTAATACTTACTATCATTTATTTGCTTTGAGTTGGAATCTGCATGATGCAATAATTTAATATTCTGTTTTCTTACTCACTCTTAATGCTGCCATTTCCAGATTTGATTTTTCAAACTCGTTTATATGGTTTGAGTTTCACAATACCCTATTGCCAAAAGACATCTCCTTAATTTGTGATGTAAGGAACTTTCTCCTACGATTCTGCTTTGTTAAATATTCTCCAAGATGTACGTATGTTTCTGTTAGAAAATTTTGTTGAATTTTGATCTTTGCAGACTATTCGAGCATGGCACATTATTGGCCGACTTGGTGGATGCAATTCTATGAATATGCAAGTAAGTTTTTCTCTTCTGAGATGTATGCAACTTTTTGTGTGTGAATTTCAAACATTATTTTGTTGCTTATAAAAGTAGCTTAATTTTGTACAGCTGTCACAGTCTCCGATGGAGAAACGACCAAGTTATGATTATATTCAGGGAGCAAATGTGACACCAACTACATTTTACAACATTGGGGATCTTGAGGTTCAAGATAACTTGGCTCGAATATGGTGCACGCTAATTGCAAATGCGTTTTTCATGCTTCGTTATACATACTATTGTGATTTGAAGTTTGATGTGCAAATACTAATAGTTTCTTGTTGTGATATAACAACAGGGTGGATATTGGAACTAGTGAACTGGTGCTTCTGGATGTTTTGATAAATGCACTGACACAGATAAGCTCCGAGTATGATCTCCACTCTCTTGATTCAGTTCAAACTTCAGTTATTTACAATAGAAAAGCCAATAATATAGATTTCTTGTAAAAAAACCCAAATAATATAGTTTAGTGACTCACCAACCAAAGCTAAGAAATGCACAGTTATTTTGGTAATTAACATGAGAAACAGTAATAAATAGAAGTTGCTTTATTCTCTCTCTCTGAAGAATGAATACTCAGGGAAAGAGCCAATTATCTGATATTTGTGTCTGATGCAACCTGAATCTTCAAATCTTAATGGACATGTTAAATTTTGTTGTCTTGGAGTTGTTTTTGTTGCCTCCTGAGTTGTATGTTAGTGCCCATGCTTCCCATAATTCTTTCTCTAAAGCTCGGACCGGATATGTGTCTTAGAGAGAACTTTTTAAGCCCATTTCCTCTAGCTTAAAATCCCTTCAGTACTAATGGTGTATTTGATAAAAAGTTTCAGCGTTTTATTTTAGCAGCCAGCCGACTCCACCTGGTGGGAGTAATGCTTGGTGGTTGTTGTTTTTAATGGCCATGCTTCTCAGCTGGCTTGCTCCAAATCCTAATGCGTGACAAGATAATCCTTAGGAGCTTATCTTTCCTGGGTGCCTTCCATACTTATGTATTGTTATTACTTATTAGATATAAAAAGTCCCAGTGTTATTTTTCTTCTTCTTTTTAGTGCCCATGCCTCAGCACACTTGCTCTTAAGACTGTATGTGTGTGCCTTTGTCCTTCCTTCGGTATGTTTGCTATATTAGATGATAGGGTGCAGGGAGTTTGCGACCTGGATAGATCTTCAACAGTGGACTAAGCTAAGAACCACATAAGTGAATCAGACCCATCTTAACATAAAACCTTAAGATTATAGGTTTATATGTTCGTCCACTTATATGTTCCTCACTTTATCCACTCCCCCTCGACATGAGATTTAACTTATTTACACTTGTTTCCTAACATTAGATAAAAATGTTGGGGCACTCTTTTTTATTTTCCTTAAATTATTCTCATCAATTTCTTTTTACTATTTGGTTGTTATTTGGTAGTTTTGTTGGGATCAAGCAAGTGATGATTGGTGGAGATGAATTTGAGAATTGGAAAGAGAATTTGACATCAGAGGCTTCAGGTTTTAGTGTTCACAAGATCTAGCAAATTCTCTAGGCATATGAGGATACTGAATAGAGAGGCTAATGAAGAGGAAATCAGCAAATACTGCATTGTATCTCTGTCTATTATTAGTGAGTAGAATACTAAACAATGATCATAAGTGCCTCATGCACTGGGTCAAAAGATTTGTGCCTGAAATTATTTGTAGTTTATATCCTTTCCCCCCTTTTGTGAATATGTAGGTTACACTAGTAACTTTTTTAGGCCTTCATATTTGAAAGTAATGAATCTATAAGGTAGATCAACTTAAAGGGATCTCATTTAACACCTTGGTAAGACTTGAAACTAAGACTTAAGATAAATATGGCCCCTTGTCACTCATATAAAAGTTAATTTTGATACATTTGTTTGAAGTTTTAGATTTATATCATTCTAGCCCCTAGTTATTTTTTTTACCTTTTCAATAAAATAATAATTTTGTAAATAATTTTGTGAATAATTTTTTATTGTTAAGTACATTTTTAGAAAATAATTTCAGGTTTTGAAACAAGATTTTGTTAAATATTAGATTAGATTGGACATGTGGTACTGTTTTCTACACTTTGTTAAGTGTTTTTTTTTCTGACTCTTTTATTATTGTGGTTAGATAATGACAATGGGCTCCAAATAATGTAGTTCATACAGCATTATTAGACACCAAAGTTTGTCACTTTATATTCTGGAATTGTTTAGTTTTTTTTAGTACTACCAAGTATATATCCTTACCTTTTGGGTAAGAAGTGTGTTTGTTTAGCTTTGATGTTGGATAATGTTGTACAAATAATATTAGTGATTACCTGCATAAAATTTTGGCCCATGATTAAATTATATGTTGCTTTCAAATTAAAAATCGTTAGAGAAATATATGATTTGATAATCAGCACAATTAAAAAAAGCTAGCACTACAAAAATGATCACTAAGCAAATCATGTACATCAAAACTAATAAGGTTATTTTTTATTGACTAATCAAGCAAGGATTCAGAACTTTATGTTATTGAGTGTGATACATCAATTAATGGCATCATCTATCTTACATAGTAAACCTGATTATGTGTGCTTGATACTATATATAGTTGGTTTTAAGCTTAGATAAAAAGTGAAAGTTGTGTTAGAAAGTTTATAGCCAACGTAAAACTTTATTGAATTTATATGATATGGATAAACAATGTTGATTTGTGTTATATGGTTTGATTTGGACTATGCACCTTATTGATTGAATTTCCTTTATCCTAATGAAGTTGGCTTATGATGTCAATGACTTGGTTATAATTCTATTTGGACCATAGTTTCACAAATAATTTCTTTTTTGCCCTGCCCCTTCCCTAGATTTGGATGCTTTTTTCTGATTATTCTGGGACCATTATGAACCTCATGAATATTGAGTTCAAAGTAAAACTTTAGTTAAGCATTGAATGTAAATTCGGCCAAACCAATGGCACTATTATAATGACACATACAAGAAACTCAAACTAGCTAGGTCCTTATGTTTTATGTATGTATGTAACATTTTATATAAGATAAATGTACATAATATTATAAATCCCATGAATGTTGAGATCAAAGTAAAACTTTGATTTAGCATTGAATATAAATCCTGCCATACCCAATGTCTCTATTCTGATGCAAGAAATTGAAACTAGGTAGTCCCCTGTGTTTTATGTATGCACATAGAAGATAAATTCACATAATAATAATACTACTACTATTTATCATATATGATCAGTTCATGGGGTCATGAAACTGATCCATCACCAGTCATTGGCATATAGAAGGTTTGCTACTTCTTGGTTCTATGTAAAAGTTACCTACAAAGTAAAAAAGCTGTGTTCTAAATCAGAAGAATAAAATCAACTAAGAGAACAATAGAAATATATATAAATTGTAAAGCACTTGGCAACATGTGACTAGTGTGTTTTGCATACCTTTGTTTTAGGATTTACAAGAGTTTTAACTTATGGTTGCAGTTGTGATTGTGGTCACGGTTAATGTAATTGTAGTTATTATTGTGTTGCAGTGTGAATTATTTTGTGAGTAAAAAAATATGTTTGATATCGATGCGACCCGATACGGTTGTGTTGCGGATTAAATCGGCCCAAATGCGGTTGCATTACAACCTGATTTGACCCAAATGTGGTCCAATGCGGTTGTGTTACGATCGCATCATTGTGGCTGGTATCACACTACAATTGAAGTGTGATGCGATTGTGGCGATCACCGCAACCGCAATATTACGGTCGCATCACGTGATGCGATCTGCAATTTCAAACACTAAGATTTCCTTTCCACCTCTAACTTTCTTTTACATCCTTACTTCTTTCACTCCCTTTAGTTTTATCACTCCTTTCTTTCCAAAGATATTTCACTCTCATAACTATAAACTTGGGGAAGAATAATGTTATGGTCAAGTTGGTTGCTAAATTGAGAAACTTTGTTGGGACTACAAAGTTCTCTTCCAATAATTCTATATGTAAGGTGTTGGAAAACATGGCAGAATCTATACAACAAGAAAAGAAATAATACAGAGAAAACTGAAATCATACAATGGGAAAGATTATACAATAAGAGTCAAACAGAACTTGTTTTATACCACATGCTAGAACAATTTTTAGATACTACTAAGATATATTTACCTTTTGGTTAAGGAACAATCTCTTTTGGGATGTGTGACTACTCCTCCTAACAACTGTCACTTTCAGAAATTGAATTCTTGACCTTTTGATCTTTCTAGGAATCTAGCAAAGTCTTACACCACCAGACCAACATATTGTTAAAAAATCTCTAGTTAATTTCTAATATCTAGATATCTCTAACAAAATATGGGAGACTAACAAGTGACAACTAGGTGAAATCTTTTAATGCAAGCAAAATAACCATAGCAAAAAAGTGGGTGAAATTGGGAGGGCCAGAAAAAAGATGGTAGAGAAGTGGGGATATTGGTGTTTATTCCATCCCAGTTCTAGAATACACGTCATAACTAGGCACAGACGACAACTATTGATCTATGTCCGAGCAAAATAAGCATGACCCAAGCATTCCCACACCTCAATCGAACATCTGAGTAGTCCGAGCCAACATGTATTGATTAGGCATAAGCGATAAGATAGTACGATACCATTTATGGCACTTGCTGTCGTGCCGCCTGCATGACACAAATCATTGCTAGATGCTGCATGCTACCTATGTCATATTGTTTCTCTCAATAGAAGACATAATGAACAAATGACGTAGCGACATATACTAATATGAGCGTAAGTTAACTATCCAGAGAGTATGGATTTGCCAAAGTCACTTGGCATGGGAAAAACAATCTTCGCTTGTCTGGGATAGACGCGACACACCATTTGGTCGGCTAGACCAACAATATCTACAAAAAATATTTCTCTCACTTCATAAATAAGGGTTCTCCTCTTTAAGGAAATTTACTGACTCACTTACGATTTCACTTTATCTCTTGCTTATTATTGTCTAAGTTCTTAACATATCTCTTGATATTATTCTCTGACATTCTATATATATTTCACATATTGACTTGATCGTCGGAAAATCTTTTGAAGTACATCCCGTTGTGTTCAAGAACTTCTCAGACAATATTAAAAGATTCCTCATCAAATCTATCATCCAGATCTACCTTCTCAAGACTAAAGAACAATTCTCAAATTAGATTGCAAAGCAAAAAAGACATTGGATTGTGTTTTTCTTCATCAAATTAAAATCAACCCAAATCTTAATTTTAATTTTAGATCCAAGATATCGAACCCTTCCTAATCGATTTATTGTAATATATTTCTCGTCAATTTTTATATTAACTTCACTCCAAACTGTTGAATAGAAAAATGAATTGTTTAAGCAAATATTTTATTGATCAAAATCAGCTCATCTCACCAACTTTTTTTTAATGAAGTTTGTAGTATTTATTTTTCTATTACACATAAGAGTACATTGCAACGAGAAAACATCTCCTTAATAAAAAACATTGTTTTGTTTCTGTTTAATAAAACAAATGTTTAAGAACAACAAAATTTAGTATAGAAATTTTGGTGCAAGTAGTTAGCTTAGGTATAACCTTCAAACGCGGTTAAGGTGCTGCTAACACCTTCACATTTCAAAATTGATTCCCAAACTAGTTATATTTGGTTGAACTCCCCGTCTTCTTCACATTTTGACGATTTCTATATATTTTCATGAAGACATGGTGATGACTCCATCTTTCATCGCATGCCCTAGTTCCTCCCGTGGGTTATGGTTGTGACACATACTTTTGTATATAAAAAATAAGGAATAATTCATAAAACTCTTTTAAACTTTATATCTTTTATAGGTAAATGTAACATCCTATAATAATAATAAATTGAATTATTATTAATTAATGTGTATGATTTTGAGTTTGTATGGAATGATTGTTATATGTTTTTTGTAATCTGTCTAGTGTTAGTTAAATAAATTGTGTAATATTTTAAAATATATTTAGGATTTGAATATCATAATGATAATTAATTAAGAGAATAAAATAGATAGTGTTTTTATTTAATAGTAAATAAGAGATTAGATTTTTCTAAAAATATAAGAGTATAAGGAGAAAAGGAAACCCTAACAACAGCCACAAGAGAAGGCAAAAGAAAATAGAAAGGAAAGGGGCAATGTTTCTCCGTCAATCAATTATCAGGTAACACTAGAACTCTTCTCAAAATTAAACTCCATAAGATTGTAAATTGGAGAATTCCTATAAGTGATGCAACTACTCTAGTAATTGGATTTATTGTTTTGGTCCTAGGAAGGTATTTTAGAATTAATGGCATATATATAAATGTTGAATATTTATCAATTTCAAAGAGATATGGAACAAAATCTTTACCAATTCTTCTATAAAGGTGAAACAACGTTGAGTTTCTTTGTAATGAATGTGAATTATTTTATGCTTTAAGGTTACCCATTATACTAAAAGCCTTACAACACATGATTAGATATGATTAATAATACTTTTATTATAATTGTTGATGTATGTCTAGAGTTTTGATTCAAAAGAAAGTAGGCTGTTTGGGTTCCAATAATATGTATGTATATGTGGAGAAACACAAAAGCCTATATAAGCATGTGCAAATTGATTCACTGTTATAGATTCTAATAAGATGTAAATAAAGAAACACTAAAGGTAATATATAGATATTTTTGGGTGTTGATTTAGTGCTTTAATGCATATGAAAATATTTTAGAGTAACCCAAGTATACATATTATGTTATATTTAATAACTATGGTTGGTCTACCAACGAGTGTTGGTTCAAGTGGTACATGCTTGATTCTCCTTAAGCAAGGTCTCAGGTTCGAGTCTTGTGGATGAAAAAATACCCGCTGGGAGAGTTAGCCCCACATACCTATGGATGTTCCCGACTCGGACAGGATTGCCTCTAGTGCGAGGATACCTGTGGGAAACAAAAAAAAAACTATGGTTAGTCTTTGAGGGGATCTGTGATCTAGTTATGTTGATTGTTCACTTTTGAGGAGGTTTATTACCTAATTAATTTGATTGATTGTTAACTGTTAAATTGTTAAAGACGTTTATTACCCAATTATGTTGATTGTTGAGGGGACCTTATGGTATGTTGATTGGCTTGGACACAAGCAAAATAATTCTTAGTCGCATGAAGACGAGCTTATTACTGGAAACGGAATAAGACACTCCTACGAACTCGGGGCACCGGGTGAGGGGCAGGGACCTCCAGTAGGCATGTAGTGTGCAAAATTTTAATCATGGATTGAAGATTCGAGACGATTGACGTTATATGCAAATTGATTTAAGTGTTATGATGTGTTTAAATTATATTCATCTTATTTATATTTAAGTTATGAGTAGTGAACTAAATTATAGAGTTAAGTGAGATTATTACTATTTATCTTTTACATTTCTATGGAGATTTTCCGTACTTGGTATGGCTAGAAATGTCATATTTTCTAAAGTTATGTCATTATAGTGTTACTGAGATTTTAATCTCACTATGCTTAGGTTTTGACAATTCTAGGGTCTTCTAAGAAATGATTGAGTACTAGGTGGAAGAGCCGCAGTCAAGAAACCATTGTAGATGATAGTTGATTGTCATTTGATATTTTTCTTTATCTTGTGATTTGTTAAGGAGACAATTATATGTTTGAGAGTATTTTAAGACTTTGTTCTTAACCTCTTTATATGAAGTCGAGTTTATGATGTTGAATTAATTTAATAATTCTTTATTTAGTTTTTTTCTCATATTGAGGTGTTATTCTGCTACATTAAAGAAAGTTTAATGTAGTGAGAATATTTTAATGGATAGGTTTCCGTTTGTATTTTATTATCCAAATTATGGTGTTACATTTTTTGTAGTAATAGTTAGTCACCTCTAAACATGACATTAGGAACTTGATAGAGTCTTATTATGTTCCCTTGTTTGTTCTTTGTCTTCCAAACATTCAAAATACTTGAGTACATTATGTTAAAAGTAGCTAACTCAATATTTTGTGCTTTGTATGTAGAAATATGGCAGGACCAGGGAGTTCAAGGTGCGACAACAACAATGAGCACACCGTTGACGATCCTTTAATAATTACCTTACAAAAAATTGCCAACACATTAGAAGAGTAGGCAGCTGCTACCGCTGCTACTAATTAGATCCTCGTACAGCTCCAGAATAATGTGAATGGAGGAGTTAACCATCAAGGATATGCAAGTTTGGATGAATTCAGAAAACATGCTCCACCATCTTTCAAAGGGGAGTATGATCCGATAGTTGCCGAGGGATGAATTCAAGACGTAGAAAAGATCTATCAGGTGATGGGACGCACTAATGAACAAAAGGTTGACTTTGTGGTGTTTATGCTTAAGGCGGAGGCATAACATTGGTGGAGAAGTGCTAGAGGGAGACTTAATGCACTCAAGACTGCTATCACGTGGGAGGTATTTCGATCAACATTTTGGGAAAGTATTTTCCCCAGAATGTGAGGAATGAGAAGGAAAGCGAGTTCTTGCAGTTAAAGTAAGGAGACATGAGCGTGGGTCAATATGTAGCAAAGTTTGAGGAACTCTCAAAGTTCTCCCTATACTTGGTGAATCATCCTGACGAGGAATGGAAGGCGATGAAGTTCGAACAAGAATTGAAACTAGTGTTGTTTGGACTGGACCAGGCCGGACGGTCCAACCGGTCCGACCGTAACCCGCTATAGGGGACTGTCCCATACCACCCAAAAATCGGGGTGGTCTTCCAGGCCATCCACAATCCGGTCTAACCGGATTGGACCAGGAGAAACCGGAATAACCCGGTTGGTTAGACCGGACCGGTCTAAACATAATTAAAAAAATAAAAAATGAAATAGAAACAGTTCTCCTCCATAACACTCAACACATAAAGGAAGAAATAGGAGAAAACCTAGCCGTGACTTACCTTCAAAGAAAACCTCTCTTGCTCACCGCCCTGCCATCGTTCTTCACTGCTTCTGGTCGTCGTCTCCGCTGTGCCGTCTAAGATTGTCGCCATCTAATATTTTGTCTTATTGTGCCATCATTCTAAAGAGTACAGAGCCATGTTGTATAGTGATGAATTTTGTCCATACTCCATATTATATTTTTAATTGATAGTTAAAGTGTTATTTCTTGGTTGTTAATTAATAGCTTCTCAAAAGTACTGCTAAAGTTAACAGCTTCTCAAAAGCATTATTTTGCAAAAGCACAACTAGATCCCTTAGACTTAAAATGTTAAAATCTACTTCTCAAAAGCACTGCTAAAGTGATATTTCTTGGTTGAGAATCTCATCTAAAGGAAAAATAAAGTACAATACTTTTGTTTGTATTTGTTTGAGATGGAATGAGTGAATGAGATAAACATTACTATGTATAATTCTAATAAAGTATAAACAATGGGTAAAAATTTGTTTAATGCACTTATATTTTAATTTATGTCTATACATTATGCAATATATAACGCCCCGAAAAATACTCTTTATTTATTACGCGGAAAAGTGAGTTATTTTTTTTTTGAAATTGGTGATATAAAATTGTTTCCTTTTAAAAACCTTTCCTTTTCCGGGACATCACTTAAGTAACTCGAATACGAAAAATCAACTTATCGTTATCGAATGATAACTTAACCTGATTCACAATTTCCTGAATAATACGATGTATATAATCAGTTAAGTCATAGTCAGTTCATACAGACTAGGTCAGCAAAGGCGGAAACTACATCGCCACTAACATATACAAAATCAAAAGAAACACAACCCCCACCAAAAACAAAAGGGGAGATCGACTGATCCACAAGTTGACTCAATAGATTCCAGGAATGTTGGACCCCTCACTCGGGTCCTCCTCCTCTTCTGAATCAGACACGAGGTCGATCACCTCTACCGAGCTCTCTACATTGACGAGCTCAACGACCTCGTCCTCCTCTTCCTCCACTTCATTATGCCATAACCCATCGACATAATTCGGAGGGGATGACATTCTCAACACCGGAGCCTTCCTGCGGGAACCTCCTCCAAGACCACTGCTCCTCTTGGCTCTACTGGATGACGGAGCACCCAAACAATCTGACCAC
>NC_032016.1:19486637-19487889 GCF_001865875.1 Lupinus angustifolius
ACCCGTTGCACACCATGTGCAACGACAGACCGCAGGGGCCTGTGTATGTATATCTGTGCCCGTCACTAGTCCATCGTCCCATGGGGGACATCATGAAGTGATAAACTCGAATGTGAGTGCTGTTGTTGGCCATCTGCATAGCAAATATACACAAAACAAGAATAATACAGCAGAGAGAGTAAGACATCTAATGAACATAAATTCATTAACGGCATGGACTTACTCAGAATATCTCACTCAAACATAAAATATATTTTAACATATAGTTCATCATTTATCAGTGACATCATGAAGAAATACATAACTTATTATTTATTCCAACATTACTAATATATCAAGTAATATAGTCAACATTCTACTCATAACCATATCGCATACATAAACGTAGGAATACACAATACTTGTAACTCACATGTGGGAATTCACTTCCACAATGATAATGTATGCATGATATGTCATGATTATCCACCTTACACCAATATCCATCCAACATCCTAATCAGAAATAATCGAGAGTACAGGTCCCATACCAAGCCTCTTTGTACGCACCTGAGATACCATATCCTCGCAAGAAATTAAGAATAGATCGGTCGGTTCCCTCAGGAACAGTCCTACCCGGACCTAGGTCGTACAAACGCTTTCTGGGCATCCCTCTCATCGATCTCGAATGCAATCCAAGGGTTGTCAGAGATTGCCTAGTTTGGCCTGTGAGAACTGTCCGAAAAATGTACATTGTAAATTAGAAGTTTAATAATAAATATTTTTATGATCAATCACAACAAATAATGCACAGAGCAACACATTTTATTGAATAACAAATATGTTCAAGTAGGAAAAATTCAGGGGACAACTACCCTTGTAACGCCCCGTAAAATACTTCTAAAAAACATTGCGGAAAATGGGTAAATTTTTCTCCCGACAAGGAATGCTTCCCTCTCATCGATCTCGAATGCAATCTCCCGACAAGGAATGCTTCTCGTGGGACCCGATAGTACGTCAACCACACTTGCTCAACATAAAATCTCATTCACTACAACCCATCACCGAATAATCCTGGACGGTCACATGACCAGGCCTCTTATGGTCAGTCGATCGTTGTTTTCGTGATATCATGTATCCTTACTAGGGTACCCCCTTGTTCACGACCTCAAGTCGGATACTTGCCCAACAAGGCATAAACATAAACAATGCTTTCATAATTTTGTGGAAACATGCTTCTCATCTAAGCCATGATCTCATTCCACAACCTTTAT
>NC_032016.1:19487989-19507028 GCF_001865875.1 Lupinus angustifolius
GCCTTCCTCGCCCAGGCGAAGGTCCTATCGCCAAAGCGAGGCCTCTTCTCGCTCAAGCGAGACATCTCTCGCCCAATGGAGAGAGTTACAGGGGCTCATTAAAATCCTGGGCGTTCTCGCCCAAGCGAGATTCTGTCGCCCAGGCGAGGGAATTTCAGAACCAAAACTTCCCCTCGCCCAGTCCTTGCTCAAGCGCGGCTGTGCTCGCCCAAGCGACAGGGACTTGGACAGAATACCAATTTTGCCCTTTTGGACAACCGAAACACATTTAAACATGGTTTTTCAAACACCTGCACACAGAAAAGTTCCCAACAACATTCATATACAATATTCAACACATTTCATCGACAATCATATATATTCAAAACATTCAAACATAAAAGTCTTGGATTTCTTAAAACCCAAGTTAACCCCAAAACCTTTGAGATGGTTTAGGAGATCCGGGTGTCATATTCGGACACCACTATGTCACGATGTGTTCTCTCTCACCTTAATGAAGCGTGCTTTACGAAATCACTATGGTTCGGTTGGGTTGCAAGGTTTAAATGCCGGAAATCTTCGTAACTACCATAATAAAACTCGTTAGTTTGCCGATATTTCCAAAACTCATTACTATTAAAATATTTAAAACTCTTTCATCCATCCATTTTCCAACTTGTCCAAAGTCATGGTTAAAGTCTTAAACAAGTAAAAGTTCATATATTAAAACAATGTAATAACTTCTTGAAAACAATTTGTTCATAGCTTCAAAACACATTTTTCATGAGTTCAAGAACACTCATTTTCAGTTTTGCTTCCAAAATGAGTTAGAAAGTGTTTTAGAAAATTTCAACGGTTGAATATGTTCTTGACATACTCATGAACAACTTACTTAAATCTCATCAACATCCATTGGTTGAATGTTGAGAGATCAAGGATTGAAAGAAGAAGAAAATGAAGAAGAAAAGATGATGAGAGTAACTTACTCTCAAATCTTCCAATTGCCCAATTTTTTTTGCAAAGTGTTAGTGCATGAGTATACGTGGGTATTTATAGAGTTGTGGGGTGGGAGAAATCTGATTTCTAAACCCATTTCCCAAGGCAATCTAGCAAATCCAAGAAGGTGAGTGAATCATGGGTTAAGTGAGTGATTTAGGGGATTTGGTGATAGTAAATCAAGGCAAATCTATAAGATTTAGTGGTTAGATTTTGTGAAGTGACTCATGCGACGCGACGACTTCGGCGAAACGCACGCGATTAAAACCATGCTCGAGTATTGTCGGCCAATATTCGAATAGCAAAAAATGATCGCCCGATTTTACTTTACGGTTGGAACTTCGAATTTCGACATTCCGAGTGAAAATATTTTAGAAAATAGTTATGGACCAACTCAGGGTCTATCTTGACTCAAAATGTGATTACGAAGCCAGCAGCGTGATCGGAATGTGATTCCGAGTTACGAAACTCAAAAACCACTTTTTGAGTCGTACCAGGTGAGATTCGGCCCCGACAGCGGTCCGAAACCGACTGTCTCCGAAAATCATGAAACATGAAAATTTACCACCAAGTTGGAAATAGAATTACAAGACTAAAACTCAACTAGAGTTTCGTCTAATTCTTTACTGAAAATTCCCAGAAATTCATTTTCGAAAATATAATTAATAAAAATATTAATAAAATCTTATAATTCAAAATCGTAAAATTCGCGGTGTTACACCATACATGGTATTGATAAGTTTGATATTCATTTATTTAATTTTCTTTTAAACTTTAATTAATTATATAATACATATATATATAATTATATATATTATTATGATGTTGTCCGGTCTAACTGAATGATCTAACCGGTTAAACCCGTTAGACCCTATACAGGACCTCTTCCGGGTTGATGTCCGGTCCGGATTTCATAATATTGATTAAAACCAAACCTCCTAAATATAGTGGGAGCTTTCGAAATCAAAGACTACTCTACATTGGTGAACAAATGCTTGATTGCAGAATAAACACAAAAAGCATTGGAGACAGAAAGACAAGACAAATGGCAAGTACGGAATAATAAAAATGATGGAGGGAGGTTTTCATAAGAACTTCAAGCCTAGACATGATATTGGGAAAGGGAAACAACCCCAATGGAAAGTTGAACCTTATAATTAGATATGTGTGAAATGTGGAAGACCTTGCCTTTTTGGACAAGGAAAATGCTATCGTTGCACTTAGAGTGGACACATTGCAAGGGACTGTCCACAGCTAAAGACGAAGGATCTATCTAACCAAAGACCCCTAGCCATAGGGAGAAGTCTACACTCTTAGTAGGGAGAAGGCTACTGAATCAAATAATCTAATCCAAGGTACGTGTATTATTAAGGAAAAACTTTTAACTGTATTATTCGATTATGGAGCTTCACACTCCTTCATTTCTCAAAGTTGTGTGGAAGAGTTAGACATCCATGTGAATAAGTTGTCTTATGATTTAACTGTCTCAACCCCCACAAAAGGGAACGTCGTTACTTCTTATGCTTGTTTGGAATGTCCACTCTTTATTTTTGATAGGATGTTTTTGATTGACTTAATATGTTTGTCTTTAAAGAGTCTTAATGTTATTCTTAGTATGGACTGGTTGTCTTCCAATCAGGTGGTACTAAATTGTTCCACTAAGACGGTTGAGTTTCTTTCCTTGTGTTCCCAATCGCTTCCAAACTCTTACATGTTTTTAAATGTCACTCAAGTCTCGAATTGTCTGCTCGAAGGAGTCCAAGGATACATTCTCTTAGCTTCCTTAGAGTCTGAGGTCCCCATTGACATAATGTCTACTAAAGTATTAAGTGACTTTCCAGATGTCTTTCCTAATGAAATTACTACCTTACCACCCGATAGGGAAGTTGAGTTCTCAATAGACTTAATTCCAGGATCCGGTCCCATATCCATAGCACCTTATTGGATGACCCCTTTAGAGTTAAGTGAACTTAAGAAACAAATAGAGTGACTCCTAACTCTTCATTATGAAAGTGCAGTGCACCATTGGAGATTGATCTATGTTTTGATGAAGACAAACATGAAGATCAACATGAAGACAAGCTTGAAGATCATTCAACAGACAACATGCCGAGGACTCAAGTGGTGACTTATTAGACTTAGGTTATAATTCTTTATAATCTTTTTAGAAGTCTAAGATGTTTGCCATAGATATTGAGTCTAGGTTAGGTAAACCACTAAAATGAGACATCATCTAGAAATATATGATAATTAGGTTAATGTATTTGAATACATTGATTTTGTGCATTAAATGTATTATATTTGGAAATCATGTATTGCATGAGCATATATCATATAGGTAGTTCACCATGCATTAACAATCTGATTGTACACTGCTTAATCGATTATGAATAGTGTTAATCATTTAACAGAATCACAGTTTTAACAGAAAACTGAAAAACTGAAAACCGTTATTTTCAACAACCCGTTAATCGATTAACTAGGACTTTAGACAGTTTCTATTTAAACTGAAATCTCAGCATATGTAGCATAAGAATCCATACATTTTTACATCAATCTCTCTGCATATTTTCGAGTTACTCACTGTTATATATAGGAGAAAATATTGCATGTTGCATTAGGAGAAAAATTAGATCATGCTAAAGCTTTAAGTTTCATATTCATATTGCATGTTCTTTGAAAAGCTTTCTTGCATCATTCTTGTGTTTCTTGGAAAGAAAAGAGATAGTTTTTAATGATTGCATAATTTCAGAAACCTCATGCACGTACATTCATGTTAGACTAGGAAGTCTTGTGAGTTTTTTCTTAGGTTTTAGTCTTTGATATTTATTGTAAAATTCGAGTATTAAGTACTCATTCATAACTCAAAGCGTTGTAATTCAGGGATTAGAAAAATCCTAGCTGCGGTTAGGTAAGGTGTTCTTCACAAAGACTTGGAGGTCTTGGGATAAAGAGCGATACCTTGACTGGGGCCAAATCGTGGTAGGAAAGGTTTTCTTGAGAGGAAATTTTAGGAAAGGTGAAACCAAGGGTGACGAACTTCTTTGGGTTCCAAGAAAGTAGCATTCGAGTCTTGTATATGTAACGATACATTGTATTCTATAGTGAAGAAGAAAATCTCCAAGATCAGAAGGGGAGGCCTGGATGTAGTTTTGCAGTGGACCGCAAAACGAACCAGGATAAAATCTTTGCGCAATCTTTTCTATCCCTTTCTTTTTTACATTTCAAGTTGTAATATTGCATGATATAACATGATAATTTGTATACTGGTTTTGTGCTATAACTAGTTTAATTATGTGTAAAAGTATCTGTTGTATCATTGACTGATTTCTCATAACCTGCCATGCAAAAGAGCTGTTAAACAAGATTTTATGCATTCTGTTTTTACTGGGTTTAATTGATTATGAACAGTGCTTAATCGATTAACTGGGTATTTTTTAGCAAGTGTGCAAAAACCCAAAAAGCAGAACTTGAGCTCCGCCACACCTATTCAACCTCCCCTTCTAGGTGTATTCTGCCACTGATACCTAATACATTAGACCTAATGTTTTACCTTGGGGAGCACCTGTTCTCTTAGTTAAGAAAAAAGATGGGAGTATGAGGTTGTATACATATTATAGACAATTGAATAAGATAACTATTAAAAATAGGTACCTTCTTCCCTGGATAGACGATTTGCTACATCAATTGAGAGGAGCTTTAGTATTCTCAAAAATTGATTTAAGGTCAAGGTATTATCAAATTAAGATTAAACCCGAGAATATACCTAAGACTGCCTTTATGACTAGGTATGGACACTATGAGTACCGTGTAATGCCTTTTGGGTTGACCAATGCACCCATTGTGTTAATGGATTACATGAATAAAATCTTTAGGCCTTTCTTAGATAAGTTTGTTATGGTAATCATAGATGATATATTGATATACTTTAGGACCTATCAGGAGCATGAGGAACACTTGAGGATAGTCTTGGAGATTTTGAGAGAGAAAAAGTTATATGGCAAGCCTAAAAAGTGTGAGTTTTGGTTAAGTGAGCTGAAATTTTTGGGACATGTGATTTCTCATGAGGGTGTTTCAGTAGGCCCAAATAAGATTGATGCAATGTTACAGTGGGAACAACCCAAGAGTGTTAGTGAGATTTAGAGATTAAGAACTTCTTGAATATCATAATTAATGATTTGTATATGTTTTTTATAATCTGTCTAATGTTAGTTAAATAAATTGTGTAATATTTTAAAATATATTTAGGATTTGAATATCATAATGATAATTAATTAAGAGAATAAAATAGATAGCATTTTTATTTAATAGTAAATAAGAGACCAAATTTTTCTAAAAATATAAGAGTAAGGAGAAAAGGAAACCCTAGCAGTCACAAGAGAAGACAAAAGAAAATAGAAAGGAAATGAACAATGTTTCTCCATCAATCCATTATCAGGTAAAACTAGAACTCTTCTCAAAATTAAACTCCAAAAGATTGTAAATTGGAGAATTCCTATAAGTGATGCAACTACTCTAGTGATTGGATTTATTGTTTTGGTCCCAAGCAGGTATTTTAGAATCAATGGCATATGTAAATGTTGAATACTTATCAATTTCAAATAGATATGGAACAAAATCTTTACCAATTCTTCTATAATTTTGGATTCAATAGAAGATGAAACAATGTTGAGTTTCTTTGTAATGAATGTGAGTTATTTTATACTTTACCGTTACCCTTTACACTAAAGCCTTACAATACATGATTAGATAGGATTAATAATACTTTTATTATAATTGTTGATGTATATCTAGAGTTTTGATGCAAAAGAAAGTAGGATGTTGGGTTCTAATAATATGTATGTATATGTGGAGAAACACAAAATCTTATATTAATGTATATAAGCATGTGCATATTGATTCAGTGTTGTAAATTCTAATAAGATGTAAATAAAGAAACACTAAAGATAATATATAGATATTTGTGGATGTTGACTTAGTGTTTTAAGACATATGAAAATATTTTAGAGTAACCCAAGTATACATATTATGTTATATTTAATAACTATGGTTAGTCTTTGAGGGGATCTATGATCTATGTGGATTGTTAACTTTTGAGGAAGTTTATTACCTAATTATTTTGATTGATTGTTAACTGTTAAAGACGTTTATTATCCAATTATGTTGATTGCTGAAGGGACCTTATGGACTGTTGATTGGCTTGGACACAATCAAAAGAATTCTCAGTCGCATGAAGACAGGCTTATTACCGGAAACGGAATAAGACACTTCAACGAACTCGAGCCACCAGGTGAGGGGCATGTACCTCCAGCAAGCATCCTGTGTGCAAAATTTTAATCATGGACTGAGGATTCGAGATGATTGACGTTATATGCAAATTGATTTAAGTGTTATGACGTGTTTGAATTATATTCATCTTATTTATATTTAAGTTATGAGTAGTGAACTAAATTATAGAGTTAAGTGAGATTATTACTATTTACGTTTTACATTTCTATGAAGATTATCTGTACTTGGTATGACTAGCAATGTCATATTTTCTAAAGTTTTGTCATTATAGTGTTAGTGAAATTTTAATCTCACTATACTTGGATTTTGACATTTCTAGATTCTTCTAAGAAATGATTGAGTACTAGGTGGATGAGCCGCAGATAAGCAACAATTGTAGATGATAACCGATTGTTATTTGCTATTTTTCTTTATCTTGTGATTTGCTAAGGAAACATTTATATGTTTGAGGGTATTTTAAGACTTTGTTCTTAACCTCTTTATAAGAAGCCTAGTTTATGATGTTGAATTAATTTAATAATTCTTTATTTAGTATTTTTTCTCATATTTAGGTTTTATTCGACTACATTAAAGAAAATTTAATGTAATGAGAATATTTTAATGGATAAGTTTCCATTTGTATTTTATTATCCAAATTATGTTGTTACAGTAGACACTGTAAATTAAACTATTTTTTCTTCCTAATTACTTCTTAGACTTTAACTATTAATGAAATTTTTCCTACATATATATAATTTTAAATTACTAACAATGAAAAATACTCACTTATATTTCTTTTACTATCATATCATTTTTATTTATTTTTTATAGAAGTCTTTGGCATGATCCTGGTTGAACTATTTTCTCTTTGGTTGGACGACTAAAACAGGGGAATGAATATGACTATTGGGAGCGACAGTCTTTGTTAATCTGACCTAAACGAGGTGTTTCATGGTAAGAAACGTTAAATTTAAATAACTTGCCCCATTCTCCCACCATGTCTTTGTTATTTTTAGGGGTGAGTAAGACCCGACTTGACCAGTAGATCATCTCAACCTGATGACTTAGGGACGGGTCTGACCCGTCTAAATAAATAAAAAAGGACAGACCCGTCGTCAAAAATGGACATATTTGAGTCTATGTTTGGGTCACCCGACCTGTCCTTTATAATTATATATCAAGAATAGTTGAATAAATACCTATCAATACCGATTATGTTCAGTCCACATAACTCAAATACCTACAAGCTCACACAACATATCTGCAACACTTATCATATGATCCTTATTCCTTACCTTTTTTTCATTGTTTAGTTCTGCTGGATAATGAAGGATTGCTGTGACGAGAGTGAAGGACACTGTGACGCTTAACAATTAGTTACAATTGACATGTTGTTGTCATTTCAGTTGTTGTAGTATTTTTTTATCATTTACGAGAACACTTCAATTTATGTTGACACTTGACAATTTAAATTGTTCTGAAATTCTCAATGCCTTCTATAATTTTCACTCACGCATTGTGATAATTTTTAGTTTGAATGATGCAATTTACAGTTTGTAGTTTATATAATGATGTATGTGAGATGCAGGTTTTAGTTGAGTTTATATACAAATTGTGATAGTTTTGATTATGCATGCTTAAAGATTTAAGGAAAAAATATACATTTGTCATTTTGTCATTTTTGAACCCGAGTCCATCCCTATCTTGACCCGTCTTATTGGACCCATCCCTCACACGTCCCATCCTAATTAGAGACGAGTTCAGGTTCAAAAATGGACCAGATGAATATTTAGGGACGAATGAGGGACATGCTTAACCCGTTCTGACCCGTTCCATGCTCACCCCTAGTTATTTGTATGTCTAAAAAAAATTAAATTATACATTTTCAAACATTATATATTATATAGTAGACAACTCAACCTCAATCATAGACAATATTTCCTTTAACACTCGAATGGCTTTGTTATTATTAGTAGATTTATTGTTATTATTGTGAGTTTAATGATGGTTTCCTTAATAATTAGTTAGTAATTTAACATTATATTTATGTCGGAACCTGTTTCACAAACAAATAAAGTTTAAGAAACAATTAGGAAAAAAAATAATTTGTAATGTCTAATTATAAAATACATAAAGTTCATGGAGGTTCCTTGCACTTTTCCTTAAAAAAATATCATTAGTAAAAAAAGTATGATAAACAAATTGTGTTAAATCAGCACAAGGGTCTAACCGTGCCAATACTTAATAAATATCATTAGTAAATACTTTAAAGTACTGCAAATGGAATATAAATAGAGCAAATTACATTAACATCTCTTGAGTTTTAGTGAAATTACATAAATCATTCTTATTTTTTTATATCTACACAAACACCCTAATTTTTTATACTTTCATTACACTAACCACCCCTGTGTGAGAAATAAATGTAATATTTTAAACAAAAAATTCAATAAATGCAATTTAGTTAAATAAAACATGTTATATTGTGTATACAAGTCCAAATAATATGAGTCAATACATTTTTATTATTTTTGGTTCGTTACGAAATAATATAAGAGCGATTTATACAATATCTCTTTAGAATTGTTGATGTATTTTGTAACAAAATATAATAAAGACACATTGATTTGTATATTATTTGGATTGTATCCACAATACACTATGTTTTGATTAACTCAATTGTATTTATCACATTTTTTGTTCAAAAGATTATACTTATTTCTCATGTAGGGGTGATCAATGTAATGAAAGTATAAAACTTATGGGGTTTATGTTGGTGTAAAAAATTAAAGTGATGAGTGATTTGTATAATTTCTCTAAAACTCAGGAGTGTCAGTGTAATTTACTCATAAAAATATAAATGATTTAATATTTTGATGCTTACAAAATTAGAAGTTACTTGTATAATGATAAAGATATACATACTAGTTGAGTGGATTTATATTTTTAAAATAAATTTGAATTAAGACAATTGATTTTATTTTTAGTTTGTATTTTTATTATTATTATGAAGGACAGTGGATAGCGATTTTTGTGCAATGTAATTGTGTAATCTTTATATGAATGACAAAAGGATGAATATGATGGATTTAGATCTAAATAGATAGATAAAAAATGATTCACAATTCATATAAATTTATTAAATGATATTTTAAATTATCTAATTCATTCATATCCGAACTTAATGGGTAAACTTCAATTCATCCATAAAACATTTGATTTTTGTTGAATTGGAACTAAAAGTACTTTTTAAGAAAACCATTTTGTTAGAAATCACTATTTCAATAATTCAATTTTAAATCATTTTTTAAAAATATTTTTAAGGTTCATTTTAAAAAAAAAAGCGTTTTGTAATTTTTTTTACGAAATAGTTTTTTTAAAAAGTGATTTTAGAACTTTTTAAAAAATCACTTTTTTTGCAACATATTGTAGGTATGTATGTGATATTTAAGGTTTTATGTGTGAATTTTTTAACAAATATTTATATATGTTATGTATTTAATAACAAATGTTTTATATCAATCACATTTATATGTTATATAATTGATCTTGTTATCATCTTAGCAACTATTATTAAGAATCTAGATCCAATTAGAATTTACTTTAATAAAAACTGAAGTGAGAATGAGATGCACATATAAGAAAATGATAGTTGATATATTGGAGGAAATTGAAAAGCAAAGAAATTGTAATGATTGTTTTTTGGATGTATTAGATATCCATCCATATAGATATATTCAAGAATATTCATATCATTGATAAATTTAAATTCATCCATTATTAAAACTATCGTCTGATTTATATTCATTTAAATTCATTAACTATGATGAATATATTTAATTTTCTTGCATTTAAATCCATTAACTCCCTATTCATTTTCAACTAAGCATACTATATCATTGAAATTATTTGACCCTTATAAAAGTTCTCTTAAAATCAAACATAAAAGTAATATTTGTATAAAAAAACATACATGTAATATCAAATTAGTTGAAAGTGTAATAACTATATGTTGATAATAAATATGTCAAATGGGGTTGATTTTTTATTTATTTAAGCAAAATATGGAGGATTAATCTCATTTTAGAATTTCTATCCATGATCATTATCATAAAAGGGGGCCATTATGTAATGATACAAATGCTATATGCCATCAATCATATTCTAGAAAACTTGAAAATAAAAGGGTGGAATTCATCTAATGTACATTTTGTTATATGTTCGTTAATCTTGATCATTGAATATAATTTTTTTAAAATAAAAATTCTAAATGTACAAATTTATTCAGAAAAAGGTAGAGTAGTTAAGGATTGTATATATGATGTAGCAAAGACAACGATTGCTTGACTCCCCTTAAGCAAGGTCTCGGGTTCGAGTCTTGTGGATGAAAAAAATGTCCGCTGGGAGAGTTAGCCCCACGTACTTGTGGATGTTCCTGGCTCGGACAAGATTGCCTCCAGTGTGAGGATACATGTGGGAAACTAAAAAAAAGACAACGATTATCTATTTTCAAAGTGGACACAAGATCAAAGACAACGGTTTTCTTGTCTATATAGACAATGAGAACAATTTCAAAGTTGTTGTCTACAAACACAACTGACAACAGTTTTCAAACTAGTGCTTTGTACAAAGTGACAACTATTTCAAAATTGTTGCCTATGAATACATACAAAACTATGTTAAAAACTCTGTTGCCTTCAGGCTTCATTGAGATGAGTTTTTAACCGTCGCCTTTAACATTGCACATAAACCGTTGTTTATTAAATACTTGACAATAGTTTTAAAAAGGTGTTAGCAAAAGTCAAAAAACTGTGACCTAAACAAAAGGCAACGCCTCAGACTACCATAATTAAAAAATTATTGCCTTTGGCAATGAGAACGATTTTTGACTTTTGGTTACAGTTTTCGGCCGTTGAAGTAAAAAATGTTGAAGTAAAAAATGTTGAAGTAAAATCAACATTAAATTTTGGTTCTGATTAGAGAATGCTTTGTCTACCTACTTTTTAACGTATTATAAATGAAAAGAAGAAAAAATATATTATTTGCCTTATAAAAAGATTTGAAAATTTCTTCCCTCAACCGTTTTATTAATAAATTGTCATAATTTAAAAAGGAAGTAATTGATAGAAAAATCTCCAAAAAAACTCAGCAAACAAGGATAAATGATATCTGCCAAAGGAAATATTTTTCCGCAAAAACGAGAAGGAGAAAAATATCTTCTGTAATAATGATATGATAAAGTTATGTATCCTTAAAAAATTAACGGATTATTCTTAAGTTAAGTATATTCTTAGTATTTATAGTTTATTATTAATTGGGAAAATAGTCTATCCACAAGTGATGTAATCCATTTTTTAACGTATAAGTACACTCTTAAATAAATATAATACATTTGAATAATATATTGATCATATTCATATATGCATAAATGGTAAATTTTTATTAATTATCTATTAAAACAAAATTCTTAGTTTATAAAATTTTCATTATAATTTTTTAATAATTAATTAATATTGTAGTTTTTGTTATTAATCACAACAAAATCAGAGAACAAAGAGAAGTCACGTGAGAATAATGAGCTATTATAAGAAATGAGAACAATTAATATGAATCATTAGAGAACAAAGAGAAGTCAATAACTAACTTCCAATCCTAACATTCTCCAAGAGACACTATGTCAAACACATAAAAAAACTCTGTTAAAAACTCAACTCAATGAAGCCTGAAGGCATGTGTGCTCTAGCAGTGGCAAGAGTTTCCAGTGGTAGTTTTGAGCGATCAATTCTTAAAACTTTTATTTAATTGTAATACGGAGGACAAAAGTTGAAGAAGGCAAATGTAAGTGGATGTAGAAGGAGGCAAATGTATATACAAGGCTGCTGGGGAATTCGGTGGATAAGAAAGAAAAAAAAGGCTGAAAAAAGTAGGGGAATACAAATGTGATAATAACTTAACCATATAAGATAAAACAAATTATAGATAAAGATTAAAGTCACAAGACTTTTTTATTTTAAATGTAATCCTAGCCATTAGTTTGGATCTAATGGGTATATATACAAATTCTTATTTCTCACAATAGCGCAATGTTCTCATGTGAGTAGTCCCTTGTATGTGAGTGACTCACGTGAGAACAGTGAGCTATTGTAAAAAATAAGAACAATTTATATGAATCATTAGATATTATTTGGACAGTCAAGATTAAAAGATGCATGCACATGACTATCATGTGATCAATAAGTAACTTTTAATCCTAACAATTCTCCAAGAGACATTATGTCAAACAAATAAAAGACTCTGTTAAAAACACATCTCATTGAAGCCTGAAGGCATGTGTGCTCTAGCAGTGGCAAGAGTTTCCAATGGTAGATATGAACGATCAATTCTTAAACTTTTATTTAATTGTACTACGAAGAACAAAAGTTGAAGAAGGCAAATGTAAGTGGAAGTGGAAGAAGGCAAATGTAAGTGGAAGTGAAAGAAGGCAAATGTATATACAAGGCTGCTGGAGAATTAACTCCACCCAATCCTCCTCTTCAGCTTCCAACTCCTCCTCAACCTCCATCTTCTCCTATGGGTCATAGGACGAATGTTGTGACCTATTCATCGCCCTTGCATCCGCCTGTGGTTTGGGCATGGTCCACCAAGCGGCTCTCCTCCATGGTGGGAAACTGATCACGTCGTCCAAACTCCGTCGCCTCCTAGATCACAAACTGAGTAGATGGTACGACAGGTGTCGACCTTCGATCAGGCAAGGTGAAGGAAGCCTCCAACTCCACATGATCGGATGAGAAGCGCATTGTAGAGTCATCACATACTATCTCTAGCTCCAAGGCACAAGGGCCTGTGTAGGTGTATCAATCTCCTTCAATCCTTCATGCCCCCTCCTGGGACATCGAGAAGCGGTAACTCCGAATCCTCGCAACACGGTCCATGTGAACAAGAACACGAATCAGAGACATACAAAAAGAAAAGGGAGTAAGACATCTAATGAATATTACTCATTGACGGTGTGAAATTACATAGAATATCACATCCAAATGGACACACATAATATACACAATATATATGTCATACATAAATGCAAATGATGAATGATGTTATATCTCAAACCAGGAGGATTAATTTTTGCGAGCTCAATGTATGAATGATATGTTTATTTCATCCATCCTTACACCAATATCCTCCCAATAAACTATTCGAAAATAACCGAGAGTACAGGTCCCATAATAAGCTAATTTGAACGCACCAAACTATTCCTCGCAAGGATATATGATCGATCTGTTCTAAAAGAACTATCCATTTCAAGATGGCATGTCGCATCAAACACTTTTTGGGCATCCCTCTCATCGATCTTGATTGCAAAGAGGGGTTGTCAAAGATCATCTAGTTTGCGCTGTGAGAACTGTCCGATCTAACAGAATACCTCATCCAGGATACAAGGGACTCGTCTCACCTAGACTCTCTCTCAAGATTTTGTTGACGAATCACCGCCATCGCTGTCCCTCTCAACATCGCGGAGCTCGTTCGTCTCCTGTAAATTTCCTCTCCACTACTTAATTATCCATAATGAGTATGCACACTAATCGAAGTTAGCCGATTAAATCTTTTAATCATTCTTTTACATGATCGGCCCAACCTAAGATATCTCCCAAAGGAATGCTTCTTGTGGGACCCGATCTTAGTCATCACGTAATATAGGAATAACATCCTTACCACTACGAACTATCGCTGAATTATCCTGGACGGCCACATGGCCAAGCCTCTTATGGTCTGATGACCTTGCTGCATGGTATCATGTAATCCATTTTGGGCATTGCCCTAATCATGACATCACCGATGGAAACCTTGCCCTAAATAGGCGCCATAATAAAGGTACTTGTATAAGTTTGTCGATTTGGGCACCAAACTCAATCACTTGAGCCATAGTCTTTCCCAAGTGTTAAATACACTTCACACCCAAGCCAGGGCTATTGCCTAAGCAATCAAACAATCAGAAATAATCAAAATTATTGTTTGTCTCTCGCTCAAGCGACGAAATCATCAAAACAGACTTAGTTCTCTGCCTGGCTCTCGTCCAAGCGAGGGATTGTTGCTAAGCGACAAATCCATCAAAAAATGGTCGAAATCCATGTCTGGTCCTCACCCAGGTGAGATATGTAAGACTAAGATTGCAACTAAGAGGGGGGGGGGGGGGGAAGGGGGGTGAATTAGTTGACTTAACATCATGGCCACTTTTTCTGCAAAATCAAGAGTTAAGTGAAGCGGAACACTTATGTAGAAAATTGATAAATAAAATCAAGAGATAAAAGGGAGAAAAGAGTACATCGAGATTTTATAATGGTTCACCTTCTTGTCCACCAAAGGCTACGTCCAGTACTCTTGCAGCACAAGAGATTTCTTCACTAAATATTATGACTTGTAATTACAATATCTCACCCCGAGACTTCTATGTACCTTAGACACTCACTAATACTTATATCACTCTTGGGAACACCTTTTCCAAGTGACTCTATCCCCTTTCTTATCACACCCTTGTGAAAGAAAGTAATTTGCAATAACAATGAAGAATATACAACAATGGCATGATTGCCTATACAAGTATGAAATGTAATATCACTTGCAATCCAATAACTCTTTCTATACTAATTAATAATGTTCTTATAGTTTGTAAAATTTTTGAAACACTTTACTTAAAGCAACTCAGAAAATTCATATTGAAAGTTTGAGAACAAGTTGCAATAACTACAGAAAAATGTTTCAGAGAATTTTCAGAATTAACTTGAAAGTTTGTGTAAGAGTTGTGTGAGAGTTATGTGTATTTTGTACATGAGTTTCAATGCCTTTAAATAGGCTTTCCAGTCAGCCATAACACCTCTTAGAAATGGTAGGAATTGATTGGAATGGAACCATTTATTTTGGGATGAAAACCATTCACTTTGAAATCTAAAAACTGGTGCAACAACTCTCAGTAATCGATTACAAACTTGAGTAATCGATTACCCAAACTCGCTGTCCAATTGGGCATTTAAAATTTAATTAGAGTAATCTATTACAACCTTGAGTAATCGATTATCCAACTTTGCTAGAATTGGGTAACCTGTTACCCATATATAATAATCGATTACCCTACACATTTTTGGTTGGATAATTGGTTTTCTCACTCATGTAACTTGTTACTTAGATCCAGTAACCTGTTACATATTATTTTTGAAAATTGTTTTATTTATACTTGAAGTGTTTCAATTTTATTTAAAAATAGTTTGAGCATTACTACTGTTGTATATTCAAGAGTATAGGATATAAGTACCTATTTAGACTTAGACTAATTTGTCTTGAAGCTTTGTCTTCTTTGTCTTCATAAGTATTCTTCTTTTCTTATTTTTGGTGATGTTGGTGTCCTCATCAAAATCGTGCTAAGGTCAGGAGCAAAGATCTTTACAATCTCCCCCTTTTGATGATGACAAACCAAGATCTTCTTTAATAGTGTAGTTTTCTAAGAGCAACATACTTTGAGATATGTTGAGTTGACGTGAGTATGCTCCCCCTTTAATTTGGAGTTATGTGCCTGAAAGAAATTTTATAGAAAATACACTTCTCCTAACTTTTCTCCCTCTTTTGACTTCATCAAAAAGTAGAAAAGCCAAGAGTTTCCAGCACAATATATACACAACATACAATATGTAAATGACAAACATAAAAGTAATCATAAAAGGATATCACATAATAGAAGGTTAAAAGATGCTCAAACAATGTTCACATCATAACAACAAAAACAACAAATTATCCAAAGTCAGGAAAACATTATAATACGAAAATTCTAACAATAAAGATAATCTAAGACTCATGCTCAGAGCTGTCTTCAATAATGTCCATGCTACTCATCTTAGAAGAGAGACGATGAAGTTCAAACTGGATTTGTTAATTCTGAGCATCAAGAGCATCCATCCAGTTAGTGATGTAGCCTCGAAGAGAAAACAACTCATCCATAATCATATGGTTTGAAGGCATGGTAGCAGATGAGGAAGATTGAGCATGAAACTCAGAAGGTTCAGATTAAGAAGGGTTAGCAGAGGCAGGTTCTGATTGATCAACAGGAGCAGTCGGTCTATCAGTTCTATGCTTATAGGTGCAGTTATTAGGATTGAAGGTAAAGCCCATTTTGTGGATCACGTCCACATCAATATGGCTTTCACGAAGGTTAAGCAAGACCTTGGCTTCACCAGCAATAGAAACACCGAAATGTTCAAGAATTTTGGTTATGAATTTGGGGTTTTTTTGATTTGGTCCACTGAACACAAAAATGATATAGAAGTGTTTAGAATTGAAAATTTGATATGAATGGACACAAAAATCACTCAAAACAGATGAAAAATGAAGATTTTAGGGATTGAGAGGGTTGAGCACGAGTTGAGGAAGAGGATGAGATAATATTTTTGAAAAATGCAGAAAAAAAACATTTATAACTGCTCAAAGTAATCAGTTACTCATTTTGAGTAATCGGTTACTCAATTTTATAAATTTGAAAATTTTCAAACAATAGGTTGGCGTAATCGATTACGCACCGTGAGTAATCGGTTACTCAAATTCCCTATTTAACCATTTAATCGGTTATTGACCGCAGAAAAACTTATTTTTACGTATGTTGATGCTATAAAAATGATATTTAACCTAAAATTTGAAAGTTTTAAACATAAATAAGCACTTTTAAGTACAAGTAGGCATGTGATAAACATAATGAAGCACACATATAAGTATATAATCATGTTAGGATAGGTAAGCTTCATCAAGAATGCTTAATTCACGTCTAATTTTATAAAAATGTTCTTTAGCCAGGGATTTAGTCAAAATATCTGCTAGTTGGTTATGAGTATCAATGAATTCTGCAGTCACATCTTTCTTTTGGACAGGGTCCCTAAGGAAGTGATGCCTTATATCTATGTGTGTGGTTATAGAATGCATAACTGGATTCTTTGTGAGGTTTATAGTACTAGTATTATCACATTTTAGAGCAGTGCATCCTAAGTCTAACCCATAATCTCGTAAATGTTGTTTAAGTCACAACACTTGGGCACAACAACTACATACTGCTATATATTTAGCTTCAGCAGTGCTCATGACAACACATGTTTGTTTCTTGCAAGAACAAGAGACTAAAGCATTTCCTAAAATATGATAAGTACCACTTGTACTTTTCCTCTCAGTTTTGCATCCATCAAAACCAGAATCTGAATAACCAACCAAATTGTGATGAAGATCTTTGCTCATGACCTTGGCACAGTTTTGATGAAGACACCAACATCACCAAAAAGAAGAAAATGAAGAATACTTATGAAGACAAAGAAGACAAAGCTTCAAGACAAATTAGTCTAAGTCTGAATAGATACTTCTTTCTTATACTCTTGATTATACAATAATAGTAATGCTCAAACTATTTTAAAAGAAAATTGAAACACTTCAAAATATTCAAAACAATTTTTAAAAATAGTGTGTAACGGGTTACTACATCTAAGTAACAGGTTACATGTGTGAGAAAAGAGTTATCCAACTTAAAAATGATCAAAGTAATCCATTACTGTCTTTGAGTAACATATTACCAGTGTTAATGAAGTTGAGTAACCTATAACACCGTGAATTTTCTATGTATGTTTTATTAATTATTTATTTTAACAACGATTAATTTTAGAAATTAATCGGTATTGAATTAGACTAAACCGTAGTTGAGTGTTAGTCTTGTTTTATGATTTCGTATTTTTTGGTAAATGTTCGTAATTTTCTGTGACGAAAAGTTTTTGAGCTGCTTCGGGCTCAAATTCGGCCCAATAACGTATTTTTGAGTTCTGTAACTCGAAATTGAATTCTGATTGTGCCATTGGCTTCGAAATATTATTTCGAGTCAAGATAGACATGAATTTTGTCCATAACGCATTTCTAATTATTTTTCACTCCGAATTTCGTGTTTCGAAGTTCTAACCGTAAACCAAAATCGGGAGTTTTTTATTATCCGACCGGGTATTAGCCGAAAATACTTGGAATGGTTTAGTCGAGAATGTGTCATCGAAAAGGTCACATCACTTTTATGTAAGAAGCTTGCTTGTTAAACAAGCAAAAATACATATTCTCTTACAGAAAATCCCCTAAATCACTCAACAAATCCTCTCACTCCACCACCATTAGACACATCACATATGTTAGTATAAATTTACTTACTTTGCATTAAATTTTATGATTTGATGAAGGTGAGTCTCTCCTATAAATACCTCACCACATTCTCTCATTTTCACACTAAATTTCCTATACAAACTAAGGTAGTCTTTTATTTTCTCTTCTTCATCTTCTTCTCATACTTCATAGAAAGTTATGAGTTATTATGTTGTTCATAAAGTAGAGTTTATATTTGTTCTTTAAGTATTTTATGAAGGCATAACTAAAGGGGATGATAACAAAATCATATGAACATTTATGTAGTTTTTGACTTTTGTAAATCTTGAAATTTCTTCCTTGTTCTTAGATGGAAAAACTGTATCTTTGGACAAGGTTAGGTGAGTTATTTGTTTGGAAATATGAAAAATTATTGTTAGTATTTGAATATGTTCAAAGGTGATGATTTTAATATCAAAGGAACCTTTAATGCGTTTAGGAAAAAGTTTGTATTTTATTCTTGAAAGTTTATGACGTTGATGAGTTGTTGTTGAAAATGTTTCATTTTTAGCAAGTATTATGTTTTAAAAGTGGTTTAGCATATTTTACTCTTTGATTTCCAAGTTAAAATAATGATTTGGGATAAAAGATGATTTAT
>NC_032016.1:19507128-19507436 GCF_001865875.1 Lupinus angustifolius
TGAAAATTTGTTTTAGTAGTATACTTGAAATAATGAGATTTATCTAAAAGTCTTGACTTTATAAACTTAAAGTATTATGAAGTCGTAGATGGTAAAATGATTTAAAAATGTTGAATCTTAGTTAAATGAACTTACTTTGAAATGGTAAGATTTACTTAAAAAAGTATTGATTTAAAAGTATTGAGTTTGTTTAAATTGACTTACTTTAAAAATGATAAGTCTAGCTGAATGAACTTATTTTAAAATGTTAGTTGTAGTGAAAATGTTTTTACTTACAAAAATAAGATTTATGAACTATCGGAAAAATG
>NC_032016.1:19507536-19508276 GCF_001865875.1 Lupinus angustifolius
GGTATAAGTTTTATTGAAAATCTTACTTTAAAAAATGTTATTTGATTGTAAGACTTTCAATGACAAATGATGATTCAAGGATATTCAACCTTGAATCGGATGGACAAAAACAATTAAATTCATTTTAAATTGCAAGTTTTATCTTCGCGTAAAAAGTTATTTCGTAAGTATAATTATTATCGTCAGTTAACTAATTAATGTTATTTTGGCGTAATGAAGAGTTCGGAAGGAGATCAGATCAAGTAAGGTCAACATCAAACAGAGAACCTAGCGACCCTACATATTCAGGTGAGGGAGAATACATCGCGACATAGTGGTGTCCGAATATGACACCCGAATCTCCTAAACTATCTCAAAAGTTTGGAGTTATATTTGTGTATCAAGAAAACCCGTACTTAATCAATTATTTTGCGTGCTTGGATTTTGTACGGATACTTTCTTAAGTTGTATGATTAGAATAGCTTAAAATATCAAGTTCCGGACCTCCAAACTCCCTCACAAGTTTGGAGTTGCCTTGGGTATTAAGAAAGCTTGTACTTAATCAATTGCCTATTTGTTTGGATTAAGTATAACAATATTTCTTTTACCGATTTATGTTACGTTTAAATATGCAAATACCATGTTTACTCTTGAATTATAATGTTTGAATGATTATTATGGGAATGATATGTACGTGATAATTGTTAAATTCAAGGTTTATAAAGATGTGATATAAATGAGAAATATTTTCTGTGAGAAAA
>NC_032016.1:19508376-19537129 GCF_001865875.1 Lupinus angustifolius
CGGCTCTAGAAGAAAAAGAATTTCTTAGAGTGTCAATTTGAAAAACATCGAAAGAAATTTGGGACACTCTAGAAAGGATACATAAATCCAAAGTATTACAAAGGTCTACAACAAGTAGTGAAGCATCAACATCAAAGCAAAAATCTACATGTTCTATATGTAGAAAACCAGATCATCTTGAATGTGTTTGTCCAGCCCTACAAAAGCATCATACTTTCAAAAGAAAGAAGGACAAGAAGGATAGAAGAACAAATGTCATGTCAGAAGATAAAAATGATGATTAAAAAAAAAACTCAGAATTAAGGAGCAATCACATATTTCCTTGATGGCTTCACACAATTCAAATGATGATTATGTGATTATTAACTCTAAACCAAATGATACATTTTCATATGATGAGTTACAAAATGCTTTTAATGATTTGCATGAAGAATATGTTAAGCTTTCCAAACTTTTCCTAAAACATAAAAATGAAAATTTTATTTTGGAAAGTCATAACAAAGATCTAAAGAAAGATATTGAAAAACCCACTTCTTCCCCATGTCAAAAATGTGTTGCTCTTGAAATTAAAGTTTCAACATTGAGTCTTGAACTTAATAAACTCAACAAGATCAATAATAATTTAGACAAGATCATAAAAGTCTAAAGACATTCAACAGACCATAGAGGTCTTGACTATGCAAATAGTCGTGTGACTAAAAATGAGAATATCTTAGGAAAATCAATCGTGGGTGTGAACACCCGTTTTTATCCGGTCCAGAAAAAGCCCAAAACTTTTTAAATAAATAATAATAGAATTCCGAAGATGATTTTCTAAAAATAATAATAAACATGTTATGATAAGGTTAACCAAAATTCAAATTTAAAGTAACCGAATTCTCAAAAATGATTTTTTCAAAATTATTCTAAAAATAATAATAATAAAAGGGGGATGAGTTAAAGATTTAATTGCATTATCAGATAACTTAAAGATTTGAAATATATAATTTGAATCATATCATATCAATTTGATTAAGTTGTGTGAATCACATTGATAAAAAGTAAATCATTAAGGATTCAAAAAATCAAATTAGAGATTGCACTATGAAAAACACAAGTCATATCAAATTGATTGCATCCCAATATGTAAGGTAAGAATCACAATCGTATGAGAAAAATGATATGGAGATTCGGTATCAAAGATCTTTTATGATTTAAACAGATTATATTCATCTATCATTAAGTAATACAATATTTTTACGATGATTTAGAATCGATTAAAAATATTATCTAAGAAAAAAATGTTTTTAATTTTATGTTTTGTAGAGTCAAATATTTATTTTTATTCACCAAGGGTATTACAACAATTTTGGGCTTTAAAAAAATTATTAATCACTCAGGGTATTAACACCCAATTTGGATTTTTAATTTTTAAATAATTTTAAATTTGATTTTTTTTTGTATTGAATGTCATAATCAGGAAAACCCTGTTTTTTTGGATATGAATTAAATGTAAATCTGATTTTTTTCTTTAACTTCCTCCAAACCATAATGACGAGAATCAGAATTTGAATTTCAATTAATAAAAACAAATCAGATTCCACCTTTATTCTCTCAAAGGAGTTAAATGAAAATATTTGTATTTGTTAATATACTTAGGCTATAAATAGTAGCATAACCAAAGAAGGGAAGGATTCCACACAAAAAAACACTAAAAAGACAAGAATTTCATGTAAAAATTAGAACAAAGAATTACACACAAAAATCCCTCAAAAAAATAGCTTTCCACACTAGTCTACATATGTGTTGACCAGTCAATCATGGCCAATCAAATCTCGAAACATCATGCAATTGTAGTACATCATGTCGTTCCAGATTACTACTCTCACATGAACATAAGACTATCTATGTCTAAGTGCACCCTTCCTCACCCAATGCGTACAGATCTACCACGTGGTCTTATTCTTCACACTTTCCAGTGTCGGCCAATCTGGTTCCGACATGTCATCGAGCATTGTAAGTCATTTGTCTTTTGTTCGCCCTATATCCCTACTCCTTTGCAAGCTTCAACAACTAAGTACCTTCATTGTTTTACAATGTATGTTTGATAATTGTACCAGCCTTTATTGTCACCATTGAAGAAATAATTTTACTAATAATTTGTATAATTATATTAATAATAACATTGTCATATGATAAATTTTATTTTTTATAATAGAAAGTAAGTATATATTTATTACCTAGAAATTACTTAATAAGATTTTTTTTTTCAAATCAAATAAATATCACCATAAATTAAAGTAACAATCATATTTTTATTAGCACGATCATCAATGCAAACTAATAATTAATCAAAACGCTTTTTTTTCTATAAATACACAATAATAAATATTTTCACTACTAAAATTTGTCAACCAACAAACCTTTTTCTACCTAAAGAACTACGTAAACCTTGATTCCCTTAATATGGATATGTAGGACCAAGATCAATCTTGTCAGGCACAATAATAAAAATAATTAAATTTGTTCCTTTTAATAATTAATTAATTAACCAGATAATTTAATAATAATAAATAATAATAATAAAGTCATATATTTTAGTGAAGGGTACCGCCTAAGACGGACGGGTAGGATGCTTATACATTCCCTACCTTGTAACCGACTCCTGAACATAGATATCAAAAATCCAAAAGCCCAAGGTAATTGAGCTTAAAATATTTTTCTACATTTTTAATTATAAAATGTAGTGGCAACTCTAAATAAGTCGTGCAGCCGAAAATTGGGGCACGACAGCTGGCGACTCTGCTGAGGACTTTTTGAGATAGTCTGACCCATGATCAATAAAATGTGTGACTGTTTGTTTATTATTATTATTTTTTTCTATTTGGTTAATTAGGTAATTTCCAACAACACGAAAATTGCATACTTAATTATTAATCTTGTGGTATGATATCAATATTAATTATTAATTGTATCTTATAAATATGAATTGCATGCTTAATTAATAATTATATGTTGTATGTATGAATTATATGTTATAAATATTAAGTGCATGTTTTATGTATGTATTATTTTCATTATTGGGTGATATATCATGTAAACATTTTAGGCACACATATGCCCTACATTCGGATATTAGTGATACCTTTTTGAATAGAATGGACACTAGCCTCACTGTTCGCGGTCTTTGCCGCTTCTAAGTGTTGGTGATGTGGACCACTCATATTGTTACCTCTTATTATGAGTTAGCCGCTCGAGTTGGTCTTCTGTTTCTAACATCATAATATTTGGGTTTTTCTATTGGAGAGAGTTGCAATATGGACACCTTATAGAAAGTCTAGAACTTGACAATGGCATCCATTGTATGTTAGAACCCTATCCTAGAATGTTGTACTTGTTGTGAATCTTGTGATTTGTATCACATTTGTATTATATCATATTGTTTGGAATTTTGTCATGTAAAATAAAAATCATGTAAAATATTGCACCCTTTAGGGAAATTCCTATTCCCTAACAAGGAGATTATCATAAAAATAAATATGGCAATTTATTTTGGCCCTAAGCTAGTCTGAACGATAAAAATAAAAGAAATATAATTTAAAAAATATATATACATGTTCAAGTCGTAATGATGGCTAAACCATCCCAAAGATAGGGTCAATTACCCTAAGGGGCATGCATTTTTGTATTTTTAGACATTTCATTCATCATGCATTAATAGAGGATACATCATTCAAAAAATTCATCCATGGATGCATAAACATAAAAAGTACATATTCAAACATTCACTCAATTATCCATTCATTTATGCATTCAAAAAAATAAAAATATTTATTGATTGACTTATGCATTCAAAAATAAAAATCTTCATTGATTGACTTATGCATTCAAAAATAATTTTTTTATTGACTAACTTATATGTACATTGACAGATACATAGATATATGAAAATTAATCATCCACTACTTATGCATGCATTTATCATAAATACATACATTAAAAAACCTATCATTCAAGCCATGCATATGCTAACTCAAAAAAACCTATCATTTACAATAATTCATTCTTGCATACATTACTCATATATTCTTTTAATTAGCTATCTATATATGTATTTTTTTAATAAAAAATACGCCATTCATTCATTCTCTTATTTATTCACATATTCATCTATTCACTCATGCATAAAAAAATTCATGCATTCATTCATGTAAAATAATACTTGTAACTCAAACATTTATTCCCTAATTTATTCATTCTATTACTCATTCATGCAACCAAAATGAAAAATAAAAATACATCATATAATTATACCTTCATATAATTCATAAAAAAGAGATTACATTATTCATTCATTCACACATCCAAATAGAAAAAATTAATCATTCATTTAGTTATATATTCTTTCACGTATTATAAAAATAATTATTCATTAACTTATACATGCATTATTACGCATTTATTCACTCATATACATGCACCTTAAAAAGATAACAAATACATCATTCGTACATAGATCAACTTATTCATCCCACATATATGCATACATTTATCATACACTCTTCTACTTATTAATTAATTCATGCATTAAATAAAAAAGGAGAAAAATAAATTATTCATTCAGTCATACGTTCATTTAAAAATAAAAATACAATAATCATACATTCATCTACATTTTATTCAATCATTCTAAAAAATTTCATTCATGTATTCAGAAAAAAAAGTAATCATTCATTGACTTAGGCATTCATTCGTGCATAAAAAATTAGTAAGCGTCCATTCACTCATGCATACATGCAATTTAAAAAAATAAACACATTATTCATACATACACTCACCTATGCATACATTCATCAAAAAATAAAAATAAATCTTTGAAAATATTGTATTTCACACATTACCATATCATACATTTTAATTTCATTGCATTCATTGTTGCAAACCTTCTCATCTCATCATTAGAAGAAAAAATATATTTCATACATCTTCACATATTCTTCATGCATTCAAAGTCATATGCATCATAAATTGCATTTTCTAAGAGTCTCATGCACTAAAAAAAAGAAAATTACATGCATTCCATAGTTGCATCCCATGTGTTTTCATTCTCACATTATTCATGCATCCCAAATAATCAAATGCATCCTCATATGCACATCATGCATTTTAAGGTAGTATGAGCTCAAAGTTAGTGTACTTGCATTATTTCGAGTCATAAGTTGCATCTTAATTCATGTAACACGATAAAACAAAATTAATGTTTCACTTTACGCACATCATGCATTAATAATAAATCATTTTTCTGCATGCATTTCATGATCTCATTGCTAAGGGCACTCATAAATCGGAGATGGATTTTAAGAACAATATGGTTAGACTTGACTGAAAGCAATCAATGTTGAAACTGAAGACATTCAAGAAGACAGAGAAATCCAAGTTTGTGGTCGAGACCATATTCGACAATGCATTGTCTTCAACCCAGCTAAAATTGGAGACCAATTGGAAAAATTCTCATTTGAGGATCCTAGTCAAGGCTAAGCTCATGTCACACTTACCCAAGTTTTTTTCTCTTCAGAATAAAGATTTACTTTCAATTGCATTTCCTTTTAATAAGTATATACTAATGCATTGATCTTGAAAATTTCACCATCTTATAGCTCATCATATTAACACCACTCACCATATTGATCCAAAGAAGACAGAACCAAATAAACACAAATAAAATTAATCTATGCATTAATATGAGAATTTTGATTAAAAAGTGATTCAAAAGTAAAATGGAGTATGATGCAAATGTAAGAACCAAAAAAATAATGTACATCTTCAGACATGTTTTTCCGATGACACAAGGCATTTTTTTATAATTTCTAAACACCATGGAGATATCCTTAATCGCCCTATTTGAGCCCAGACATCATGGGAGGGGATACTTTTTTAATAACCCTCAATATATGAATAACCCGGGCAGGGTAGCCTTTCAATCGTTTTCCTTGACATTCAATTATTAAAAGAAAAAATATTCTCCCACACCAATTATGTGACCAAAGAATAAGAGAATATAAAGAATGTTCCTTGCTTAAAGTAAAAAAAACAAAGAAAAAAGCCCGTTTAGAATCCTCAATTAATATCTCAGGCAAAAGTTAGGGCAAACTAAAGTGCAAAGTGAATAATCACAAAAGGAACCATTCATGAACAAAATTATCGCCTTAGTCTTAGGTCATCCTTATCAAAACCTAAAAAACTCTCTTAGTAGTTGAATGTCATGCTAGAAAACTATTGAAAATAGGATAAAGAAGAAAGGTGAAAGGTGAAAGGTGGGTATGGGAAACACATGTTTTGAACCTTATATCCGTTTCTTGAAAACCCTTAGCCAAGCCACGGTACAAGCTAACAAAGACCTTGTCGAAGACTTATTTTCCTAAGATGCACATCATGAAGAAAATGACGACTCTACTAAGCTCATAAAATTTTGATAAAAATATCTCATTTTTAATGCATAAGTTATAATTTATTTTCTGAATATTATCATAACTTCACCATCAATCATGAGATAAAACACAATTTCAATTCTATCATAACCACCACCACATCTACATTGGCCAAACCCAAATTAAATTTTATCATCACTACCACATCACCATTCATAGCCCAAACACTTACCAAAATTTGCATGATCATTGTTTTAGAAAAAGTTATGCAGAGCAATAAAGGCAAATGAAAATTGGAAGTCTCTCAAACTGGGGCAGGTTTTAAGATGATTCATGGTCTAAAGCCTTACAGTCCAAGTTTACCAAATCAATTTAAATAGAAGAATGACTCAGATTATCTCACACTGGGGTAGTGGAAAGTCACAAGAAGCCCAAACTGGTGAAATTTTTGGAGTTGGCCTCATTTTCTTGTGAAAGTTTATAAAAAGCCCAAAACTAGGGCAATAATGAAGTAACTTTTCATAACTCCAAATTGACTCGACCAAAATAAGCCAAAATACCTCAATTAAAGGGAAAGATCCTAAGTTATCATCTTCAAAGACACCTTCGACAACGACTCACACATGTCTCCTACTTCCTATCAATTCAAGTCACCACATTGGGGTGTTAAAAAAAAACATAAAAAAACAACAAAACAAAAGAAGAAAAAAAGAAAAGAAAAAAAAGAGAGTGCTAGGTTGAAAACCCACATGAGCAACCCAAAAAAAGTGAGTGGTCCTAAGTCAAAAAACTACGAAGGCGACGTGAGATCGTAATAAAATGAGAGAATTCCCGACAAATGTCTACATAAGGTATTCAGGGCAAAAATTAGAGAAAATTAAATGAACACCCTAATTGAAGACTCGCTATTGCATACCATCAATCACCCAAACTAGGACAACTTTTTGGAGAATCTAAGTTGTAGCCTCCTGAGATGAAGACATGAGTTCAAAATAAGGACACTGGGGCAATGTTATCGTCACAATAAAACCAACGCTATGAAATTCCTCAGCTAGTCTACACTAGGGCAGTATGACTGGGTTTAGTCATTGTCCTCAATATTATATTGGAGCAATTTTATGGATCACCTTAAAAAAGTGTCTTCAAGTAATATAGGGTCGATTTTGATGGGTGAAAAGTTATGGTGCCACTCAACAGAAGATAACAAAGGTCACTTCAATCGAGTCTACAAAAGTTGATGAGTTCCATCCAAAGAATCACGAGTGATACATTAGAACATTGGTGCATGAGTTCCATTACATTCAAACAAAACATATAATACTCATATCATACATGTCATACATACATTACATCATAACTATATCTATCAATGCATAGTCACATTCATACATTAATCATTATAGCACATACAAACAAACAAAACATTGCATTGTATATAATCATGCATTCAAACATACATCTTTACATTATTCTTCCAATAAGCACAAAAGACAAACAAAACATTTCATTACATATAACTATCCATTCAAACATATGTCTCTATATCGCTCTTCCAATAAGCACAAAAAAACCAGAACATTACATCGCATATAACCAAACATTCAAAAATGCAATGTCTGCATTAACAATCAGTGTAGAACATTACATTCCTCTAGTGAATTTTCTAGCTTCACAAAAAAAAACCTCCTTATAGCAACACAAGCGCCTCATCAAATCCGTGATTCTTTATGGCAGTATAAGTGCCTCAGCAAATCCCTGAATCATTTTGGTAGCATGGGTGCCTCAGAAAATCCCTGAATCGTTTTGGTAGCATGGGTGTCTCACCAAATCCTTGAATCGTTTTGGCAGCATGGGTACCTCAACAAATCCTTGATTCATTATGGCAGTACGGGTGCCTCAGCAAATCCTTAATTTTTTAAAGCAGCATGAGTGCCTCAGTGAATCCCCGATTCCTTATGGCAGCACGGGTGCCTCAACAAATCCCTGAATCATTATGGCAGCATGTGTGCCTCAGCAAATCCCTGATTCCTTTTGACAACATGGATGCCTCAGCAAATCCCTGAATCATTTTGGCAGCACGGGTGCCTTAGCAAATCCCTGAATCATTATGGCAGCACGGATGCCTAAGCAAATCCTTGAATCATTTTGGCAGCACGGGTGTGTCAGCAAATCCCTGAATCATTTTGGAAACATTGGTGCCTCATCAAATCTCTGAATCATTTTAGTAGCACGGGTGCCTCAACAAATCCTTGAATCATTTTGGCAGCATGGTGCCTCAGCAAATCCCTGAATCATTATGACAGCTCGGGTGCCTCAACAAATCCCTAGTGCATCACGACAAACACGAGACCTACCTCAACAAATCCCTGGTCCATCACAACAAACACAGGAACTGCCTCCCTGGTCCATCACGGCAAAAGCGTGAACTGCCTCAAAAAATCCCTGGTCCATCACGACAAATGCAGGAACTGCCTCAACAAATCCCTAGTCCATCACAACAAATGCGGGAACTGCCTCAATAAATCACTGAATCATTTTGGCAGCATGGGTGCCTCAGCAAATCCCTGGTGCATCATGGCAAACGCGGGAACTGTCTCAAAAAATCCCTGGTCCATCACGGCAAACGTAGGAACTGCTTCAACAAATCCCTGGTCCATCACGAGAAACGCGGGAACTGCCTCAACAAATCCCTGAATCATTTTGGCAGCCTGGGTGCGTCAGCAAATGCTTGAATCATTATGACAACACAGGTGTCTCAACAAATCCCTAGTCCATCACGACAAATGCAGGAACTGCCTCAACAAAAGTTTGTCGTCATGATTTTTTTATTACACCTAAAAGTACATAAAAACGAAAAAAAATATCTTTTAATAATAAAGCATGTTCGGTTTCTGTTTAAAAAATAAATAACAACAACACAATTTAGTATAGAAATTTTGGTCCAAGTAATTAGCTTAGGTATCATCTTCGAACTTGGTTAAGATGCTAACACCTTCCCATTTTAAACTTGTTTCCCAAATGAATGATATTTGGTTGTATTATGTGTCTTGTTTAAAGAGTATTTCTTATTATGTTGAAAGTTTGCATTGGAATATATAGATTGCATAATAGCCTGAAGCTGCTAACTAACTCCTATAAACTAGGAAGGATAAATGACTTTGCTAACAATACACCCATGCATGTTATCAATAGAAACTAGGAAGGATAAATGACTATGTTATCAATAGAAACTGAATTTCTCTTGATGTGTGATGTGGTTGAGAAGATTAAGGCTGGACTTGATGATTGTCATTCATTACACCCCTGCAAGATTTGGTCACCACTGGTGACAACAAGCTTGTCTCGAAGTGGAAGAAAAGTTGCCCTTGATAATGGTTTTGTGAGAATGTCTGCTACTTGGTCCTTTCTTAAAATGTGAGATATTGTCAATTTTCCCATATGAACAAGTTGTCTAACAAAGTGATAATCAAGGGAAATGTGTTTCATACGGGAATGAAATAATGGGTTGGAGTATAGGTAGGTTGCTCCTATATTGTCACAGAATAGAGTATGAGTGTGAGGTTGGATGCCAAGTTCACCAAGTAGATTTAGTAGCCACATGATTTCAACTGAGGTATTTGTAACTGATATGTATTCAGCTTTAGTGGAAGATCTAGCTATTGTTCTTTGTCTTCTTGATAGTCATGAGATTGGATTGCCTCCAAAGTATATGACAAAGGCAGAGGTGGAGGTTCTATATCCAAGTTACCTCCCCAATCTGCATCACTGAAGGCATGGAGTGTAAGTTGACTTGGTTTTTTAAGAGTTAAGTCATAATTGAGTGTAAGCTTGAGATATTTGAGCACTTGTTTAAGTTGTTGGAGGTGAATTTGGGTTGGTTTGTGCATGAACTGTGAAAGCTTGTTGATGGCAAATGAAGATCTGGTCGAGTGAGTGTTAGATATTGTAGGACACCAATAATAGCTCTAAAATTCTTTGCATCTGCTGCTACAGAACCATCTTGAAGTTAGAGGGAGGTAGTAGTGCCCAGGGAGTGCAACTTGGTTTGGCCCCTGCCATATTGAATTTTTCCAATAGATCACAAGTGTAGCCATATTATGTGAGGAAGATCCCCCTGTTCGGTTGGGATGAGTTTAATGCTTAGGAAATAGTGAGGAAACCCAAGGTACTTAAGTGAGAATTTGATGGATAATTATGTCATGAATTGTTGTAGGAAAGTGTTGTTGTTCCCTGTGAGCAGAAGATCATCCACATATACTAGTAGGAAGGATTTGATTCCATCTTTATTATATATGAATATAGAGTTGTCACTGAAACTAGTTTGAAAACCATAGGTGAGAACAAATGCTTTGAGTGACTCATTATAAAGGCCATGAGTAACTTTCACTTCTTCAATATAATTCTAACTCTACCAATTTTATATATAGGTGTCGACTTTCAGTTTTATGTTTTTGAATTTATATCATTCCAATTTTTTTATTGTCAACAATAATATAATGCAAATTAGAAGTTATGGTGCTTACTAGCTCTAGAGTTAATATAAAACCCCAAATTTGGATGCTTGAAAAAATAGAGGCCGAATAGGTTTCACTATTGTAATATGAATATAGTATGTAGTAATATTATATATTCATTGAATTTCATTATCATCCATTATTTTCTAACATGTTTTTTATGTACTCACAAAATAATGTTCAACTTTTCCTTTAAAATAAATGATTCCAATAACATTATATGTACAATATTTTCTTATTTTCATTTATTACAAGTTTTCTCATAATTAGTTTGCTAATAAATTTATGCAGATCTCAGTTCATATATGCAGCAGTTAAATGTACAGCGCCAGGGACTCTTCCATCTCATAAAGACCCTTTGGAGAAGACCTTGATGCTTCACAATTAGAACAATTTTCATTATCATCTTTCATTGACAAGGATGGTTGGTTGTCCAAATTACCTATTAGTATTTTGTAATCTGATATGCTATTAAACAAATCATTTAAACATCAATAAATATTTAATGAGATATGGTGTAGTTAAACCGGCTTCAATGTCATTGAGGTGGATGTTATTGAACCTGCCTCAATTTCAAGTAGAAAGGTTAAATCGAGTTTTCTATGATTCAAAAGATTGAAATTAATAAAAAATTATAAATTTAAAAATAAAAAACGGTATTTTGATCATTTATGTGATTTTATAGAGTCAAACAATTATTTGTAATCATTTATGTGCATTATGGTAATTTTTTTAGAATTAATAGAGTCACAACTGATTTTTGTCTAATAAGGATATTCTGGTAACTTTGAAAAACTAAATAAAATAATTTACCCTACCAACATTTTTTTAATTATTCTATCAAAACATATTTCAGTGTAAAAATGTTATTTTATATGTTACATAATCAATGTTATTTCTCTTGATTCTTCAATTCTTAACCATAGTTAGAAAACCTTTCGATTACAGGAAATTTTACTTTAAATTAGAAAATAATTACTAAAATGTTTTATTTTTAATTGTTACATTTTTAATAAATATGTGTCATCGTTCATTGCCATACCCATCCTTCTTGTTTTTCAGGTTCTTGATTCTAATGTGTTTTTTATCAATCTTTCTAGGACCTCTTGTGCGAATTTAATGTATGTATATGATTCGACAATACATGGCTCGTGTATCCATTTTAAAATTCTTGCATTTAAGGTACCCAGGTCTTATGTTCTCAAATCAATATTTCCATTACCTTATTTTTTTGATAAGCAAATATATTAGAATCAGGCACAGGGGTGTTAACCCAATTACAACTTACAAAGAAGATCAATACAAAAGTAAGGATCAATACACCATTGGGAAAAAATGTACAATTTAGATCCTATATTTTTAGAAATCCACAACCAAGATCTAATTTGAATCGAATCCATAATCTGTGTAAAACTAACTTTGTCCTCCCTAAAAATAATATCATTTCTTAACTTCCAAATCGACCAAATAACAGCAAACCGTAACATTCTCCACATTGATTTCCCTTTACTACTCTTACAAAGGGAATCATGCATCTTTAGCGATTCCACAATCGAATCCGACAAGGTAATATTAATTTGAAACTAAGAATAAAATCATTTCCACACATTAGAGACAAAAGGGCACGAAAGGAAAAGATGCTCTAAATGTTCATCATGCAACAAACACAGATCGCACTTCAAATCATTCACCCCCACAATATTTTTCTTATGAAGCTCCACTTTTGTTGCTATCCTACCTCTGATAACTTTCCACATTAAACAACACACTTTTGAAGGCACACAATTTATCCAATATAAGTTAAGAACATTACCTGGCTCCATCATACTAGCATTCAAATGAGCCAAGTAAGCTGAGTTCACCATGTAGCATCCCGACTTATCAAGGTTCCATCTCCATCTATCACCAACATCATGTTTGCAAGCATGGTTCTAGATTAGACTATAGAGGCTTCTTGCTACATCTTCCTCCCACGCAAATAAGTTTCTCCTCCAATGAATATTCCAAGTCCACTCACCATTGGTCCAAACCCCTCACTCAACTACCAAAGCGTCCTTATCTAAAGCAAGCAGGAAAAGTCTCGGAAAGATATCCTTAAGAGTTCAATTCCCAAACCAAATATCCTTTCAAAAGCAAGTATGAAACCCATCGCCAATTTCCTTCCAAAGGTTGGCTTCCATCCAGTCAGATCCATCATCGTTAGTACCAATTTTAACCAAATCTCTCCACCACCTTGAAGCCGACGGACTAGAGTTAAAGACCATTTCCATTTCCATTACCTTTATGTGCTTAAATCAATCTTTAGAGAACTTTGTTCCAGACATGAATTTAATTTATGTCTCCTAAATCTAGTATTACGTGATTTGCTTGTTTTCAATATTGTTTTCCAATTCCTTGAGACTAATGTGATTTAAACCAATCTTTCCATAATCTCGTGCCTGATTTGAATTTAATTTATATCTCTAAGATGGTAATACTTGATATGGGTTTTGGTTTTAAAATTCTTATTCTCCATGTCCCCAAGTCTATTATGCTTAAATCAATGTTTCCAAGAACATGTGTCTAGCATGAATTTAATTTATGTCTCGAAGACCTGACACTCACTCGACATGCGTTCTCGTTTTAAAATTCTTCTCATCATGTTCTAAAACATGATGTGCTTTAAATTCATACTTACCATTTCCCGATCCTGGTATGATTTAAATCTTTTTTTCCAGGTCCCTGAGTTTGATATGATTTAAATCTTACTTTCCTGGTATGCAAGCCTTGTGTGTTTCAAAATCAATATTTTGAGGTTCGTGAGTCTGAAGTGTTTACAATTCAAATCTTTTAATGTCCCCGAGACTAACATGTTCAAAATTCAATATTTTTTAGATCCATAAGCCTCACATGTTTAAATTCAATCTTTCGAAGTCTCCGAGTCTAATAAATTTAAATCTTAACAGGCCCTCGAGCCTCAAATGTTTAAAATTCAATCTTTTCATGTCTCCGGGCCTAATATGTTTAGAATTCAATCTTTACGGGTCTCGAGCCTGCTATGTTAAGAATTTAATCTTCCCAGGTCCCCAATCCTAACTTGTTTAAAATTCAATTTTGCAGGTTATTGAGCCTGCTATGTTAAGTCTGATATGTTTAAAATTCAACATTTCCAAGTCACTAAGCTAGACGTGCTTAAAATACTTCCAGTCCCCAAGCCTAAAGTGTTTAAAATTCAATCTTTCCAAGTCCTTAAGTCTGACATTTTTAATTTCATGATTTTCCAGGTCCATGAGCCTAATGTATTTAAATTCATTTTTTCTATGTCTCAGAGCCTCACTCAATTTTAACTTTTGTATCCGAGAACTAGATGTACCGCACATTCATTGTCGTATTTCTCGTATTTAATTTTTCCTGAGAACTAGCATCATTATTTATATAGTCAAATAATAAATTTTTTCCGATATCCAACATAGAGATCATTTATATGATTTTATATAGTCAAATAATTATTTTTACTTATTTATAGGTGTGATAATTTTTGGATTTGATAAAGTCACAAATGATTTTTTATCCAATAATGATATTCTCGTAATTTTGGCGAACTAAATAAAATATTTGTACCCTAAGAAGACTTTTTGTATATATTCTATAAAAAAACAATTCAGTATTAAACATGTTTTTTATATATCTTGACTGTTTGCTTCTTAACCACGATTAGAAAACCTTTCGGGTACAAACAATTTTATTTCAAATTATAAAATAACTAATAAAATATTTCAATTTTAATGGTTGCATTTTAATAAAGATATGTCATCAATCATTTGGCATCTCCATCCATCTTAGTCCAATTCTAGTTTTTCGTGTCCACCATTTAGTGGACCATGTTAGCTGCATTTTATTTACTTTATTTCATTTTATCTTTGTTTCAGTTTTTTATGTTTTTGTATTTATTAAAAATAAAATTTTTATTCTTATTTATCTATATATATTGTTAAGTATTTAGTATTTAATTATTTGATAAAAAATATTTAACAAAAAATAAATGTAAATTAAATATTTTTAATGGAATTTAAATAGTGTGTTCTATGACTTGTTTTATCCTTTTCTTTCGGCTTAAAGTTGAAAGTCGATTTACGACTAATGTTGTCTCTTTACTCTTAATTCCAATTTTCTTAGATAAAATATTATTAATATCTTCTTTAAAAATTTTAAATATTTTTTACGAAATTTGCATAGCCTCGTGTCATCTCTTCATTTTAGCTAAAAAGTGAAAAATCGGTCAACGATCACATTTTTATTAATTTCATTTTTCTCTGAATTAATTATTTCAAAATATCTTATTTTAATATTTAAATATTTTCTTGGAATTTGGATTTTTGGCCTACGACCTATGGCGTCTTTTCCTTTATGCCCAGAACGAAAAGTCACTCTACGACAAATGTTATTTCCTTGTTATTGGTTTCATCTAATTAAATTTAAATAATTAAATATATATATATATATATATATATTTTTAAAAATCAAATCAATTAATATTGATTTCTTTATTGCATCTAGGAACATGTAGGAGCAAATGAACTCTTTTCTAACACAAAAATTAAAAATGAAATATTTTGTTTTAATAAATAAATTTTAAAGGGTATAAAAGTCCATGCATTTAGATGATATCATTTTAATACGGACGAATAACATGCTAATATTTTCTTTGATTCGTAGTTGACTCATGAGCTTAGAAGTTAGAACTATTTTTAAAATGACTATATTATTCAAATTAAACTTAAAATAACATGTTCTACGTTTTAACTGCAAAAAACATGGTAAAAATTCGAAATCTTTTGAAATATGTCAAAATCGTATTCAACATCTTTTTAGTCCCAGCCAATATTCCATCATGAATCGGGTCACTATATACACATATCTATCTCATAAATAAAGGGAGTTACAGTTCCTATGTATTCCACAAGTTACGTTTTCATTTTATCATATCGTTTAAAGCTTCACATGTGGTTATGAACCCTTACAAGTTAAGAATACTCTCCTCAAGATCCTCAATAATATCATTTAAGGTGATTCACACCTTTTACAATTATAGGACTCAGCATATGCTTGGGAACCCTTATCTAATCATACTTGCACATTTTTGAAAACTTCTGTTTAATTGAAAAATATCTACAATTGATAGACATCATAAAAATGAATGTGTGAACCATTCCAGCTTTTCTATGGAGGAAAGTCTATCTCTATATTTTTATGTCATTCTAAAAGGAAATTTATTAGAATAATTATTATATCCTTCAATATTAGTTAACCATGCAGTGGCAAATAACTATTATCCACATTTCCAATATTCAATGAGAAAATTTAACTACTCCTTGATGTAGTTACTAGTTTTTTATCCATGCAATAATGCTCGGACTAAAATAATTTGTAATATCATTCTAATGTCTTAAATTGCAGAGTTCATGTTGTAAAGAAGCACTAATGACATAGGACAAACATTGGAAGGAAACCAGGTTGTCTTCAAAGGCTGGGTTAGGTTGGTATTTTGCTTGAGCATCCTGCATAGATAAAGATATAATCTGTAGTAATGTAGCTATGGGAAGTCAATATGAAACTGAGGTTGTCTTGATAGTTATCTAAAGTTGTCCTCAATGCATCACCATTTTAATATTACTTGGTCTTACAAATACCTTATGGAAAATCACATGTCCAAAGAGATTGTACCTTACTCTCCCATATTTCTTATACCCCTAGGAGACCCTGAAGTATGTATAATCATCATAAAAGATCTCTATTTCAGCAGATGATGGTACGTTAGTAATTTGACTCTAATTATTTGAAAGTACACATTATTTATAACTCCAATGTGATTTAATAATTCTACATCTTTCCATAAATAAACAAAAAAATGAAATTAAATGATAACAAATACCCATATCTATATAAAAATATAACACTTGTGCAAGTTATTTACGTACAGTAAAGATATAGCATAATATATACAATAATTATTCTTTATAGTATATACCTTTATAAAATTATCATCTTTTATACCTAAAATTTTGCATATTATAATTTAAGTATAGATAACTAAAAACATAAGAATACATTAAGCATAAAATAAATTGATGTACAAATAATTCCACTATAATTTACAACATGGAAATACATATCCTTTAAGATATTCTATTAAGGCATAAATGATTCATAATACTTATGAACCTAGATTTTAAAGCCAAATAAAATAATTTCGCATATTTCAAGAAATTAATATAATACTTAAGTTTCTCCAAGAAAAATAGTAATGGAAAGAATGAATTAGCTACCTATACATGAATTTCATAAATATTTTGAAGGTGTGTAAAGTTTATACTATTCGATTAAACTAAAATTTCAATTAATCATTACATATTTTTATTATTTATGTTATCTTTATCGCTAGTATCTATCATGTATGAGTAAGAGATATAAAAGATTATTTTATAACCAAAATAGTGGAGAGATAACTCAAAATCAAATTTGAAGTTTTCATGAACAAAGGAGGAGAAAAAACACATGGTGTCATGATAAAGAATTTCTCAAGAACATTAGAGTTATAAAAAAAATGATTCTCAATGATTATATTCTTATAAATTTATAAAATTGTTATGAGTTAGAAACTATTATTGTTTTGGGTGACTTTGCAAAAAAAAAACCAATTTTGACTTATTAACATGAAAAAAATGATTATTAAAAATTGAATAACTTATTAACATGAAAATCCTTTATAATTAGAATGTAATCTTGTGAATTTTCTTACGAAAACAACATTAAGGATACACAAATAATTTCCAAAATAATATTAATAATTAGAAATAGAATACTCAAAAGTGCAAGGATAATTGTATCACGCATCCAAAAAGATTTTTAAAAGGTAGTAACAGTTTTAAATTTGTTGATATTAAAAATAAAAAATGTGTTTGAAATTAAATGCAAATTTAGGAACATAATTTTGAAACATTTACCATGGAAAGAACAACTTATTTGACAAAATGTACAAACAATGTACATGCATTGATTTTTTGGGTACAATAACTGAATAATCATCTTAATTAATACTTTATTCTAAACATGACAGACTTTTCTCTCTTATCCTTCTTTTTATACTCACTTTCTAGACTAATCCTAATGTTTATTTTTATAAATGATAAGATCATTTACTCTAAATTATTTATTAATATTTGATAACAATTTTCAACTTCTAAATCTTATCACAGATCAAATATTTCAATCAATTATGTCATAACAATAATGATAATGATAAAAAATTTATTTTCTATTATTTTATAAACTTGAAGAATAATATAAGTTACATAAGAAAACAAAAATATAATAAGAATATAATAACAATTAATTATATTATTATTTCTCATTTTCATATTGAGATACCTTCTAAATCTAAATTGATTATATCATAAAATAAAACTATGTTCAAAAATTAATTAAAAATACAGTAATTTCGGGATTCTCAACTCATCCTCATTCCTCAAGCTATCAATTAGTCTATTTTACAGGAGATCCTTCCCAAACAGCTATTATGAAAGTGATACCCTTACTCAAAGTATTAACCACACATTCACCTTTTGTTGGTGGTATTTTAACTTACCTCAAAATTTAAGAAACTTCATCCATGATATTTTTTTTATGTTCAATTCTCTTTCCTCAAACAAATATTTAAGACACTTATGATAACTAAACATATCAAGTTTGAGCACATATAAAAAGAATTTCAAAAGTCATTTTCTTAAGACAAAAAAACTTCGTTGCAAGTTTTGTATAATGAGTAGTATAGTGTTGCCATCATGAAGCTTAAGTTTCTTTAAGGCATGAGTTATATCTATTTTCTTAAGCACACATACTAAATAAGTCTTGGCCGGTCATAAATCTTAAAGCCATATAATGATTTTGAGATCTCTAAGAAAAGAGTGATGGATAATCTTCCCTACACTCAAGAAATTTGTTTTCTCAATATTTGAAACCCTAATATCCAACATCTTAACTGAACCAAAGGTCAACTGAAGGAGTAAGAATCAAGAGTAAATCTCATAAAACAACCACTTAAAGTAAGAGAGCTTTTAATCTTGATAATCATCTTAGGTTGTTTTCATTGCATTACCATATCATTATTACTTGGACCTATAGATACCTTATAAGTAATCACATATCCAAACATATAGTTCCATACTTCTAATTAAATTCACACTTTATGGCACCACCTATAAATTTATATCCTTTCATATATACAAAACTAATCTAGCATATTTCTTATATTCCTAAGGGATCCTGAATTATGTCTAAATATCATAAAAGATCTCTATTTCCACAAGCGATGATAAGTTAGTATTTTATTTCTAATTATTTGAAAGCACATGTTGTTTATTTCTAATTATTCCATCATTCCTTTGTCCCTTGGGGATTCCTTGCAAACATAGGTTCCAGTACTCACTGCCCTGCAACACCGTCCCCGAATGCAGCTCCAATGAAGGAGAAAAAATCTTTTGCCCAGGCTCTCAAAAATTCATGCGACATAGCTCTTTCTCAGCTTCCACAACCTTGTATTAAAGGGGATGCCATTGCCATAAAAATCCCTGAGGAAGAGTATCAAGCTGGCCTGGCCAGATGCCAATCCCACCTTCATGGAAGAGTCATTCTTTCAACAGGGGACTCACCAATCAAGTTCCTAGATCTTAAGACAAAGCTTACCTCTATGTGGAGCATGATAGGGAAGTGGAATATGATTTCCCTAGGGAGAGGTTTCTATGACTTCACCTTCTCCTCGATTGAGGACATGAGATCTGTTTGTGCCGTGGGCTCTTGGAACCTCAAACCTGGAGTGCTGAGACTCTCTCTTTGGACTCCGGATTTCAATCCTAATCTTCAAAAACTTTCACACTCGCAATGCTGGGTGAGGATTCTGGGTCTTCCTCAGGAATACTGGAGTGCAAAAATCCTATTCTCTATTGCTGGGGGAATAGGAACTCCTATTTCCTTAGATGAGGCGACATCCAACAGATCTTTCGGGCACTTTGCTAGAGTCTTAGTGGACATTGACTTAAAAAGTCATTTCCATTGAATTTGAGAATCTTCCTGACTTTTGTTTGAGGTGCAATTCAATAGGCCATCTTGCATCCAGATGCAGGAAAAACAATATGGAAGGGGAAGGAGTTAATCCAAAACCAGTAGGGAAAAAAGTGAATAATCAAGGTAAGCCAAAGGATAATCCTATTGCTGACTTGGTTATCAATTTGGAAATTGATCATTTGGAAGGCCAGAATCTGGCAAACTTGGAAAGGGTCACGGATCAGGCACTAGGGGATGCTGAGTTAGGTCCTCTGGTTCAAGAGCACATCCATGTGGAGGAGGAAGTGGAGGATGTTAATCTTAAGGATCAGGAAATGGTTCTTAATTTACAAAATGAAGAGTTTGAAGTCTTAGAGGATTTGGCTACCTCAACTGCTGCTAAGGAATCCAGGCTCGTGGGAAGACTATGGGCAGATGACTCTGAAAATGAAGCAGAATTGGTGGAGACTAACACCTACACCAAGGTTTTAACCAAGTCTCAAAAGAAAAAAATGAGACAAAAACAAAGCAATGAGAAAGTGCATTTTACCCGTAGGGGTGGATACCTAAATGTCTCCCAATGATAGTCCTTTACTGGAATTGCAGGGGATTTGGTAACTTGGGCACCAAGCTTCTACTAAAAGAGATATGCTCAACTCATAAGCCTGATGTAGTCTTCTTATCGGAGCCTATGATCCAGGTCAATAAAATTAAACCCTTGTTTTGGTCCAGTTTGGGTATGAAGTTTTTTATAGCTAATGATAAAGCTCCTCTGCCTTCTATTTGGGGAATTTGCAAGGTTGGTATTCAACCAACCATAATAGCCAGCTCCAGGCAACAAATTTCAATTGAGTTAGAAGTTGATAGCAAAAAACTCTTCCTCTGTGCTGTGTATGCACACACCCACTTTGCTCATAGAAGAGAGCTCTAGAAGGAGGTCCACCAAATTTTTCTCAACTTCCCTGGTCCCTGGTGCTGCATTGGGGATTTTAATGTTGTCTTGGGTTCTAATGAATGTCGTGGTGCCCACCTGCCTAACAAAACCTCTTCTGATGAGTTCCAAGCCTTTTCGGATTATGCAAACTTGACTTACATTGTAACAAGAGGGGCTGAGTTCACCTGGTCCAATAGAAGGAGAGGTTCTGCCCATACTGAGAAGAGGCTTGATAGAGCTTTATGCAATGATGATTGGTTAAGTGAATGGTCTAGCATCACTTGTTGCACTCTCCCTAGATCCAACTCTGATCACCATCCCCTTCTTCTCTGTGCTTCAGGAACCATAAAGGTTAGGCAACCCAATTTCAAGTTTCAAAAAATGTGGCTGCTTCATCATGGTCTGAGAGATATCATTAAGAATCATTGGGATACTAGACTAGTTGGTTGCCCTATGTTTGTTCTAGCTTCCAAGCTGAAAAACTTAAAAGTGGTGCTAAAGCATTGGAATAAGGAGGTTTTTGGGAATATACATCTTAGGGTGAAGGATGCTCTGAGTAAAGTTGATGAAATCCAGCAGTGTTTGAATCTGAGTGGTGAGGATCATGACCTCAGGGAGCAGGAAAATCTGGCTCAGCAGGAGCTCCTTTATGCCTTAAAAATTGAGGAGGAATTTTGGAAGGAAAAAGCCCACATTAATTGGCATTCTAAGGGGGACAGGAATACCCCCTACTTCCACAGGCTAGCCAAAATAAGGCACTCAACCAAGGCCATGTTAAGGAAGGGGGGCACAATCCTGTTAGACCATAATGAGATAGCTAATCATGTTGTGTCTTATTTCACTGAGTTGTGTGCCTCTGAAAACAATGTCCATCATAATGACTTGATCAACTCTGTGGTGCCCAGAGTGGTTTCTGTTGACCAGAATTGTATGCTCACCAAAATCCCTATGCCTGATGAAATAAAAAATTTAGTGTTTGGTATGAATAGAGATGGTGCCCCTGGTTTTTGGGATATTGTTGGCCCTGATGTTTGCAATTCAGTCTCCCAATTCTTTGCCAAGGGATGGATTCTCCCCAATATGAATTCTAACTCTCTGGTGCTGATCCCTAAGTTTCCTGGTGCTGATAGGATTGAAGACTTTAGACCAATTGCCCTTGCTAACTTCCAATTCAAAGTGATCACTAAAGTCTTGGCTGATAGGTTGGCTTTAGTTGCTCCTCTAATTGTCTCCACTCAGCAAAGAGGCTTCATCAAGGGAAGACACATCCAAGACTGCATATGTATTGCTTCTGAAGCAATAAATCTGTTGGATCATAAGTCTTTTGGGGGAAACCTAGCTATCAAGCTGGATATTAGAAAAGCATTTGACACAATCGATTGGGGATTCATAAGCAATACTCTAAAGGCCTTTGGTTTTGATAGCAAGTTTATAGCTTGGATTAGCACCATTTTGGGCTCTGCTAAGCTTTCCATTGCTGTGAATGGCCAAAATCATGGGTTCTTCAGTTGTAAGAGGGGTGTCAGGCAAGGAGACCCCCTATCCCCCCTCCTTTTTCTGTCTAGCTGAAGATGTCCTTAGCAGAGGCTTAGCCAGGTTACATGCTGAAGGGAAAATTCATTCCATCTCTGGCCTTGGGAACATATCCACTCCTTCTCATGTCTTTTATGCGGATGACATCCTCATCTTTTGCAAAGGAATCAAGACAAACATTCTGGCTCTAAAGAAGCTTATTGATTATTATGCTCAAGCCTCTGGACAACATATTAATCCTAGTAAGTGCAAGTTCTTTTCTACCCAAGCTACTCCTTCTAAGATTACCTCCATCTCTTCTTGGCTGGGCTTCACTAGGGGAAGCCTCCCCTTTTACTATTTGGGAATTCCTATTTTCAAAGGGAAGCGAAAGACAATCCACCTTCAGCCTATAGCTGACAGAATTGTGCTCAAGCTTGCTAAGTGGAAAGGCTCAACTCTTTCCATCATGGGCAGGGTGGAGCTGGTCAAGTCCATTATTCACAGTATGCTGGTTTTCAGCTTTCATATCTACTTATGACCTAGTTCTCTACTGAAGCTCATTGACAAGAGTATGAGGAACTTCATCTGGTCAGGTGATATTAGCACCAGAAAGCTTGTCATTGTGGCTTGGCACAAGATCTGCACCCCTACTATTGAAGGAGGTCTGGGACTTAGATCAATTTCTGATTTGAACCAAGCTTCCCTGCTGAAACTTGCTTGGGGAATGAGGTCTTCCTCTCAGGACTGGGCCATATTCTACAGAGCCAGGTTCTACAGAGCCAGCAGGAAGCATGCTTCCTATTTGAAGTCTTCAATTTGGCCTGGCATCAAAAGTGTTTGGTCTATGATCAATGACAACACTAGATGGGTAGTTGGTAATGGAGCAAATATAAATTATTGGCTTGATAACTGGCTTGGTAATCCTTTAGCCACTACTCTGAACATCCCTCTGCAGCACTACTCCTCCTTGAATGTCAGAGTTGAGGATTTTTTCCAGGACAACCATTGGCTAATCCCCTCATGGATGTCCTCTATGCATCCTGCATCCTTGCAATCAATCATTAAAATCCGTGTCACTAATCAAGAGGATAAGCTTGTTTGGATTCACTATAATGATGGTGGCTTGAGTATGAAGGAGGCTTACAGTTTCCTCAAGCCAGGCCAGTCTCAAATCAACTGGTGTAAGAAAATCTGGTATAACTTCATCCCTCCAACAAAATCATTTACTGTTTGGAGTCTGCTTAACAATAAAATGCCTCTGGATGTCAACCTTCAGAAAAGGGGAATCCATCTGGCCTCTTCCTGCTCCATTTGTCATGCTGCAGAGGAATCATCTAATCATCTCTTCTTGCAATGTAATTTGGCTACTGATCTTTGGCATTGGCTCGAAAATATTATTGACTTACCTTTGGACAGCTCTTCCATTCAGAGCCTCCTGAGGGTGTGTAAAGATAACTGGAGTCCTCAACTCACCTTGGTAGTCACTGCTAGCATAGTAAACATCATCTCGACTATATGGTATTGTAGGAATCAGAGCAGATTTGATGATACAAAGGTTGGTTTCTTGCAAGCTTGTGCCATGATAAAAAGGAACACTGCTCTCACTGGCAATCTTTCTACCCTGGCTGCCAATCCATCTCTATTTGAATTCCATATAATTAGCAGATTCAATTGCTCTCCTCACTACAACCCTGCTCCTGCCATCATTGAAGTCAGATGGCTTCCTCCTCCTCAGGGGTGGATCAAAGTCAACTCTGATGGTGCTGCTCATGGCCACCCTGGCCACGCAGGAGGTGGTGGTATCTTTAGGGACAGCAACGAGGACATGTTGGGTTGTTTTGCTGCTTATTTCCATATTCAAGACTCTCTCTTTGCTGAGCTTCATGCTGCAATCATGACAATTCAGATAGCTAGTTTGAAGGGTTGGAGGGAGGTTTGGTTGGAGTGTGACTCAAGCTTGGTGGTTGAAATTGTCAAGGGCATCAAAGATCCTCCTTGGAAGCTAAGCAATTACTGGGAGCATTGCAAGATGATCATTTCTTCCATGAAGCTCTCGGTTACTCACATATTCAGGGAAGGAAACGCTTGTGCGGACATGCTAGCTTCCTTTGGAGTGAATTCTAGAACCACTTCTTGGTGGAATTCGGTCCCTCCTTTTCTAGCTAATGAGTTTCATAGAAATAGATATCTTTTGCCTAATTATAGGTTCAAGCATATGTAATGGTACTCTTTGTTCTTCTCTTTTGGTGGTAATATATTTGTGGGTGCATTGACACCCTTGTTTTAAAAAAAAAAATATATCCAATGTGATTTAATAATAATACATTTTTTCAATAAATAAAAATTAAATGATACACTTACCAATATCTATATAAAAATATAATACTTTATGCTTGATATATACAATTATTATTTACATACAGTAAAGATATATCATATCATCAACTAGAACATGTCGTATTTTTTATAATATGTACCTTTATGAAATTATTCTCTTTTATACCTAAAAATTTGTATATTATAAATTAATGAAGGATAAGTAAAAACATAAGAATATATTAAGCATAAAAGAAATATATGTACAAATAATTCTACTGTAATTTACAACATGAAAATATGTAACTTTTAACATAGTTATTAAAGGCAAAAATATTTCTTAATACTTATGAACCTAGATTTTAATGTCAAATAAAATAATTTCAAGTAGTATATGTGAACACTCAATTTTATCCGAACTATATAAAAAATTCAAAAAAAAATTAAAAAAAACATGCAATTCACAAAAATAACAATTTTTGATGTGATAAAAAACATTTCATCTTTGAATCAACGGTCAATTAATTAACGGCTGTTTCGTTTTAAATTTTAATTATTGGTTTCATTTTAATAATATTAATTGGTGGTTTCTAATTTTCATTTACAAAATTAATTTGTGCTTTACGTCTTATTAATTTGGCTACTAATGTAAAAAAGAAAAAAAAAACACACATAAATGAGAAGAAGTGCATAAGACAAAAGAGATAATTCATCAGTTTCTCAACTTTCATCATATATGATAAATAATGCAAAGGAAAAGGGGGAGGGTGGTTCCACATGGAGGTAAAAACCATGAGTTCTCTTTCAACACCCCCATTTCCTCCCATCACACAAATTACCATTCTTTACATCAAAGAACCTTTTCTAGCGACCATGAATTATTCTCCTTCCAACAGCCAACAACAACAAAAAACTTATAAATATGACCCTTCAAACACAACCTAACAATCAGTATCAATGAAATCTTTCTCTTTCACCACAAAACAAAAAAAATCTCATACCTACAAAAACTTAATGATCAAGTCTCAAACACAAACACACAAAATCTGTGGTAGAATATGGAACAAAGTCAGGGAAATATAGCTCAAAAGCAACTGGTAAATAGACCAGCTACCAATATTTCTTCTATACCTCAGGACGGATCCACAACACAGTGATTGGTCCTTTAGAACCAAGCACCACTTACTTCTATAGATGTGGAGGGTCAAGCCCTGAATTTTCATTCAAGACACCACCATCTAAGTTTCCTATTGAATTTGCCATTGTTGGAGACTTGGGACAAACATAATGGACTCAATCAACCCTTAAACATGTTGATAGCATCAACTATGATGTTTTTCTACTACCAGGAGATCTATCCTATGCAGATTCACAATAACCATAATGGGACTCATTTGGTCGCTTAGTAGAACCATATGCAAGCAAGAGACCATGGATGGTCACGCAAGGAAACCATGAAATTGAAACATTCCCTATTATCTTCCCACATGGCTTCAAGGCCTATAATAATCGTTGGCCAATGCCCTTTGAAGAAAGTGGGTCCACTTCAAATCTCTATTACTCTTTTGATGTTGTTGGGTCTCACATCATTATGTTGGGTTCTTACACTGATTTTGATGATAAATCTGAACAATATAAGTGACTTCAAAATGATTTGGATAATGTTGATAGGAATAGGACACCTTGGGTTATTGCTCTATTGCATGCACCTTGGTATAATACTAATGAGGCTCACCAAGGTGAAGGTGAAAGTATGAGACAAGCAATGGAAAAGTTGCTTTATAGTGCCCATGTTGATGAATGGAGCCATTGTATCAAACTTCAAAATGAGGTAAGAGCAATACCAAACCAAAATGTCAGTATTATTTTCTCTAGGAGGAGCAGATGTGCATAACTATGGCTAAAGGCTTGCAAACCTTGTGTAAGTGTTTCTATTCACTAGAAAGTACAGATTTCAGCATTGGTATTTTAGTTATGGGTTAATTCTATTTGTTTTCAATTGGAAAAATGCCTATACCACCAACAAAAAAGAGAAAATGCCTCTGCTAGGGCAAAACTATACTCTTCTTCTTAGAATCTCCTAATTTCTTGGAATCTCCTAATCTCTTGGAAAGGAATCTCCAATTTTCTTGGATCTGCTACATCTTTGTCTTTTGTTCTATCTATCTCTTCCCAATCATGTCGTGCACAAACCATGCTATTCCATGGAAATGTTTAATGGGGGTGAACAATGCTCCAATACTTCTGCACAAAGAACCAACGAAGGCCAATCATGTGATTCAACCACAGGGAGGGAAAAAATCCTTCATTCAAGCTCTAAATAATACTCCTGACTTAGTTCCTTCTCAGCTCCCTGAGCCTTGCCTGAAGGGTGATGCCATAGCCATAAAGATCCCGGAATCAGATTATCAAGAAGGTTTAATCCGTTGTAAAACTCACCTGCACGGAAGGATCATCTTCTCTAAAGGAGACACTCCATTGAAGTTTACAGATCTGAAGAGTAAGCTTACCACGATGTGGAACATGGTTGGAAAATGGTCGATGATATCTCTGGGCAAAGGGTTCTATGATTTTTTATTCTCACCTTTGGAGGACATGAGGAAAATATGCTCTGTTGGCTCTTGGAGCTTGAAACCAGGTTTCTTAAAACTGTTTTTATGGACACCGGATTTTAATCCCAACCTCCAAAAATTATCCCACACTCAATGTTGGATCCGCATCAACAACCTCCCCCAAGAATATTGGAGTCCAAGGATAATATACTCCATTGCTGGTGGTATAGGCACTCCAATATCTTTGGATATGGCAACGAGTAACAGATCCTTTGGTCACTTCGCAAAGGTGCTTGTGGAAATTGATCTCAAAGCTAAGCTCCCAGATCAAATTTTGGTAGAACGGGAGGGATTTGCTTTCTTTGTCAACATTGATTATGAGAATCTTCCAGAGTTCTGCAATGAATGTTTGGCAATAGGGCATAACATTTCCAACTGTCGTAAAGGCAAGCATACAGTTGAGAAGAATGTTAAGTCAAACATTAAGAAAAAAGTGGGGGAAGCAGGGGCCAACTTGCCTGAAATGACCAAAAATCAATTGCTAGAGCAGGACTTGGCTAATAAAACAGTCCTAGAAACATCCAATGTTGATGCAGCAAACATGGTTGAGAGGGATCTAATTATCAATTTGGAAATTGATAACACAGAGGAGATCAACCTGGATGATATGGAGAAATTGGAGGTTAACACACATTCTAGAGGAAATGGCCTAAAGGGGAAGGGGTCTAATTTGACTCACTCAGAAGGGGACTCTCCTTCGGAGGATAAAGATATCTCTTTGTCATCTAATGATAACATGATTGTGCAAGAAACAACTGAAATTGCTAATCAAGAGGTGGCACAAGACATAAGATTAGTTGGGAGACTTTGGGCTGATCAAAGTGAAGTTGAGGAGGAAATGGATGAATACACCCTGGTTATATCAAAGGCTCAAAAGAAAAAAATGAAAATGAGTAGCAATAAGCAAAAGGTGCACCAAACCCGAAGGGGAGGATACCTCAAGTCTAACAAATGAGAATCCTCTACTGGAATTGTAGAGGTTTTGGTAGTACCAAGACAAGGCTCTTTTTGAAGAACCTGTGTGATTCCAATAATCCTGATTTTGTGTTCATAGTTGAGCCAATGATTCTACTGATTCTGTCAATGACTTGGTGTGGAAAGAGCTCAAGCTAAAGGTTTTTGTGACTAATAATAGAGGTCATCAATTGCCCTCCATATGGGGTCTTTGCAAGTATGATTTCAACCCTTCAATTCTCAGCAATTCGGACCAACAAATTGCTATGGAGGTAAACATAGAAAATAATAGGATCTTCTTATGTGTGGTTTATGCTAATAACAATTTTCTGCAAAGAAGACATTTATGGTCTGATGTTCAGAGTGTCATGGATGCTAATCCTGACCCTTGGTGTTGTATTGGTGACTTCAATGTGGTGCTTG
>NC_032016.1:19537229-19539016 GCF_001865875.1 Lupinus angustifolius
AAAAAAGCTGTCTTTGACTTAAATGGTGAGGGTGCTCCTGGCCCTGATGGATTTGGTGGATGTTTCTACCAAGCTTTTTGGGATATAATTGGCATTCAGGTCTGCAATGCTGTCAAGCAGTTTTTTCTCCAAAGCTGGTTGCTCCCCAACCTCAACTCCAACAATGTTATTCTCATTCCTAAAACCCCTGGTGCAGACAGAATAGAAGAGTTCAGGCCCATTGCTCTAGCAAATTTTCAATTCAAAATCATATCCAAGGTGATTGTTGATAGGCTTGACACAATAACATCTAGAATTATATCTCCTCAACAAAAAGGTTTTATAAAGGGCAGGAAAATTCATGACTGCATTTGCATAGCCTCTGAGGCAATTAATTTACTTGACCACAAGACTTTTGGTGGTAATTTGGCCATTAAGCTTGACATCAAAAAGGCTTTTGACACCATGGATTGGCTTTTTCTGCTGGATACTCTTAAAGCTTTTGGTTTCAACCAAGTCTTCATCCACTGGATTGAGGTGATATTGAAGTCTGCAATGCTCTCTATTAATATCAATGGAAGAAGTGTTGGCTTTTTTCAGTGCAAGAGAGGGGTTAGGCAGGGAGATCCTTTATCCCCTTTGTTATTTTGTATTGCTGAAGATGCTCTGAGTAGAGGAATTTCCAACCTGGTCAGAGAAGGAAAAATTTCTACAATTTCGGGTCCCAAGGGTCTTCAAACTCCTAGCCATATTCTCTATGCTGATGATATCTTACTCTTCTGTAAAGGTAAGAAAGCTGAGTTGTTTGAGCTCAAGAAGTTGATTAAAGACTATGCTGAGGCTTCTGGTCAGCATGTCAACAATTATAAGTGTAAGTTCTATACTACTTCATCTAGTCCTAGAAAAATGGCTTCCCTGGCTTCCTATCTTGGTTTTTCTGCGGGCTCTCTGCCTGTTCATTATCTGGGCATCCCTCTGTTTAAGGGAAGGCCTAAGAAGATTCATCTTCAACCAATAGCTGATAGAATTTTGACTAAGCTTGCCACTTGGAAGGGTTCCACTTTGTCCATCATGGGCAGAGTTGAACTTGTTAGATCCATAATACAAAGTATGCTTGTCTATAGTTTCAAAATTTATAAGTGGCCTGAAAACTTGTTGAAAATGGTTGACAAAGGAATGAGAAACTTTATTTGGTCTGGTGATATTGGAGTAAGGAAGTTGGTCACTGTTGCTTGGAACAAAGTCTGTGCTCCCTAAAAGGAAGGAGGGCTTGGTATTAGATCCACCAAAAATTTGAACAAGGCTGACCTCCTAAAGCTAGCATGGGAGTTAAAAGCCCCTGATCAGATTTGGGCTTGCTTCTGTAGGCAGAGGTTTGGCTCAACAAACTCTACTGCTAATAGACAATTTCAGTCCTCTATATGGATTGGAATCAAGAACAATTGGATAGAGGTGGTTGAGAATTCTATATGGTTGGTAGGGGATGGCACAAAGATTAACTTCTGGACTGATAATTGGACTGGGACAACTATGGTAGACTCTCTGCAAATTCCTTTGAACTTGCACTCTAAGCTAAAGGCCAAAGTGGCTAATTTTGTCATGGACTCAAAGTGGTTAATCCCTGCCCCTATGATTAGAACTTTCCCTACTGTGGTCTCTAGCATCTCTCATATCTTGAGGCATAATGGTTTGGACAGATTGGTCTGGAAGAATTCTTGTGAGGGTGACCTTCACTCCAAGATTGCTTATGATCATGTTACAACCAAGCAGCCTCTTATTGACTGGTGCAATCTAATCTGGTCTCTAAA
>NC_032016.1:19539116-19584272 GCF_001865875.1 Lupinus angustifolius
GCACTGAAAACATTACACCCCCCATCCCGATGCAATACATTCTTCATCACTGTACGGGGAATTCTGATCCGCAGCAAGGACAAGGTTCTAATTCACACCCACCCCCTCCAGATCTTTCACTTCAAGAGCATTTTCGTCGTTTGAACTTGCAGAATCGGCACCTGAGCCAACAAAATGAGCATCTTGCACTTCAAAACGAGGTGTTGCGACAAGGACAAGTATTCCAGCAACAAGGACTGTTTTCTGCATTTCAATTCTTGAGTCCAGGGAACCAATTCTGGGGTTCCACGGATACGTTCACTCAACAATTTCCTTGGCCTGGGGTCATGCCTAACTTTTCGGAGGGGGCAGGAGCTTCGGGATCGGGATATGCTGGATATGCTGGAGCTGGGACAGAGGATAATGATGGCAATGGAGATAATAATGAGGAGGATGATTTTATGGCTTCATGAGCATCAGGATGATATCAAAAACAAAAAGACTGGTTTTTCTGTACTCTTAGTTGTTTACATGTTTATGTTCTGTTTAGATTGTATGTGTAGGTTGTCTGTTTATGTTGTTTGTTTAGGATGTAGGTAATATGTGTATTTTGTGTTTTTGTACTATGTGATAAGTATGTTTGGTTCAAGCTGAGTAACATCTGTAGTGAATGAAAACAAAATCTGGTAAAATGTTTTAGATTATCCAAGTATGCGTGCTAGAAACATGTTAAGAAAAGTTGTGACTCTGTGATTGTGATTGATTAGAGTTCTGAATTTAATTGTTTCGGGATGTGAATGTTGATTCAGACACAGACCGAATAGGTTGAATAATGAGCAGTTAGTCAAAGGAATATGACCTTAAACTTGGTGAGAGAATATATTTACACACAGATGAGTGACTTTGCTGGAATTGCATTAATTAGCTTTGCCTGATTTTTGGTTGTCATTAAGTAGGGAATATCATGGAGATGACTAAGGCCTAGTTTAGGATAGTCAAGCTACAGCCAGAAAGCCAACCTGTATTAATCATGAACCCATTTTTGTAGCCCCTTGAGCTGAAATGAAAATTTGAAAATTATGCACCTAAACCTTAATGATATACATCAATTTCCATACCTTTGGAGTCAGATCATTAGTGCATATTGTTTTTAAGTGTAATGTTGGGTATACAATGTGGAGGTAAATCTGAGTTGGACTGTGACTCCTTCTTCAATCATATGAATATGAGGCAACAAAATGTTAATCTTGCCAAAGAGAAAAGAAAAAAAAAAGAGGAACAAAAAGTGAAAACTCAAAATATAAGAGTCAATTGAAGAAGGAGAATCACAATGGTTGATAGTAAAAGTGTGGGGTGGTACAGAAATTTGGAAAATGAAAGTAAAAGTGAACAATAGAAAGAGGTATTTGTATGCACTAATGATTTGCCTCCCTCTTTGTATCCAAGAAAAACCAAGTTCTTTGTAGCCCAGCCTCATTACAACCCTATGTTAAGTCCTTAAGATCCATAGTTGAACCTGTGTACATGGCTTGACTGAAATGAAAGGCAAAGTCAAATTAAATGGATCCAGCAAAGAATTGAGCGAAACACTTAACATGTGAGCATAAGAGAATTCCTTTGATCTAACTGAGTAGTTATTCCTTCTATTCAGTTTGGAATTGAATTGCATGAATATTCTGTCTCAGTAGACTTGGTTCACTATGATTGATCATTAACAGGTATTTATAAATAGTGAATGAATGATTCTAGCATGCTACACTTGGATAAGTGATGAAAACCAGATACCTTGAACTGAGTTACACTTGTTACTTTGCTTGAGGACAAGCAAGATTCTAGGTTGGGGGGAGTTTGTTAAGTGCCAAAAATTAGTAAAATTGTACATGATTTGTGGGGCACTTAGTATGCATTTATGTTATAATTGTATACAATTCCTGATAACTTAGTTAATTTTGCTTTATCTAGGAATTTATTGCGTTTTTGTTGTTTCAGGTTAATAAATAAAGAAAAGAGGAGAAGAAAAGAAGAAAGATGAAGATTCTGAAGAGTGCATATCTCGCTTAAGCGAGAAAAGAGTCGCTCCAGCGACAACTAAGAGAAAAAGCAACAAAATACCTGATGCTTCTCGCTCAAGCGACGGATCTTCGCTCAAGCGAGGCGTCCTAGCTCAAGCGAGGTAGTTGGCGGTAATTCATCAATTGCCTCTGTTGCTCGTCGCTCAAGCGAGAATCCCTCGCTCAAGCGAGGAGCTCAAGCCTGGGAATCTCTTGGATCCTCGCCCAAGCGAGAATATCTAGCTTGGGCGAGAGTATGGAAGTTGGAGATAGAAGTAGCAGTTTCAGAATCGAGATGGGAGTCATTCATTGAAAAAAAAAAGATCTGGACGAAAAAAACACAGAGAAGAAAAGATAGAACTCGTGGAAACGATTCTATTACTCATTTTTCATATTAGTTCATGATTTAGGCATTATAATGGCGAGAATGAGTGGCTAGTTCTTCATAGTTGGGAATCGAAATGTAATCTTCTTAAACTTTTGTACTCCTGGATTCAATTCTGTATTAATGTTATTTGATTTTGGAAAGTTGTTCCATCTTTATTGCATGATTTCAATTAAATACTGAATTCATGATTTAAGGTTCAAGTTTAACTGGGAAGTTAAACTTGACACTGGATCTGAATTGTCTTTCTTCCTACATAATTGATCCAGGGATGGACAATGATGTAGGAACTGCTTTACATCTGAGTTTAATTTTAGTTAGTCATCCAATTATCTAAGGAATTGGAAGTTGGGTGATAATTTAAGAACATTACATTCAGGGAACTGATGTAATTGATTTATGAAAATGTATTGCAAAATTCAGTAACTTCACAGGTTGTTAAGAATTGAATCTATGGATGTATAAAGGGAAAGAATGATGAAGTTTCGATCCCGACTATATTATTTTTATTGTTAAAAATCGTTTAGTCAAGTTATTATTATTTAAACCAATGCAAATTTATCAACCAAAATTTGTATATAAATGCTCAATTGATTCTTGTAGGAAATAGTATAAATCCACTCCGCTCCCAGAGGACGATAATCTGGTACCTTACCGGACTTTATTACTTGTGCGATACGGTACACTTGCCGTTACAAAAATATCTAACACATCTCAACTTAGTCATTTTTATATCATCTATTTTTGTTTACATTTTATTGATAATTCTATTTGTTTAAATTAAAATATAATTAAAAAATTTAAACCTTAAATAATTTTATCGGATTTCATAGTATTGTTACGAACCCGTGTCATTTCTTCCTTCTTGCTCTACATGAATGCAATTAGCTAAGACATCGTTTTATTAAGGGCATATGAGGTGTTAATATATTCCAAATTTCGAAATAAACTCTCAAGCTTAAAACTCTTATTCAAAAGATTATTTTATCCTAAATTGAGTATTAATAGAGTTTTCTACGTTTTAACTGCAAAAATCATATTAACAACTCCAAAAGATCATGTAATAAAAAATATGAGTGCAACAAACTCATCTACAGTTCCAAGCAGTTAAACCCTTCTTAATTGATCTTTTGTTATAGAGTTCTTCTTAATTTTTTATTAACTTTACTCCAAACAAAATAGTAGAAAATAAAATGTTTAACCAAATAATTTATTTATTAGAATCCAACTTCAAATTTTTTAATGAAGTTTGCAGTCATAATCTTTCTATTACACCTAAAAGTACATAAAAATGAAAAAATATCTTTTAATAACAAATGATGTTTGATTTCTGTTTAAAAAATAAATAACAACAACACAATTTGGTATAGAAATTTTGGTCCAAGTAATTAGCTTAGGTATCATCTTCGAACGTGGTTAAGATGCTAATACCTTCCCATTTCAAAATTGATTCCCAAATGAATGATATTTGGTTGTACTATGTGTCTTGTTTAAAGAGTATTATCGAATTCTTTACTGTGTTGAAAGTTTGCATTGGAATATATAGATTACATAATAGCTTGAAGTTGGTAAGTAACTCCTATAAACTAGGAAAGATAAATGACTATGCTAACAACTTCACTTTATCCATAGAAACTGAATTCCTCTTGACGTGTGATGTGGTTGAGAAGATTAAGGCTTGACTTGATGATTCTCATTCATTACACCCCCGCAAGATTGGGTCACCACTAATGACAGGAAGCTTGTCTCGAAGTGGAAGAAAAGTTTCCCTTGATAGTGGTTTTGTGAGGATGTCTGCTACTTGGTCCTTTGTTGAAATGTGAGATACTATCAATTTTCTCATCTGAACAAGTTGTCTAACAAAGTGATAATCAAGGGCAATGTGTTTCATACGGGAATGAAACAATGGGTTGGAGAATAGGTAGGTTGCTCCTATATTATCACAGAATAAAGTATGAGTGTGAGGTTGGATGCCAAGTTCACCAAGTAGATTTAGTATCCACATGATTTCAGCTGAGGTGTTTGCAACTGATCTGTGTTCAGCTTTAGTGGAAGATCTAACTACTGTTCTTTGTCTTCTTGATAGCCATGAGATTGGATTGCCTCCAAAGTATATGACAAAGGCAGAGGTGGAGGTTCTGTATCCAAGTTACCTCCCCAATCTGCATCACTGAAGGCATGGAGTGTGAGTTGACTTGGTTTCTTAAGAGTTAAGCCATAATTGAGTGTAAGCTTGAGATATTTGAGCACTCGTTTAAGTTGTTGGAGGTGAATTTAGGTTGGTTTGTACATGAATTGTGAAAGCTTGTTGATGGCAAATGAAATATTTGGTCGAGTGAGTGTTTGTACATGAATTGTGAAAGCTCTGAAATGCTTTACATCTGCTGCTACAGAACCATCTTAAAGCTAGAGGGAGGTAGTGGTGCCCAGGGGAGTGCAACTCTGTTTGGCCCCTGCCATATTGAATATTTCCAATAGATCATGAATGTAGCCATATTGTGTGAGGAAGAGCCCCAGTTTCGTTGGAATGAGTTCAATGCCTAGGAAATAGTAAGGAAACCCAAGGTACTTAAGTGAGAATTTGATGGATAATTCTATCATGAATTGTTGTAGGAAAGTGTTTTTGTTCCCTGTGAGCAGGAGATCATCCACATATACTAGTAGGAAGGATTTGATACCATCTTTATTGTATATGAATATAGAGTTGTCACTGAGACTAGTTTGAAAACCATATGTGAGAATAAATGCTTTGAATGACTTATGCCATACTCGAGGTGCTTGTCTTAGCCCATGTATGACCTTGTTTAATTTGCATACATGATTTGGAAATTCATTGTGAACAAATCCTAGTGGTTTTTGGAAGTAAACATCTTCTACTAAAGATCCTTGTAGAAAAGCATTGTTGATATCTAGTTGGTGCATGAGCCATTTATAATGAAATGCAAGAGTGATAGCAACCTTGATTGTTTGAGGCTTAACCATTAAGGAAAATGTTTCTTTGAAATCAATGCCATGTATTTGTGTGAATCCTTTGGTAACAAGTCTGGCCTTGTATCTAGCAATAGTTCCATATGGATTTCTTTTGATTCTGAACAACCATTTGCATGCAACTAAGGTCTTTGCCTCTTCCCTTGGCACTAGGGTCTAGGAACCATTATTCATCTGTAGTGCATCAAATTCTGCTGAGCAAGCTTGTCTCCAGTGAGGAATTTTGAGGGCCTGGTTGATTGTTGAAGGTTCCAAATTATCTAGTAGTGCATGTTTTGTAGCAGTGAGAATTTTCTTAGGCTTGAAGATGTTGTGTTGAGATCTGGTGGTCATAGGGTGACTTCTTGTAGAAGGGATTTGTGGTGGGAGAGTATTAGGACAAGTTTGAGGTGAGGGAGGTGTTGTGGATGAGGGGGCATTAGGGTGGTTGGTAGCCTAATTTTCTGTAAGACTGAGATTGCAACTAAGAGAGGAGGGGGGGTAAATAAGTTGACTTAAAAATTATGGCCACTTTTTCTTTAATATCAAGAGTTTAGAGAGCAGTGGAAATAGTTTGCAGAAAATAACAAGTAAATAATTGAAGAGATACAGAGAGAAGAGAGTACACCAAAATTTTATATTGGTTCACTTTCTTGTCCACAGAAGGCTACGTCTAGTACTCTTGTAGCACAAGATATTTTCCACTAAATATTATGAGTTGTAATTACAATATCTCACCCCGATACGTCTATGTACCTTACACACTCAGTAATACTTATCACCTTGGAAAACACCTTTCCAAGTAACTTTATCCCCTTTCTTATCACACAATGTGAAAGAAAGTATTTACAATGAATGAAGAATTATAACAGTGGTTTGATTGCCTTTACAAGTATTAAATGTAATATCACTTGCAATCTAATAACTCTCTTGTATACTATGTAATATTGCTCAATAGGTTTGTAAAACTTTGAAACAATTACTTCAAGTAATTCAGAAAAATTCTCTTTTGAAAGTTTAAGAACTGAGCGCAAAAGTGCAGAAAAATAGTGAGAGAGTTTTCAAAATTGTGTGAGAGTTGTATGAAAGTTGTGTGTTGTGTATAGGCTTTCCAACCGGCCAAAATGTCTCTTTGAAAGAGTAGGAATTTATGGGAATGAAACCATGTCTTTTAGGTTGAAACGCATTCACTTTGAATTTGAAAATATGATGCAACAACTCTCAATAACCGGTTACAGTATTGAGTAATCGGTTACCCAAATGTTCTGTCCAACAGTGAATTTAAAATTCACTTAGAGTAATCGGTTACTCGTATTAGAGTAATCGATTACTCAAGAACGTTGAAACTTGAGTAATCTGTTACCCAAAGTTCAGTAATGGATTACTCAGTTCAGTTCTTGTTGGATAACTGATTTCTCACTCATGTAACCTATTACTCAGATTTCAGTAACTTGTTACACAATATTTTGAAAATTGTTTTACTTAAACTTAAACTGTTTCAATTTTCTTTAAAATTTTTTTGAGCAATACTCCTATTATATATTCAAGAGTATAAGATAGAAGTACCTATTTAGACTTAGACTAAAAGTCTTGAATATCTTGAAGCTTGAATCTTCATTTTTTCATAAGTATTCTTCCTTTTCTTATTTTTGGTGATGTTGGTGTCTTCATCCAAACCATGCCAAGGTCAGGAGCAGAGATCTTCTTCACAATCTCCCTATTTTTTATGATGACAAACCAATATCTTCTTAACAATGTAATTTTCTGAGAGCAGCATACTTTATGATATTCTTGACTTGTCTTGAGTATGCTATCCCTATATTATATGCTCCCCCTTTCATTTGGAGTTGTGTGCCTGAAATAATTTTGACAGAAAATACACTCTCCCAACTTTTCTCCCCCTTTTGACTTCATCAAAAAGTAGAAAAGCCAAGAGTTTTCCACCATAATATATATCATACATGCAATAGGATATATATCTCATACATATAATAATATGGATATCAAGATATAACGGAATTAGAGCAATAACATAAAAGTAAAAAGATGTTCAAGCATTAATAATGCAAACATCAAAAAAATACAAATAACAAAATAGAAATTTGTCCAAAACTAGAAAAAAATAACATTTCAACTAGAAAATCCTAACAACAGATATAATCTAAGACTCGGGCTCAGAACTATCTTCATCAACGTCCATGCTACTCAGCTTAGAAGAGAGACGATGAAGTTCAAACTGTATTTGTTGATTTTCAGTATCAAAGGCATCCATCCGGTTAGTGATGTAGCCTCGAAGAGAAAGCAACTCATCCATAATCATCTGATTTGAAGGCATGACAACAAATAAGGAAGATTGAGCATGAAACTCAGAAGGTTGAGGTTCAGAAGGATTAGCAGGGACATGTTCTGGTTCAGGAGCAAGAAGTCTATCTTTCTTATGCTTATAGGTCTGGTCACGAAGATTATATGCGAAACCCATTTTGTGGACTACATCCACATTAATATGGCTTTCACGAGAATTAAGCGGGACCTTAGTTTCTCCAAAAGTAGAAACACTGAAATGCTCAAGGATTTTTATTATGAATATTGCATATGGCAAAGGGCTTTGGGTTCCTCTTACAGACCATATTTGTCTCATTATCATCAGAGTCCAATTGATTTTCAGATTTAATTTCATTGCATACATCAATTGGAGTTCTATGTCACTTATTTGAGAGTGGTTTGAATGTTTTGGTAAGATGACATAGCTCAAAAAATAATGAAGCAAACGGTCTTCCAGTTTGAGATGTCCAACAGATAAGATATCTCTATTTTTAACAGTTTCACCATAAACATGTTGCTTAAGCGTTTCTATTTCCTCTTTGGTAATTCTACACAGAGAATAATAAAAATATTTTCGATCATAGTTTTCCCATTCGCATACAAGGCCAAAGCCTACAATGCTCTCCTGATAGGATATGTTACAACACAATGAACTCATGGTTTTCAAATCCAAAGTAATGTCTTTTACTTTTACATAGGAAGTAAGACATGTTTTCCTAAAGTTCATGTTACAGTAAAATACTCTAATCAGTTCAGGATAGATTTCGTTCGATTCACAATAGAAATCGAAAAGGTTTTGTTGTCTAAAGAGATAAGAAAATAGAAAATCTTCAAACTCAAAATTCCCGAGATTACCGTATTTGGGAGTGAAGATAGTGCGATAACGGAAGTGCTCCTCAAAGATTTTACGTTGCTCATCATTTGCTAGAAGCCGCACTAAGTCAAGAGGGTTGGACTCCAAGGATGAAGTTCCTTGCTTCTTTTGAGTCGGATTGGTGCGTTGCTTCTATGTTTCTGAAGAGGAAGCCATGGATTGAGGTTTTTGAGTTATTAGGTTTTTGGGTGTTGGGGTTGTTTTTTATTTAGGTCACTAAACACAAAAATGATGATTTAGAAGTGTTTATAAGTGAAAATGTGATATGAATGTACACAAAAATCACTCGAAACGGATCAAAAACGAAGATTTTAGAGAAAGAATGGTGGCCACGAAGAGGGTTTGAAATGAGGAAGAAGAAGTGTCAAAAACGGAAATATGATATAAATATCCGCAAAGAGTAATTGGTTACTCACTTTTGAGTAATCGGTCACTCAATTTTAAAAATTTAAGAATTTCAAACAGCTAGTTTGGGTAACCGATTACTTACTTGGGTAATCGGTTACTGACCCCAGAAAAATTAAATTTTCATGCAATTTTAAGCCATGAAAAAGATTTTTAACCAAAATTTGAATTATTTAAACATATATAAACATTTTTAAGTACAAGTAGGCATGAGATAAACATGATGAAGCCTACATATAATCATATAATCATGTTAAGATAAGTAAGCTTCATCAAGAATGCCTAATTCTCTTCTAATTTTATAAAAAGGTTCTTTATCCAAAGGTTTAGTGAATATATCTGCTAGTTGGTTATGGATATCAACAAATTCTACCGACACATCCTGCTTTTGGACATGGTCCCTAAGGAAGTGATGTCTTATATCAATGTGTTTGGTTCTAGAATGCATAACAAGATTCTTTGTGAGGTTCATAGCACTAGTATTGTCACATTTTAAAGGAGTGCACCCCAATTGTAAGCCATAATCTCGTAATTGTTGTTTAAGCCACAACACTTGGGCACAACAACTACCTATTGCTATATATTCAGCTTCATCAGTGCTTAGGACAACCCATGCTTGTTTCTTGCAAGACCAAGAGACCAAAGCATTTCCTAAAATATGACAAGTACCACTTGTACTTTTCCTCTCAGATTTGCACCCAGCAAAATCTGAATCCGAATAACCAACCAAATCACATATAGGTAAATTAAATAATTTTTCAACAATGGACTTGAATTGAACAAAGATAGAAAAGATATATGACTTGTTTTTCATTGGATACAACCTACATACTTAGAAAAATGATCAGCAAGAATTAAGTAATAAAGATAACCATCTAAAGACTTAATTGGAGCAGGACCCCATACATCAGAGTAGATAAGTTCCAGAGGTTTGGTGCTTCTGAGATGATGGTTTGAGAAGGGTAACTTGTGACTTTTTTCATAATGGCATGAGCTGCATTCATGTGTGTCAGGAGGCTTTATTGGAGTGAAATTTTTGTTTGCCAGATGCTTTATTATTTTGACTGGAGGATGACCAAGCTTGTGATGCTAGGTTGAAATAGATTGAAGGTTGGTGAAGTGAGCGTAAGGTGGATCAGTGGTGGCTTTGGTGGATGGTAGATGATATAGATCTTGTTTAAGAGGTCCTTCGAGTATTAGTTGACCCGAGTTCAAGTCCTTAACAATGAAACAGTCATAGAAGAATTCAACAGAGTATTTGTTAGCTTGACATAGTTTAGAGACAGATACAAGATTAGATGTGATATTTAGAACACGTAGGACATGTTTAAGAGACACGGATTTAGAATTGGTTGGTATTGTAGTGTTTCCAGTGTGAGTAACTTTTAAACTTGTGCCATCTTCAACACGATCTCGATGTGATCCTAGATATGAGTTTGCCAAGGTTAGGTGTTGAAGATCCTGTGTGATGTGATGAGATGCTCCAGTGTCCATTATCCAACTTGATTTTGTATATGTGACTAATGAGTGGCCAGATGCACTGATGATCATGGTCCATGCTTCTTGGGATAACCATTGATTTTGTAGCATCTTTTTGCACTATGACCTGGTCTTTCACATAATTGACAGATCACTTGTTTATCTGAGTTATTGTTTCTTGTTGGTGTTGGTGCATTGAATTGTGATTTGTACATTGGTTTCCCTCTGAATCGTGTGGCTGCATTTGCTATAGGGACCACATGATTAGAATTATGTATGGTATCTCGAGAGAGGATTGTTTCAAAATCCATCAATTTCTCATCCAGTTCAGCATAGCTGATAGGGATTTCTCTACTGCACAATGCAACTGAGATTTCTTTGTATTCTATACTTAGTCTATTCAATGTGTGAATGACTAGATCAATTCTATCAAGAGGGTTGTCAATTATGGATAGCTCATCCGCAATTGCTTTTATCCCTTGAAGATAATTTGTTGTGGATTGTGTGCCTTTGGTGAAAGTAGTGATGCATTGCTTTAAGACCATTATATGCACCCTTGATCTACTTGCATACATGGTTTTGAGTGTGTCCCATGCTTGTTGTGTAGCATTTATAGTGCCAAGATGGGTGACCATAGTAGCAGCCACAGAGGAGATAATGCCATGTAGTATGAGTTGATCTTGACGAATCTAGTGAGTGTATGCTGGATTGATGAGTGATGAGTTGATGTCAAGGTATTTGGATGGACAGGATGTGCAACCATCTATATAGCCTAAGAGATCATATCCAGTTAGGAGAGATAGGAATTTTAGGCGCCATACAAGGTAGTTGTCTCCATCTAGTTTGATGTATAGTTGAGAGCCAACATTGAGAACCACAAGTCTATCAATGTTGCTGAAGGGTGTTTTGTTTGGAGTGGCATTATTTTTTGATGTGGAGGAACTCATGGTGCGGTAAAAGAATAGGTTGGATCAGAAAAAAATTGCATTTGTGCTTATGCTGCTCTTGATACCATAAAGAGTATTATTAAATTCCTTATTTTGTTGAAAGTTCGCATTGGAATATATAGATTGCATAATAGCTTGAAGCTGCTAACTAACTCCTATAAACTTGGAATATATAGATTGTCATTCATTATTGTTCATATTTTGATGATTTTTATATCTTTTCTTAAAGATATGGTGACGACTTTATTTCTTTCATCGTGTAACCTAGTTCGTGTAAGAGTCGAAGTTGTGATAGATACTTTTGATTATAAAAAATGGGGAAAATTCACAAAACTCCTATGTCTTTTGTAAGTAATATAATGAACTAATTTTTCTTTCTAATTTCTCCTTAAATTTTAATCATTGGTTAAATTGATTACTGTATAAAGATAATACAAAATTACCAATAATTCATTCATGAATTTTCTAAATTTTTGTTGTCATATCATTATTATTTAGTTTTAGTTTTTTATATATCAATATTATTATTGTACTATTTTGTCTACGAAATTTATTTATCATCTTCTTCTCAATAAGTTAATATTTTTAAGATGGTTTCTTCTGGCCATCGACACTAGCTAACATATATTGCTCAATCTAGTGGACCTATTGCTACTTTTGCGAGTGTGATGACAACAATTTCTTTGTTCACTTATTAGTAATTTAATATTATCTTTATGTATTAACCAATTTCATTGAAAAATAAAGTTTAAGAGAGGAAGACAAAATAATTTATTATGTCTACTTGCAAAAAACATAAAATGTGTGAAAGTTGTATGCACTTTTCATAAAAAAGACACTATTAGCAAATACTTTAAATTATTATACATGAAATTAAAATAAAAATGATCTAATATATTGACAATTAAAAAATTAAACTTTCTTGTATAATGATAAAGTTAAACATACGACTTGAGTGGATTTAGATTTTGTAAATAAATTGTAATTAAGACAAATGATTTTATATTTATTTATTTATTTGGCAATTTTGTTATTATATGAAGGAAAGTAGATAGCAAAGCTAAAGTCATTTGTAACACGTGGAGTAAAAGTTGACCAAGAAAATGAATTAGTTATTCCAATGGGACACTTGGCAGAAGATCAAAGAATTGGGAGGTTAAGCAAAAAGACAAAAAAAAAGGATTATAAGAATGAATGATTACGTAATGAATGGCATGGAAAATTGTGTAATCTCTTTCTCTACTGGAATCTAGGAAACATCCTCTACTTCTTTCTAAAAGTATATTTTTCTGCTTTCATTCCTTTTATGTAACAGCCATGGTATTGTTTAATCCATGAGCTATATCCATTTCAATTCTTCTTGTTTTCAGTACAATCATCCTTTTTCCATTACTTGTACTCGGTGTACTAGTTAAGTGTTTTATTGGTGCTTTCATTGAGCTTCTATGGCTGAAAATACTAGACTGGAAGACTTGCAAGCCACGGTCACAAATCATACGGATGAAATCCATCGTTTAACTCAAACAATGGAAAGTAGATTTCATGAGCATAATGGTCGTATGGATCAAATACAAAGAGCTCTTCAACAAATTCTCCTCAATACTTCTCATGTCGGTGGAAGTCATGTGAACTCAGGCACATCTATGGCAACCTAAGAACCTGCAATTTTACCAGTTAAAGAAATATCGCTGGGATTTCCTCACTTTGATGGCACGGCACCAGTGCTGGAATGGATTTTCAAGGCGGAGAAATTTTTCAATTATCACAATACTCCACATGCTTCTAGAGTGGACATTGCTACTATGCATTTTGACAAAGAGGTGGTGCCCTGGTTTCAGATGTTACACAGAATTTCTGCTATTAGCAGTTGGCAAGACCTTACAAGGGCAATGGAATCTCAGTTTCGACCTTCCCCTTATGACTCCCCTGTGGCAGAATTGTTCAAACTCACCCAATCATGTTCTATTTCTTAGTATTACCTTAATTTTATGGCTTTGGCTAATAGATCCATAGGGTTGAATGATGAAGCATTGCTACAATGTTTTGTGGGAGGATTGCAAAAGGAGATTAGGAGAGATATGGTGGCTATGGCTCCCACTACATTGTTATGGGCTGTGGCTTTAGCTAGATTATATGAGGAGAGATATTCACCTGACACTAAAGCCATTAATTCTAACTATACCCATAAATATTCTCCTATTACAACTTCTACACTTCCTACATCTCACAATAATGCGACTGGTTTTAAACATAATGGAAGAAGTAGTTCTTCAAGGTTATTGCCTACCCCTGTGGGACCTCCTGTTAGGAATTCCAATATCAAGAAAATTAGTCATGCCGAAATGCAACTCAGGAGAGAAAAAAGATTATGTTATTTCTGTGACGATAAATTTACCTTCAATCACAAATGCCCAAATAAACATATGTTGTTCCTACAATTAGAAGATGATGAAGATGAGGTCCAAATGGAGGCAGAAGTAACAGATCAGGTGATGGATAACCATTTATCTTTGAATGCTTTGAAGGGTGGGGTGGGTGTGGGCACTATCAAGTTTTTAGCCCACATAGATAAACTCCCTATCACTGTCTTGATTGATGGAGGCAGCTCAGATAGTTTTTTGCAACCCAGAATAGAAAAATTTCTTAAATTGGCTATTGAGCCAGCCCCAAGGTTTAATGTGATGGTGGGGAATGGGAATTATATGAGTGCTGAAGGGTTCATATAAGAAATCACAGTCCTAGCTCAAGGAAATTCATTTCAATTACCTGTATTTTTGCTTCCTATTTCTGGTGCTGATCTCATCTTAGGGGCTAGTTGGTTGAAGACAATTGGACCTCATATTGCTGATTATGAGACACTGCAGATTAAGTTTATGTGGCAAGGGAAATTTACATCTCTCAAGGGTGACCAAGAGCTAAGTCCTAATCAAGCAGAACTTCACCATATCAGAAGAATGGTACATATTGATGCTATTGCTGAAATATACAGCATGTAGTTAATAGGGGATGGCTCTACTCCCTCTCCATTAGGAGAATTACAAGAAGACATGGAACCATAACTGGCCTTGTTGTTGCACACTTATAGTGAAGTGTTTCAAACACCCACAACTCTTCCACCATCAAGGTCTCATGATCACTCCATTCCTTTGCTACAAGGATCTAACCCTGTTAAGGTTAAAACTTATAGGTACCCTCACAACCAATAGGAAGAAATTGAAAAATTGGTAAATGACATGTTGCAGCAAGGGATTATGCAGCCTAGCAAGAGCTCATTCTCTTCTCCTATCCTTTTGGTAAAAAAGAAAGATGGATCTTGGAGAGTATGCACAGACTACAGAGCCCTTAATGCAATTACCATCAAATATTCATTTCCAATCCCTACTGTGGACGAATTAATTGATGAACTATTTGGAACTTCCTTCTTTTCAAAATTGGACCTCAGATCTGGTTACCATCAGATCTTGCTTGACCCTGAAGACAGAATTAAGACTGCTTTTAGAACACACCAAGGTCACTATGAATGGTTAGTCATGCCATTCGGATTGACCAATGCCCCAGCCACATTTCAAAGCCTCGTGAATGAAATATTTAAGGGGCTGCTCAGAAAGTTTGTTTTGGTGTTCTCCGATGACATTTTAGTCTATAGTTCTTCTTGGAAGGAGCATCTATGTCAGTTAGAAATGGTACTACAAATACTGCAGAGACACAAAAATTTTGCTAAATTCTCTAAGTGCTCTTTTGGTGTACAGAAGATTGAGTATTTGGGTCATTCTATCTCAGGGGAAGGAGTGGCTATGGAGACAATAAAACTGGAAGCAATACAACAATGGCCACAACCTGCTACTCTGAAACATCACAGAGGCTTCTTGGGACGTACAGGTTATTATAGACGATTTGTAAAAAATTATGCTTCAATTGCTACTCCATTGTTTGATTTGCTAAAAAAGGACTCCTTTAAATGGACCCAAGCTACATCTGATGCATTTCTGCAATTAAAACATGCCATGACTATACCTCCTGTTCTAGCTGCTCCTAACTTTCAAGCACCTTTTATACTAGAAACAGATGCTTCTGGATCTGGCATAGGTGCAATTATATGTCAAGATAATCACCCAATTGCATTTTTCTCTAAAAAGCTATCTCCAAGAATGCAAAAACAATTTGCCTATACTAGAGAGTTTTTTGCAATCACTGAAGCATTAGCCAAATTCAGGCACTATTTGTTGGGACATAAGTTCGTGATCAAAACTGACCAGAAGAGTTTGAAAGAACTGTTGGAACAATCTCTTCAAACACCTGAACATCAGCAATGGTTACCTAAGTTCCTAGGTTATGATTTCACCATTCAATACAAACCTGGCAAGGAAAACATAGCAGCAAATGCCTTATCCAGAAGTTTATTGCTAGCTTGGTCACAACCTATCAGTAATTGGCTAGAAGAACTAATTAAACTTCAAGCTAAAGACCCTGTAATTGCTCCAATAATCCAATCAGCTCTAATTGAGGGACAACAGTCTTCACATTATAGCTTATGGAAGGGTGTTTTGTTGTTGAAAGGAAGGGTAATGATTCCCTCTAACAGGGAATTCAAATGCAAATTGTTGCAAGAACTCCATGCTTCTAAAACAGGGGGGCATGCAGGCATGACTAAAACTATAGCTAGAATAATTTCACAGTTTATGTGGCAAAAAATGCAGAAAGAAATCAGAGCATTTGTGAGAGAATGCTCAATTTGTCAACAAGCTAAGATTGAAAATATAATGTCAGCTGGGTTACTGCAACCTTTACCAATTCCACAGTAGATTTGGGAAGATATTGCTATGGATTTCATCACAAAACTTCCAAGTTATAATGGTTTCACAACCATTCTGGTTGTAGTGGACAGACTGTCCAAATTTGGTCACTTCATCCCTTTAAGAGTTTATTTCAATAGTAAAATTGTAGCTGAGGCATTCAACAACAACATAGTCAAACTACATGGAATCCCTAAATCCATTGTGTCTGATAGGGATAGAGTTTTCATCAGCTCTTTTTGGCAACATATTTTTAAAGCTCAAGGTACAAAATTGGCTATGAGTTCTGCTTATCACCCACAATTTGATGGTCAGGCTGAAAATCTGAATAAAACCTTGGAAATGTATCTAAGGTGCTTTGTGTTTGATAACCCAAAATCGTGGGTGAAAATGTTGCCTTAGGCTCAGTATTGGTACAACAGTTCTTATCATCACAACCTCAAGATGTCTCCCTTCTAAGCTGTGTTTGGAAGACCACCTCCATCCCTAATCAAATATGAAGTCGGTGTCAAAGATCCACCATCTGTGCGGATAGCTTTGCAGGAGAGGGACCAGTTGTTGAGACATCTTAAAGGCAATTTGCTGAAGTCTCAAAACTATATGAAATTTCAAGCTGATAAGAAAAGAAGAGATTATAACTTAGAGGTGGGTGATTTGGCCTTAGTTAAACTTCAGCCATATAGGCAACATTCAGTAGCATTGAGAAAGAATCATATGATGAGTTTGAGATACTTTGGGTCATTCAAAGTAATCAAACAGATTGGAGAAGTTGCTTATCACTTACAACTACCAGAAGCTGTTAAAATTCATCTGATGTTTCACATTTCCACTTTGAAAAAGTTCAAAGGCAGCCCTTCTCAACAATATTTCCCTCTTCCTTTAACTACTATCCAAGAAGGCCCTGTTTTACAACATGTTAAAGTCTTACAAACAAGGATGGTGATCCAAAATTCCAAAGAAGTACCTCAGGTCCTAGTGCAGTGGGACACAACTTCTGTCACAAAAGCTACTTGGGAGGACTTATCAGAGTTCCAACAATCTTACCCTCACTTCAACCTTGAGGACAAGGTTGATTTTGATGAAGGGGGAATTGTAACATGTGGAGTAAAAGCTGACCAAGAAAATGAATTAGTTATTCCAATGGGACACTTGGCAGAAGATCAGAGAATTGGGAGGTTAAGCAAAAGAACAAAAAAAAAGGAATATAAGAATGAATGATTACGTAATGAATGGCATGGAAAATTGTGTAATCTCTCTCTGCTGGAATCTAGGAAACATCTTCTGCTTCTATCTAAAAGTATATTTTTCTGCTTTCATTTCTTTTATGTAACAATCATGGTATTGTTTAATCCATGAGCTATATCCATTTCAATTTTTCTTGTTTTCAGTACAATCATCATTTTTTCCATTACTTGTACTCGGTGTACTAGTTAAGTGTTTCATCATTATAATTAAAGATTTGATTGTTGTGCAATGTGATTTTACTTTTACACTTTCAACTACTCATATTTTTATCATTTTAATGGTATTCCTTCTAAACGATTGACTAACCATTTTAGATATTTTCATTATTTCTATTAAGTGTCAGTTACGAAGGTCGGATATCAGCCTTGAGTCATATACAATAGACAAGGGAATAACTTTCGTCAACCACTACACCAACTCCCAATTGATTTTCAAATAAGCATAATATTTATTAAAATTAATAGACCATTATAATAGATATTTTAAAATCAAAGATTGAAGTGATATCAAATTTCTTATCCAAAAAAATCATATCTAATTAGTTGAAAATGTAATAATTTTACACTAATAATTTATATGTCAATTTGGGATGGCTTTCTTAATTTAAGTAAAACTTGGAAATGAATCTCCTTTTAGAATTAACTTGTAGTATACCCGTGTGTTCGCACGGGTCGTTCCATTTTAGCTCTATGTAAGCAAAAATAGTAGAATGCAAAAATATAAAAATAAATTGAAAATCAATAATTTGAAATAATAAATTGCTAAAGTATCAAATTTGAAATAATCAAAGATATTATATAGTCAACCATATAATTTCTAAAATTATAAACTAAAAAATCAAGAATATAAGTCTAACTAAAGTATATAAAAATATTATAAAAAATAATACCACATACGTCCTTTTTATCACTTCTTAAAGAAAACACAATATAATTTTAATCATCTTTTAAAGTATGCAAAAATAATTTAAAAATGAGCAAATAATTGATATTTGTTACCTATTGATCTCTCTCCACTAAAATTGCATGAAGTGTAAAGAGTTTTCTACACATTTGAGTTTTTCCAATGTATTGGGTTAGCCAACTATTATTACTATTCTGAATTGTTGTTATACTATTGTTATTATTGATTACGTTATTAAAATTAGTCTTATGTGATAATGTGAAATATGACTAATGTTTGTGTTTGATGATGAATACTTTAGTTTTTTTTATCTAAGTGCATTGTAATTGTAAGTTTTTAATCAAGTCAAATTTATCAGCTCTTTTTTTAGTATGTCCTTAGAACGATTATGTTTTATTTTATTTTGATGGACATTGTGTTTAAATATTTGAACATTTACGCGGGCAATATTAATGGTTTTGGAGGAATATGTGCAATATTAGCATATGTATAAGACATGTATTTTTTTATCCGAGTGTTTTTATAGTAAGAGAATAAATGGAGGATGAAGTGAAATAATGAGTGATGTTTCACCTCCTGGTTAATTTAATCTATGAAGTTATTATTACTATTGTTTTTATGTTTGTAACCAATATTTTCATTATCCCGTTAATTTTATCATTATGACTACATTATATCATCTTATGTTATACACAATTTAAATTTGCTATAACAAAAAAATCACAAAAATATGATTTTGTATGAATTATTACCAACATTGATTTGTTGAAATAATGATTGTTGAAATTATTTCATTCTAAAATAACTTGTAACAAATAAAATTCAAATTATATGGGATAATATTACCTCTCTATATTCTCTATGTAAATATAAGGAATTCTTTCTGAACCATGTTTTTTGGGACCATATTTATATGTACTATATAAATTTATATGGTCTTTCTTTAGCATATCACTTGAATGAATGTTTTATTTTAGATTGATCTTTATTATATTTTATACTATGGATTTGTTGTGTTTAATATTCTAAATTCATACAATCATAAATGTGCATGTATAATATTAATTTTAATATCAACAATTTTAACAAATCAATGATTAAATATTAGAAAATTATTAATATTCTTTTCATGTTATGTTTCTTATTGTTGTTATGTCTTTTACACCGATCTTTATTTTTAACGTTTTTCATTTTACATATGGAAGGTATATTTTTTTATAAAAAAATTGAAGTTTCATTTCTATTATTTGGAAGATAAAATTTTTTGGCACACCATTTAGAGTTGTGACATTTCTAATGATAGACGATTGTGATATTTTAATGTACATATTTTATAGAATAGCTGCATAAACTTTTCTAATAAAAACTGTCATTTAATATACATATTTGAATTGATATTTTTATTCTAGGCTCTATTGCATTTTGAAATGTGCCTCATGTCATACATCTTAAAAAACTATTACAATGAACACAAACAACTAAAAGGAAGTTTACACAATGTTACACCGAACATAAACAAATAAAAGGAACGTTTTAATAATTCAAAATTATTTTTTGGTACTATCAAGGGTATCCCATCACCATTTTGGTACATATGATTACACATAAAAATTATTTTAATAATAATCAATAACAATTCTATACCATTTGAATTTTATTTGCTATGAATTATTTTAGAAACAAATAATAAAGAAGATTATTAATATATATCCATAATAAGCATTGCCTAAAGAAATAAAAAATAATTCAAACAAACAAAAAGTCAAATATGCATTATAGTGCTATTAAGCAAAATAACTATGAAGGAAAGTTTGCCCATTAATTCAACTTTTAGATTTTAGGAAATATTTATAGGACATATATAAAAATATAATTGATTTTATGAAAGGGTTTAGAAAATTTGTTTGAATAAAAAGGAGAATGTTATCCCCGGTACATATAGTTTAAGGCATATCATATTTATTGTGGGTGGAGCCAAAGAAAAAGTGAAAATTTTATAATGTTAAATAAAGAAGCGGGACTGGAACAAAAAATATATTGTTAATAAATGAGTGTGAGAAAGAGAAAAAAAGATAGTACAAAAGAGAGGGCAAAGAAAGAGAGTAATACGAAAGAAAAAGAGCAAAAAATTAATCAAAGTCTGATACATTGAAAACCAAACAGTTCCTTTAATTTGAAGTACAAAATTATCCAGAGACAAAGGTAAAGGTCACCTGTATACCCAAACTCATTTTAATAATATCACTCATTTGTAATAAATGAGTCTACATACAACATTATTTTATTGTATTTGTTATTATGTATTGACTAAATTATCCTCACAAAAACTAAAGGCATAAATACAGTGCTATATACTTTTCAGCAATATACTATACAATTTTGTTCATTACTTTTTTGAAACAAATAATAAATGTTATTACTGAGACACCCATTTTAAATTCAGGTGTCAATCAAAGGGACACCTATTTTATGCACTTTTTTTTTCTTCAAATTTCATGTAGTATTATTATAGGTAAAGCTTCCGAGGACTTGTTCCCAATCTTTACTCCACTGACCATACACTACAATATCACCTAATCATAATATTTCTTCCTTTAAAAAACATACTATGAGCAAAGTGTTAATCGTATCTTTGAACCGTTCTATAATATTTTTCACACATTTATGAAGTTCAAGTAATTTCACTACTTTATTACTCTAATTCTTTTATAATTCCTACAAATTTATTATATGAACCCAATTATCAGCTTTCATTCCTGCAAGAAAGAATATGTTCAGTGTGACTAAAAGTGTAACTAAAGAAAAGTAAACATGCAAACATTATAAGGGAGGAAAAAAAGTTAGCTGAACTTTAAATGCAATAAATATATCTCATGGAGCAAAAATGATAAAAAATATTAACTTGCTAGTAAAAAATGTTACCCGGTTAGTAAGTATTGAACTAAAAAAGCAAGAAAATGGTTAGTAAATGTTGAACTAAAAAAGCAAGAAAAATGTTTGATCCAATAAAAGTGACAAAAATAAGTTCACTCTGAGAAATAGAAGTCTCGCTGTGTTAGATTGTAAGCATGCATACCCAAAATAACACCAAGAATTGTAAAATAAGTTGTAATGAGAAATCATACCAAAAATGTTATCTTGAACTCAAAAAGCAAAAATTAAGCTTCATGGAAGGAAAAAAATCCAAAAAATGTTAACTTTTCATGTAAAGTAATCATTTTAAAATATAAGTGTTTTACCCTTATTTATTTATTTTCAGAATGGAAACTGCAAATTAAAGCTATATGCTTTTAATAGCTACCAATGTGTTTGTGTGGTCTCTTTCATAGAAAAATGTCTTTAATATGTCCTCAATGTTTTTTCCTCTTGCACGATAAGGTTAGAAATAAATATATTAAATGATATTCTTTTTTGCATTTACTTCTTCATGGGGGTTATTAAATCACATACAAATATAACATGTTACTAATTAGTTAGAAAACATACCTATTTGTATTCTAAATATTATCTATAGTAATGCAGGAATAAATAGTGAACATTCATATAAAAATAAGGCTAGAAATTGTGCCTAACATGAAAAACTATTTGTATACCTGTGAATGAAAAGTCTACCAATCGTTTTCGCGGATGTAGAAATTGTGTCTAAGATGAAGAAGAAGAAAAAAAAAATTGAGGAAGGAAAAAAAATGAAAAAGATGGTTGAGATTGGAAATGGAGAGAGAGAAAGATGGGTAGGTGAGAAATGAATGGAAAGAATGAGGAAAAATGATGAGGAAAGAAATTCACGTGAGTTTTAAATTTTGAAAATGAAAAGTTTTAATGTTTTTTTATGAAAACTAAGTCTTTTATTATAGTTTTACCCCAAAAAATCCAAGTGTCAGGATTTGAAGATGCCTTTTATGGTAATACTATCAGCCTATTGTATAATTATATATATAAGACTTGTATTCATGATTATCTATATTACTTATTAATACTACTTAATAAAAGGAAAACATAAAATAATTACCCATGGAATATTTTATGTTTCCATATTTAATATTTTATAACTTCTAATTTCATGTTTATCTATAGTTCTATATTCATACTAATAAACATAAAATAACTATCCATGAAGTATTTTATGTTTTCCTATTTTATCTTTTATAACTTCTAATTTCAAGTTTATCTACACTAATCTATATCTATATTTCTATACTGTTAATAAATGCAAAATAAGTAATAATTATCATCATGATATAATTTTTATATCTATCTATACTATTAATAATCTATATTTCTATATCTATACTTCTATACTATTAATAAAGGCAAAACAAGTAATAACCACCATCATGATATAATTTTTATATTCTCTATACTATTAATAAAGATAAAACAAGTAATAACAACTATCATGATGTATTTTTTATATTCTAAACTTATCATTTTGTAACACCTCTTATTAATAACTACTATAAAATTCCACACATTACATATATTGTTTATATTAATATTCCATGCATTCTCTTATTTTTATCTCCTCTCTTTCTCAATCAAAGAAGAACACACAATAACATTAAAAAACATCTAACAACTTTGTAATGATTATTAGAGACACAAAATGAGAAATTCGCATAAATTTTATATATATCATATCAACTATCACAAATTTTACTCTGTATTGAGTTTATATATTACATTTTTTTATATATATGTTGTTTTTTTAAATAATATAACATGAAGATAATACATTCATTTTATTAGAAAAAATAAAAATAGGGTGATCAACACAATAGTTACCATAAAGGGACTTGATTATGTAATGACACAAATGTTATATATTAGAGGTAGCAAAATTATCCACAATCGACATTTTATCTAAATCCAAGAAAATATTCATTCAAATTCATCCATTAGAGACAATGAATATAATCTAATGGATAATTTTAATAATTAATGGATTTGATTTATCCAATAGATATCCATGGATATATCCATTTGGATGAAAATCCTATCTGTCCAAAAAACAAACAAACACAAATGATTTTCTTTGCCAATTTTATTTATCATATCAACTCTCACTTTTGTTGTAGTACTTTTTATTATCACTTTGACCTTTTATTAAATTGATATCAATTGTAGGATATATGAATGTGGTTATTAATAAAAAAAATGTTCTTAAATGCATGAGATATATAAATATAGCATATATAAATATATGTTGAAAACTTTACTTGCAGAACATCAAATATCACATCTTTGTAGAATATTGCTTTAAAAGTAATTTTCTAAAAGTTTAAAAAAATATTTTTTCAAATGTTTCTTAAAAAATTGAAGTTTTTTTAAGGTGCTTTTTTTAAAAAAGGTGATTATAAAAAATGCTTTATTGAAATATTATTTTTTTAAAATAATTATTTTCTTCAAAAATATTTTTAGTTTCAATTATAAAAAAATAAAATGGATTGGATATCCTTCCATCCAATCAATTAACATGAATTTATAGATGGATTGGAATGCATCCAATAACTTTAGATATGGATGACTTGAATAATTTAAAATATGATTTAAATAGATTTATATGGATTAGTAGATGACTTTTTCGTCCGTGTATTAGGATCCAAATCCATCAATTTGCCACTCATACTATAAATCATCTATAATGTTTTAGAAAACTTGAAATTAAAGGGTTGAATTAATCTAATTATACATTTTTTTATATGTTCATCAATTTAGATAATTGAATATCATTACCTCATTGTACTATGTATATGTAAATAAGATGTTTGAGTTGGCTGCATGATGCAATGACTAACCTAATACATATACGAATCATGTCTTGGAGAACATGTTTGACTTTGCTCTGCTAGGGTTTTGACTTTGCCTTCCAACAATCTTGGAGTTATTGCTACATCATGACAACAGACTTCATACCTTGGAGCTTTTTGGATGGAGCTAAACAAACTAAGGAAGGTATCAATGGAGAAGAAAATAAGATACCCTCCATGAGGAAAACGTTTGCTCAAGCCTTGGGTCAAACCTGTGACATCTCTTCTTCCCAACTTCAAGGTAGAATCATCCTATCCAAGGGTCATACTCCAATGAATTTTCTGGAGCTGAAAGATAAACTAAGTTCTATGTGGAACATGATAGGTAAGTGCAATATGCTCTCCCTAGGTAAAGGTTTTAATGAGTTTTCCTTTTCATCCTTGGAAGATATGCGGCTCATTTGCTCCATAGGAACTTGGAATCTCAAACCTGGAATTCTGAGATTGTTCCTATGGACTCCAGATTTTAACCCAAACCACCAAAAGCAAACTCATTCTCAGAGTTGGATCAGGATTCTTGGTTTACCACAAGAATATTGGAGCCCAAAAATAATATTCTCCATTACTGGAAGTATTGGTACTCCTATCTCTTTAGATGGTGCAACAAGTAATAGATCATTTGGTCACTTTGTAAAAGTTCTGGTGGAGATCAACCTCAAAGTAGATCTACTTGATCAAATCTTGGTTGAAAGAGAAGGGTTTGCCTTCTTTGTTGGTATTGAGTATGAGAACTTGCTAGAAATTTGCACAGGTTGCAATGCAATCGGTCATCTAGTATCTCAATGTAGGAGAGTGGTCAAGAAAGTTGTGAATGATGAACCAGCAAAGCAAAAGAAAAAACCTCAGAAAGCCTCAAATTCTGATCAAATTAAAGTTAACAATTTGATAATAGATCTGGAGATTGAGAACATGGGTGATGTGAATACTCAACACTTGGAAAGAGTTGAAGGTACTCCAGACTTGAGTAGTGTCCCCAATTTGGAAGTTGCGCATGAAGCTCCACAAACTTCCTATGTGCTTGAGATGAATCCTATGCTACATAAAGAGTTAGATGAAGAGTTTATAGTAAAAGAAACTGGGGACATCTCTAATCATATAGCTGCTAACTACATGAGGATTGTTGGCAGATTATGGGATGAAGAGGATGTTGATGTTGAATATCTGAAAGTGGAATGATCTTTCACCCTTGTCACCTTAGGCTCAGTATTGGTACAACAGTTCTTATCATCACAACCTCAAGATGTCTCCCTTCTAAGCTGTGTTTGGAAGACCACCTCCATCCCTAATCAAATATGAAGTCGGTGTCAAAGATCCACCATCTGTGCGGATAGCTTTGCAGGAGAGGGACCAGTTGTTGAGACATCTTAAAGGCAATTTGCTGAAGTCTCAAAACTATATGAAATTTCAAGCTGATAAGAAAAGAAGAGATTATAACTTAGAGGTGGGTGATTTGGCCTTAGTTAAACTTCAGCCATATAGGCAACATTCAGTAGCATTGAGAAAGAATCATATGATGAGTTTGAGATACTTTGGGTCATTCAAAGTAATCAAACAGATTGGAGAAGTTGCTTATCACTTACAACTACCAGAAGCTGTTAAAATTCATCTGATGTTTCACATTTCCACTTTGAAAAAGTTCAAAGGCAGCCCTTCTCAACAATATTTCCCTCTTCCTTTAACTACTATCCAAGAAGGCCCTGTTTTACAACATGTTAAAGTCTTACAAACAAGGATGGTGATCCAAAATTCCAAAGAAGTACCTCAGGTCCTAGTGCAGTGGGACACAACTTCTGTCACAAAAGCTACTTGGGAGGACTTATCAGAGTTCCAACAATCTTACCCTCACTTCAACCTTGAGGACAAGGTTGATTTTGATGAAGGGGGAATTGTAACATGTGGAGTAAAAGCTGACCAAGAAAATGAATTAGTTATTCCAATGGGACACTTGGCAGAAGATCAGAGAATTGGGAGGTTAAGCAAAAGAACAAAAAAAAAGGAATATAAGAATGAATGATTACGTAATGAATGGCATGGAAAATTGTGTAATCTCTCTCTGCTGGAATCTAGGAAACATCTTCTGCTTCTATCTAAAAGTATATTTTTCTGCTTTCATTTCTTTTATGTAACAATCATGGTATTGTTTAATCCATGAGCTATATCCATTTCAATTTTTCTTGTTTTCAGTACAATCATCATTTTTTCCATTACTTGTACTCGGTGTACTAGTTAAGTGTTTCATCATTATAATTAAAGATTTGATTGTTGTGCAATGTGATTTTACTTTTACACTTTCAACTACTCATATTTTTATCATTTTAATGGTATTCCTTCTAAACGATTGACTAACCATTTTAGATATTTTCATTATTTCTATTAAGTGTCAGTTACGAAGGTCGGATATCAGCCTTGAGTCATATACAATAGACAAGGGAATAACTTTCGTCAACCACTACACCAACTCCCAATTGATTTTCAAATAAGCATAATATTTATTAAAATTAATAGACCATTATAATAGATATTTTAAAATCAAAGATTGAAGTGATATCAAATTTCTTATCCAAAAAAATCATATCTAATTAGTTGAAAATGTAATAATTTTACACTAATAATTTATATGTCAATTTGGGATGGCTTTCTTAATTTAAGTAAAACTTGGAAATGAATCTCCTTTTAGAATTAACTTGTAGTATACCCGTGTGTTCGCACGGGTCGTTCCATTTTAGCTCTATGTAAGCAAAAATAGTAGAATGCAAAAATATAAAAATAAATTGAAAATCAATAATTTGAAATAATAAATTGCTAAAGTATCAAATTTGAAATAATCAAAGATATTATATAGTCAACCATATAATTTCTAAAATTATAAACTAAAAAATCAAGAATATAAGTCTAACTAAAGTATATAAAAATATTATAAAAAATAATACCACATACGTCCTTTTTATCACTTCTTAAAGAAAACACAATATAATTTTAATCATCTTTTAAAGTATGCAAAAATAATTTAAAAATGAGCAAATAATTGATATTTGTTACCTATTGATCTCTCTCCACTAAAATTGCATGAAGTGTAAAGAGTTTTCTACACATTTGAGTTTTTCCAATGTATTGGGTTAGCCAACTATTATTACTATTCTGAATTGTTGTTATACTATTGTTATTATTGATTACGTTATTAAAATTAGTCTTATGTGATAATGTGAAATATGACTAATGTTTGTGTTTGATGATGAATACTTTAGTTTTTTTTATCTAAGTGCATTGTAATTGTAAGTTTTTAATCAAGTCAAATTTATCAGCTCTTTTTTTAGTATGTCCTTAGAACGATTATGTTTTATTTTATTTTGATGGACATTGTGTTTAAATATTTGAACATTTACGCGGGCAATATTAATGGTTTTGGAGGAATATGTGCAATATTAGCATATGTATAAGACATGTATTTTTTTATCCGAGTGTTTTTATAGTAAGAGAATAAATGGAGGATGAAGTGAAATAATGAGTGAGGTTTTACCTCCTGGTTAATTTAATCTATGAAGTTATTATTACTATTGTTTTTATGTTTGTAACCAATATTTTCATTATCCCGTTAATTTTATCATTATGACTACATTATATCATCTTATGTTATACACAATTTAAATTTGCTATAACAAAAAAATCACAAAAATATGATTTTGTATGAATTATTACCAACATTGATTTGTTGAAATAATGATTGTTGAAATTATTTCATTCTAAAATAACTTGTAACAAATAAAATTCAAATTATATGGGATAATATTACCTCTCTATATTCTCTATGTAAATATAAGGAATTCTTTCTGAACCATGTTTTTTGGGACCATATTTATATGTACTATATAAATTTATATGGTCTTTCTTTAGCATATCACTTGAATGAATGTTTTATTTTAGATTGATCTTTATTATATTTTATACTATGGATTTGTTGTGTTTAATATTCTAAATTCATACAATCATAAATGTGCATGTATAATATTAATTTTAATATCAACAATTTTAACAAATCAATGATTAAATATTAGAAAATTATTAATATTCTTTTCATGTTATGTTTCTTATTGTTGTTATGTCTTTTACACCGATCTTTATTTTTAACGTTTTTCATTTTACATATGGAAGGTATATTTTTTTATAAAAAAATTGAAGTTTCATTTCTATTATTTGGAAGATAAAATTTTTTGGCACACCATTTAGAGTTGTGACATTTCTAATGATAGACGATTGTGATATTTTAATGTACATATTTTATAGAATAGCTGCATAAACTTTTCTAATAAAAACTGTCATTTAATATACATATTTGAATTGATATTTTTATTCTAGGCTCTATTGCATTTTGAAATGTGCCTCATGTCATACATCTTAAAAAACTATTACAATGAACACAAACAACTAAAAGGAAGTTTACACAATGTTACACCGAACATAAACAAATAAAAGGAACGTTTTAATAATTCAAAATTATTTTTTGGTACTATCAAGGGTATCCCATCACCATTTTGGTACATATGATTACACATAAAAATTATTTTAATAATAATCAATAACAATTCTATACCATTTGAATTTTATTTGCTATGAATTATTTTAGAAACAAATAATAAAGAAGATTATTAATATATATCCATAATAAGCATTGCCTAAAGAAATAAAAAATAATTCAAACAAACAAAAAGTCAAATATGCATTATAGTGCTATTAAGCAAAATAACTATGAAGGAAAGTTTGCCCATTAATTCAACTTTTAGATTTTAGGAAATATTTATAGGACATATATAAAAATATAATTGATTTTATGAAAGGGTTTAGAAAATTTGTTTGAATAAAAAGGAGAATGTTATCCCCGGTACATATAGTTTAAGGCATATCATATTTATTGTGGGTGGAGCCAAAGAAAAAGTGAAAATTTTATAATGTTAAATAAAGAAGCGGGACTGGAACAAAAAATATATTGTTAATAAATGAGTGTGAGAAAGAGAAAAAAAGATAGTACAAAAGAGAGGGCAAAGAAAGAGAGTAATACGAAAGAAAAAGAGCAAAAAATTAATCAAAGTCTGATACATTGAAAACCAAACAGTTCCTTTAATTTGAAGTACAAAATTATCCAGAGACAAAGGTAAAGGTCACCTGTATACCCAAACTCATTTTAATAATATCACTCATTTGTAATAAATGAGTCTACATACAACATTATTTTATTGTATTTGTTATTATGTATTGACTAAATTATCCTCACAAAAACTAAAGGCATAAATACAGTGCTATATACTTTTCAGCAATATACTATACAATTTTGTTCATTACTTTTTTGAAACAAATAATAAATGTTATTACTGAGACACCCATTTTAAATTCAGGTGTCAATCAAAGGGACACCTATTTTATGCACTTTTTTTTTCTTCAAATTTCATGTAGTATTATTATAGGTAAAGCTTCCGAGGACTTGTTCCCAATCTTTACTCCACTGACCATACACTACAATATCACCTAATCATAATATTTCTTCCTTTAAAAAACATACTATGAGCAAAGTGTTAATCGTATCTTTGAACCGTTCTATAATATTTTTCACACATTTATGAAGTTCAAGTAATTTCACTACTTTATTACTCTAATTCTTTTATAATTCCTACAAATTTATTATATGAACCCAATTATCAGCTTTCATTCCTGCAAGAAAGAATATGTTCAGTGTGACTAAAAGTGTAACTAAAGAAAAGTAAACATGCAAACATTATAAGGGAGGAAAAAAAGTTAGCTGAACTTTAAATGCAATAAATATATCTCATGGAGCAAAAATGATAAAAAATATTAACTTGCTAGTAAAAAATGTTACCCGGTTAGTAAGTATTGAACTAAAAAAGCAAGAAAATGGTTAGTAAATGTTGAACTAAAAAAGCAAGAAAAATGTTTGATCCAATAAAAGTGACAAAAATAAGTTCACTCTGAGAAATAGAAGTCTCGCTGTGTTAGATTGTAAGCATGCATACCCAAAATAACACCAAGAATTGTAAAATAAGTTGTAATGAGAAATCATACCAAAAATGTTATCTTGAACTCAAAAAGCAAAAATTAAGCTTCATGGAAGGAAAAAAATCCAAAAAATGTTAACTTTTCATGTAAAGTAATCATTTTAAAATATAAGTGTTTTACCCTTATTTATTTATTTTCAGAATGGAAACTGCAAATTAAAGCTATATGCTTTTAATAGCTACCAATGTGTTTGTGTGGTCTCTTTCATAGAAAAATGTCTTTAATATGTCCTCAATGTTTTTTCCTCTTGCACGATAAGGTTAGAAATAAATATATTAAATGATATTCTTTTTTGCATTTACTTCTTCATGGGGGTTATTAAATCACATACAAATATAACATGTTACTAATTAGTTAGAAAACATACCTATTTGTATTCTAAATATTATCTATAGTAATGCAGGAATAAATAGTGAACATTCATATAAAAATAAGGCTAGAAATTGTGCCTAACATGAAAAACTATTTGTATACCTGTGAATGAAAAGTCTACCAATCGTTTTCGCGGATGTAGAAATTGTGTCTAAGATGAAGAAGAAGAAAAAAAAAATTGAGGAAGGAAAAAAAATGAAAAAGATGGTTGAGATTGGAAATGGAGAGAGAGAAAGATGGGTAGGTGAGAAATGAATGGAAAGAATGAGGAAAAATGATGAGGAAAGAAATTCACGTGAGTTTTAAATTTTGAAAATGAAAAGTTTTAATGTTTTTTTATGAAAACTAAGTCTTTTATTATAGTTTTACCCCAAAAAATCCAAGTGTCAGGATTTGAAGATGCCTTTTATGGTAATACTATCAGCCTATTGTATAATTATATATATAAGACTTGTATTCATGATTATCTATATTACTTATTAATACTACTTAATAAAAGGAAAACATAAAATAATTACCCATGGAATATTTTATGTTTCCATATTTAATATTTTATAACTTCTAATTTCATGTTTATCTATAGTTCTATATTCATACTAATAAACATAAAATAACTATCCATGAAGTATTTTATGTTTTCCTATTTTATCTTTTATAACTTCTAATTTCAAGTTTATCTACACTAATCTATATCTATATTTCTATACTGTTAATAAATGCAAAATAAGTAATAATTATCATCATGATATAATTTTTATATCTATCTATACTATTAATAATCTATATTTCTATATCTATACTTCTATACTATTAATAAAGGCAAAACAAGTAATAACCACCATCATGATATAATTTTTATATTCTCTATACTATTAATAAAGATAAAACAAGTAATAACAACTATCATGATGTATTTTTTATATTCTAAACTTATCATTTTGTAACACCTCTTATTAATAACTACTATAAAATTCCACACATTACATATATTGTTTATATTAATATTCCATGCATTCTCTTATTTTTATCTCCTCTCTTTCTCAATCAAAGAAGAACACACAATAACATTAAAAAACATCTAACAACTTTGTAATGATTATTAGAGACACAAAATGAGAAATTCGCATAAATTTTATATATATCATATCAACTATCACAAATTTTACTCTGTATTGAGTTTATATATTACATTTTTTTATATATATGTTGTTTTTTTAAATAATATAACATGAAGATAATACATTCATTTTATTAGAAAAAATAAAAATAGGGTGATCAACACAATAGTTACCATAAAGGGACTTGATTATGTAATGACACAAATGTTATATATTAGAGGTAGCAAAATTATCCACAATCGACATTTTATCTAAATCCAAGAAAATATTCATTCAAATTCATCCATTAGAGACAATGAATATAATCTAATGGATAATTTTAATAATTAATGGATTTGATTTATCCAATAGATATCCATGGATATATCCATTTGGATGAAAATCCTATCTGTCCAAAAAACAAACAAACACAAATGATTTTCTTTGCCAATTTTATTTATCATATCAACTCTCACTTTTGTTGTAGTACTTTTTATTATCACTTTGACCTTTTATTAAATTGATATCAATTGTAGGATATATGAATGTGGTTATTAATAAAAAAAATGTTCTTAAATGCATGAGATATATAAATATAGCATATATAAATATATGTTGAAAACTTTACTTGCAGAACATCAAATATCACATCTTTGTAGAATATTGCTTTAAAAGTAATTTTCTAAAAGTTTAAAAAAATATTTTTTCAAATGTTTCTTAAAAAATTGAAGTTTTTTTAAGGTGCTTTTTTTAAAAAAGGTGATTATAAAAAATGCTTTATTGAAATATTATTTTTTTAAAATAATTATTTTCTTCAAAAATATTTTTAGTTTCAATTATAAAAAAATAAAATGGATTGGATATCCTTCCATCCAATCAATTAACATGAATTTATAGATGGATTGGAATGCATCCAATAACTTTAGATATGGATGACTTGAATAATTTAAAATATGATTTAAATAGATTTATATGGATTAGTAGATGACTTTTTCGTCCGTGTATTAGGATCCAAATCCATCAATTTGCCACTCATACTATAAATCATCTATAATGTTTTAGAAAACTTGAAATTAAAGGGTTGAATTAATCTAATTATACATTTTTTTATATGTTCATCAATTTAGATAATTGAATATCATTACCTCATTGTACTATGTATATGTAAATAAGATGTTTGAGTTGGCTGCATGATGCAATGACTAACCTAATACATATACGAATCATGTCTTGGAGAACATGTTTGACTTTGCTCTGCTAGGGTTTTGACTTTGCCTTCCAACAATCTTGGAGTTATTGCTACATCATGACAACAGACTTCATACCTTGGAGCTTTTTGGATGGAGCTAAACAAACTAAGGAAGGTATCAATGGAGAAGAAAATAAGATACCCTCCATGAGGAAAACGTTTGCTCAAGCCTTGGGTCAAACCTGTGACATCTCTTCTTCCCAACTTCAAGGTAGAATCATCCTATCCAAGGGTCATACTCCAATGAATTTTCTGGAGCTGAAAGATAAACTAAGTTCTATGTGGAACATGATAGGTAAGTGCAATATGCTCTCCCTAGGTAAAGGTTTTAATGAGTTTTCCTTTTCATCCTTGGAAGATATGCGGCTCATTTGCTCCATAGGAACTTGGAATCTCAAACCTGGAATTCTGAGATTGTTCCTATGGACTCCAGATTTTAACCCAAACCACCAAAAGCAAACTCATTCTCAGAGTTGGATCAGGATTCTTGGTTTACCACAAGAATATTGGAGCCCAAAAATAATATTCTCCATTACTGGAAGTATTGGTACTCCTATCTCTTTAGATGGTGCAACAAGTAATAGATCATTTGGTCACTTTGTAAAAGTTCTGGTGGAGATCAACCTCAAAGTAGATCTACTTGATCAAATCTTGGTTGAAAGAGAAGGGTTTGCCTTCTTTGTTGGTATTGAGTATGAGAACTTGCTAGAAATTTGCACAGGTTGCAATGCAATCGGTCATCTAGTATCTCAATGTAGGAGAGTGGTCAAGAAAGTTGTGAATGATGAACCAGCAAAGCAAAAGAAAAAACCTCAGAAAGCCTCAAATTCTGATCAAATTAAAGTTAACAATTTGATAATAGATCTGGAGATTGAGAACATGGGTGATGTGAATACTCAACACTTGGAAAGAGTTGAAGGTACTCCAGACTTGAGTAGTGTCCCCAATTTGGAAGTTGCGCATGAAGCTCCACAAACTTCCTATGTGCTTGAGATGAATCCTATGCTACATAAAGAGTTAGATGAAGAGTTTATAGTAAAAGAAACTGGGGACATCTCTAATCATATAGCTGCTAACTACATGAGGATTGTTGGCAGATTATGGGATGAAGAGGATGTTGATGATGAAGATCAGAAAGTGGAATGATCTTTCACACGTGTCATGAGTAAATCTCAAAAGAAAAAACAGAGGAAAGGGGGCAATCATGACATAATTCATTTTACCCGAAGGGGTGGACACTCCAAAAGTATGTAATGAAGATTATCTTCTAGAACTGCAGAGGATTAGGCAACGTTAACACAAGGTTGATTATCAAGCAATTTTGTCTTACTCATAAGCCTGACTTATTGTTTCTTGCTAACCCTTAAATCAATGTTGATTCAATAAATAATAACTTCTGGAGGGAACTTTATCTGGCTCCTTTTTCTGTTAATGAAAGAAATAATTTACTTACAAATATATGGGGGATTTGCGAAATTGGGTTAGCTCCTATGATCATTGCTAATACTTCTCAACAGATTTCTATATCTATCAACAATGAGGGATCTGTTTTCAATATAAGTGCAATATATGCTCATACTAATTACATCCAAAGAAGAGCTCTTTGATTTGATATTAACTCTTTAAATCAATCCAATCCTGGTCCTTGGTGCTGCGTTAGTGATTTTAATGTGGTTCTTGGAGCTCATGAATGCGAAGGTGTCATTTTATCTTATAGGCTTCCTTCAGAGGAATTCAACGCTTTGTTAATTGATCTGAACTTGACCATTTGACCACTACAAGTCATCCTTTCACTTGGTCTAATAGGAGAAGAGGTTTGGCTCTCACTGAGAAAAGATTGGATAGGAGTCTTTGTAATGAAGAGTGGATTAATTTGTGGTCTCAAACTTCCTGTTGCACTCTGCCAAAAGTTTCTTCAGACCATCATCCAATATTGCTTTGCTCGGAGTTGTAGACTCAACAAAGGTTATCTTCCTTCAAATTTCACAGAATGTAGTCTTCTCATATGGATTGTAAAAGAGTGATAGTTGACTCTTGGAAAGCTATAATAGTTGGTTGTCCAATGTTCATCTTGTCTCAAAAGCTCAAATTGCTTAAATAGAGCTTAAATGTTGGAATGTTAATATTTTTGACAACATCCACTTGAATGTCAAAAAGGCTTTACACGTTGTTGATTCTATTCAGAATAAAGTTAATCAAGAAGATCATGAGATTAGAATTCAAGAGGAAGAAGCCCAAAGAAACCTCCTACATGCTCTGAATATGGAGGAAATCTTCTGGAAAGAAAAAGGTAGATGTGATTGGCATGTAAATAGTGATAGGAATACTGCTTTCTTTCACAGAACCACAAAAATTAGACAGAGCACAAAGTCTATGAACTTACTAAATGATGGTGACAGAGTCCTTAGTAATAGTGATGACATTGGTAGTCATGTGTTGCATTATTTCCAGGATTTATTTGCAACTGAGAATAACATAATGCCTTCCTCTTTGATCCACTCTGCTATTCCCTTATTGGTTTATGAGGATGACAACATAATGCTCACCAGTCCTCCTACTCTGGATGAAATCAAGAATGTTGTTTTTTCTATGAAAGGAGAAAGGTCACCTGGTCTTGATGATTTTGGTGCCTGCTTCTATCAAGCTTATTGGGATATAGTGGATCAGGATGTTTGCAACTCTGTCCTCCAGTTCTTTTCTCAGGGATGGGTCATGCCTAACATGAATGCAAATACTCTCATTCTTATCCCAAAATTCCATGGGGTTAACAGAATTGAAGATTTTAGACCTATAGCTTCGGCTAATTGTCAATTCAAGATCATAACAAAAGTAATTGTTGATAGACTTTCCAAAGTTGCTGCTAAAATAATTTCTCCTCAACAAAGAGGCTTCTTAAAGGATAGGCACATAATGGATTATGTTTGTCTTGCATCAGAAGCAACAAATCTTTTGGATCACAAAGCTTTTGGTGGTAACATGATTGTTAAGTTGGATATCAGGAAAGCTTTTGATAGTTTAGATTGGGACTTTCTCCTCAATACTCTAAAGACTTTTGGTTTTAACCAACAATTCATCAATTGGGTTGAGGTGATTTTGAAATCAGTTAAGTTGTCTATCAATATCAATGGGCAAAATGTTGGCTTCTTAAGTTGCAAGAGGGGGGTGAGATAAGATGATTCCTTATCTCCTTTGCTGTTTTGTATTGCTGAAGATGTTTTCAGTAGGTGCTTGTCTAATCTAGTGGCTGATGGAAAAATTAGCACCATCTCTGGTCCTAGTAGGCTGCAAACAACTAGTCATGTGTTGTATGCTAATGATATTCTGATTTTTTGCAAAGGTATTAAGAGAGAAATTATGTGCCTCAATCAACTAATCTTGGACTATGCTTCATCCTCTGGCCAACACATCAATGCTTTCAAGTGCAAGTTTTATACCTTGAACTCCCCTAGAAAAGTATCCTTGTCGTCCTCTTATTTGGGTTTTTCTCTTGGCCTCTTGCCTTTCATCTATCTTGGGATTCCCATGTTCAAAGGGAAACCTAGGAGAATACATTTGCAGCCTATTGCAGATAGATTGGTGCACAATCTTTCTAAATAGAAAGGTTCTTGTCTTTCTATAATGGGCAGAGTGGAGCTGGTGAAGTCAGTGATCCATAGTATATTGGCTTATACCTTCCACTTTTATGCTTGGCCTGTCCAACTAATTCAAGCTCTGGATAGGAAAATCAAAAAATTTATCTACGCTGGAGACTGTGATGTAAGGAAAATTTGCAATGTGAATTGGTTGAAAATTTGCACAACAACATGTGAGGGGGGTCTTGGCCTAAAATCTGTGCAGATGCTGAATAAAGCTAGCTTGCTTAGGTTAACTTGGCTGATGTTATCCTCGAATTAATACTGGGCTTATTTCTATAGACAAAGATTTGGATCTCACTTTAATCATTCCACAAGATACTTTAAATCCTCAATATGGCATGGTATTAAGCAGAATTGGTCCCTAATGCAGAACAACTCAATTTCTCTAATTGGTGATGGTAAGCAGACTAACTTCTGAAAAAGACAATTGGTTAGGTGCCCCTCTGGTTCATACTCTTCAAATCCCAAAGGAATGGCACTCAGTTCTTCATGCCAAGCTCTCTGACTTCATTGAAGATAACTCTTGGGCTATTCCAAATTCTATTAGGAACCTATATCCTGAATTCTCTAATCAGATTATCAAAACAAGCAGAACTACATCTCAAGACCGAATAGTTTGGCAGGATACTTGTGATGACATTCTCACTTCCAAGCAAGCTTATTTGCACTATAACCCAACAGGTATAAAGCAAAGATGGTTTAACCTTATTTGGTCCAAGGCCATTCCTCCTAGTAAATCTTTTATTGTCTGGAGATGGATGCATCAAAGATTGCCTACTGATGACAACCTTCAGAGGAGAGGTTGCCATCTAGTTTCCTGGTGTAGCATTTGCAGGTCCACCATAGAGTCTTCAAATAATTTATTTCTCTCCTATTATTTGGCTACTTCCATATGGAACTGGATTGAAAATCTGTTTTCTTGCACAATCAGAACTTACTCTGTTCAGGAGCTCCTTGATTCCAGCAATCAGGGTTGGAGCCCTCAAATATGTGAGTTTTTTCTGAACTCCATCATCATTGCAATAAGTAACATATGGAATGCTAGAAACAATAGCATGTTTGATGACAGTAGAATTATTTTTAGCACAATCATATCTACCATAAAGGTGGACATTGCCTTATTTGGAAAGTTAACTTCTGCTTGCTCCAATTCTTCCATCAGGGACTTCTCAATACTGAGTAGTCTGAGAATTCAATTGAATCATATGAAGAGTCCTAAAATGGTGGAAGTAATTTGGAAATGTCCTCTTTGGGATGGCTTAAAGTAAATACATATGGGGCTGCTTTTGGTTCTCCTGGTCAGGCTGGTGGGCTGGAATTTTTAGAAATGACAAGGGTAATTTCATTGCCTACTTTGCTGATTTTTTTGAGATAAAGGATGCTCTTTATGCTGAGCTTAATGCGTCAATGATAGATGTGCAGTTGGCACATCAGAATGGTTAGAATTCACTTTGGTTAGAATGTGATTCTTCTCTAGTGGTGGATATGTTTAAGGGTGAGGCAAATGTGCCTTGGAAGCTTGTAGCTAAGTGGTGCAGATGCAGAAGCAGATTGTCTTCCATGAATTTTCAAGTCTCTCACATTCACTTGGTGGAATAAGATTCCTACTTTCATTCATTATGAATTTTCTAGAAATTGGTTGGGTCTACCCAACTATAGGTTCAAAAACATGTAAGGTTGCTCTTTTGTTCCTTGGTCCATTTCATTATTAATATTTCTGGTGCTAAGCACTTTCGATAAAAAAAAGTTTGAGTTGGTTGCATCCACCCATATTAATAACATGGCATTGCTTCCTCGACTATTAGTTCTCCCCTGAATGTTGTTTACTAGTTGCTATTCCAACCTTACAGTAGCCAAAGATTGTGGTGGGAATAGAATTAAAACTCATCTCACTATTGGTAAAGGTAAAAATGTAGCATTCAACACTATTCAAGCTGCAATTGATTCTATAAAGCAGAACAATAACAAGTGGGTTCAGATTAACATACATGCTGGCAAGTACAAGTAAGTTGTAAAGTTGTTTTATATTTACATATAAAATCAAAGATTATAGTGTTTACCAACTGAGCTTTCGTCTAGTGTAGTTACCACATGCATTATAACGTCAAATGTTAAGATTTCATCACTAGGGCAACATTGCCGCCATGTACAAATCAAATTACTTGTTTGGAAATGGAAATAAATCATTTGTAACTTTTAACTCTTTATCGTATATGGGTTTAGCATCTTTGTGGCCAGTCTATAAACTTTGCTTGTAAAAAAGATTACGATGACTAACCAAGATACTGGAAACAAATTAGCAGTGAGAATACCCTGACAATGGAAAACGTTATAGACTTATAATTTGTATCATTTAATTTTGAAAATAATTTATAATTATTCTATGTAGGAGGTGATTAATATCCCTGCAGATAAGCCATGTGTAATCTTAAAAGGAGCAGGTAGCGAGAACACGATCATCCAATACAATGCTCCCCGTGTAGTTGGTAAATGAAATCCAACATTTTCTTCCTCTTCACCCAATGTGATTGTGCTTGACATTACTCTCGGATGAATTTAATAATCTAAGTGGTCCATATGTTATGAGAAGTTATTAATTTAAATGATAGTGTTTAATTTGATGATGATTGACAATTAATGAATCAAATCAGTGGGAGTGTATTGTTAACTCTCTGCCCTCTCACTTTATGGGTAGTTTCCATGATAGTGGAGGAGTTATAACTCCTCCTAAACATTTTTATAAATAGAGGCACTCATGCATTGGAAAATCTATCCATTCTTCGCTATCTCATGAACCATAAATACAAAGAGAGAATTATAGAAGCATTAATGGTTGAGAAACGAAAGTGTAGGGTCATATAGAGAAGGAAGCAAACTGAGTTCCTAATCATCAAGGAACGTATAAAGGGGAGGCGGAGAGGTGAGAACAAAAAAAAACAACCAAAAAGACAACAAGAAAGTACATAAAAAGAAATGCAAATGGAACCAAGTATTCCTTACTTTATTCTTTTATACATGTAAATGTCATAATGTTAAGATCCTAAATTAAGGAGTTCTTATGAACCATTAAAGACCCATTAAAATTTTAAAAGTCTAACTATCAGTATCAGAGTATCTGATTAGGAACATTATCATATTCCTTGTATTTATAGAATTGAAAATATTTACATTAACATTTTCAATCACATTCTTATAAAAGGCCTTTAAAGTAACAAATTGAATTCTTTATTATCATATAAGAACCAGTAGACAAAGTTAATGGTTAAAGCAACTTCCACCTTCATGTTCAAAGCCACTTTCTTTTTCATTGATATGAAATATCTTCTCTCTCTGTTGCATGCACTTTAGGAATTTTCACAACTTAATTACAGCAATATATAAGTTATATACATTTTGTGTATTAAACTGAAATAACTTGGCCTTTTGCTATAATGTTCTGATAAATTGGGTTTGTTAATTAACTGTGATTATTTATAATGTCATAAGGATAATTAATTGGATTGGTTTATTAATTATAATGCATATTTTGATTACCCAAAGGTGGATCACTGCATGTATTTAATAACATTAAAGTTTTTCAAAAAAATATTTGTTTGTGCTTGTTTCGTTTATCCAAAGATAACATTCATGCATGTTTAAATAGTATGATTAAATACATATTAAGAAAAAAAAAATGAGGCATCATTAATAAATGTTTAATGCATTTAAATTTTATCCAAAGATAAATTAAGTGCATGAATAAAAGTATGATTGAATTTGTTGAAAGAGTTTTTTTGCTTACTTGGTGAGGCAATACTGTTTTTTATCAATTTATTTAGTTATTGTTTTATTCTTAGTTCGTCATCTCGGCTTTGTTGGAAAGAATTTCCAACGCTGGTATAATGGTTTCAAGAATATTTCATTTGATAAAGAACTTAGCTTTATTGAATTATTAACAACTTCATACCATCTAGACTTTGTTGGAAAGAATTTCCAATGTCGGTTTACTGGTATGAATTTAGCAAATTAACACAAATGATAATGAGTGATATTTATTTTTCATTTTTTAGTAACCGAACTACTTCCTTATGGAAGGTTGTTAAAGAATAAATGAATAAAGCAATAAATTAATGTTAGTTGCGGAAATGTAAATGACGAAAAGTAAATGTTAGTTGCGGAAAATAAATGACTGAAAATAAAAGTTAGTAGTTAGATCAATCATTATGACTGTGTATTTTTCCTTTTCACAAAGATACAATTTATGAATTAAATTGGACTTTCACTCAAGGTTTCTTTCTTTGCCAACATATAAAATTTATAAGTTAACACTTTACTATTTTACACTTGCATCTCTTTCAAGATTCAATTGTAGTATAGTATAGGGTTGTGTCGAACCACAATGAATTGCCTAATAGAAATGTACGCATACTTTGTATCTTTTATCAAAAGTAAGAAAGTAACAATTAAAGTTGTTTATGTGATTTTATGAACTAAGAAACATGAAAAAGTAAAGAACTAACTATTTACAAATTCAAGAAGAGACGATTGGTTTGAAAAAGTGATTTGTCCTAGTCCCCCAGCGAGAAAAAGTGATTTCCCCTAATCCCCGAGCGAGAAAAAGTGATTTTCAAACCTTTCAAAATTCACTAATCAATAGAAAACTTCCACTCGATGAAATAAGTTGTCACACCTTATTTCAAATTCCATAAACATTGATTAGCCTTGATTACAAACTGCTTAAAATGGATGTTTTGATTTGGCAAATGATCTAAGGTGTATTCCTACTTTTTAATTCATTTGTCAAGACTTTAAAAAGAAGCATTTTGGATCGTGAAATCAAGTTTTAGTTGATCAAGCTAAAACCGCATTAAGAACTTCTTAAAAAATTGAAACTTAACCAAAAGTAATAACTTAAATGTATTGAAATCAAAATATGATACAAATGAAGAAAAAACATAACCTTATACCATAATCCAAATCAATATGTAGGAGCATGAGCCATTTATCCAAGGATGAGATGCTCTTGATTCCAAATAAGGTTACAAGATCATGTTTTTATACCGCATTTGTCAACTCAATCCCCTTTGAATTTCTATGAAATAAAAACTAAGAACATCCTAATAACACTCTAAAAAGATAGAGAACCGAAATGGGAAGAAGAATACGAATTTATAAAGTATGTACAATGTGTTAAAGTGAAGGAATAAGTGTGCCTTTTATAGTCAAAGTGAGGGTCGCTTAGCCCCCCTTTCTAGCCGCTTAGCTCCCTATCTGGCACACCCAAGCTGGTGAGTTAGCAGCTTGTCCCATCTTGGCCAGCTAGCTTGGACAACCTATTATGGGCTAGGCTACATGCGTGGTGACACATGCTACTTGCTTGTCTCATGCATGAGGTCATAAACTTCGTCCATAAGTTAGCTTTGGCTGGTTGCTTGGCTTGTGACATCATTCATGACATAGCCATTCCTCTAGGCCAAGCAACCATTTTTATAGTGGGCCAGACGCTTAACTCAACTGGTCCCACGCTTAACTGCCTGCTTGAACAACTTGGCTGACCTAGTCCCACGCTGAGCTGCATGCTTGAGTAGCTTCGCTGACTTGGTCCCACACTTAGCTGCCTGCTTTAGCAGACTGGTCTGATCTGGTGCACTCTCAACTGTCTGCTTGAGCAGCTTGGATGACCTGGTCCATGCTCAGCTGCCTGCTTGAGCAGCCTACATGACTTGGCCTGGTGCTTGGTGTTTGGTGCTTGGTTGGACAACTTTGTGCTTGGCTAGACAGCTATGTGAGCAACTTTTCTTTTACTTTAATTTCTTCCAACAAAGACCAAGTTTCTTAGGCATGCTTAAGTTTAAGCATGCACCTTACCATGCTTAGTTTTAAGCACACATGTGTCATGTACTTTGGCTTGATTTCTTCAAGGTGAATCAAACTTTCTTTCTTCAAGCCTAAGCATTCTTTTTGGTCCAATTTCTGATGAAACTCAAAGAAAACTTGGACATGAGGTGATTAAAAATTATATTATTCAAACACACAATTTATCTAAAAAATGTTGAATTAAGTTGGTTTTCATATTTTTGCATAAGATAAGTGCCATGAAAAGTGTATGAAAATTAGGTATTTTTGGCACTTATCAGAATCCGTAAAGGTTTATTCAAAGCATTAAAGTGTGAACATGTCTTATTTCAGCTTCATTCAATGCATTCACCTTAGGTAACAGATGTGTCAAGTTCAACAGACTGAACTATGCTGATTGGTCTGAACAGATCCAGTTCTCACTGAGTGTTATAGAGTTGGACTTGGTCATCATTGTGGATAATGTACCAACCATAACTTAGACCAGTTTGGAAGTAGACAAGACTCTATGTGAGGCTTGTGAGTGGTCAAACAGGTTGAGTCTTAGCTTGATGAAAATGTCAATCTCTAACAATGTTAAGCCGTATATGCCTAAGACGAATAATGCAAGGGAATTTATGAGAATGATCAAGGAGTACTCCCAACAAGACATTACTGATAAGTCTATGGTGGGAAATCTCATGACAAAGCCGACGACTAAGAAGTTTAACTAGTTGCAGCCCATTCATGATCATGTAACTAGCATGGCAAATCTGACTGCGAAAATGAAAGGCATGGGATGGAGGTGATAAAAGCATTCTTGGTACAGTTCATCATTAACTCCCTCCTGGTTGAGTTTGACCAATTCCAGGTGAACTATAACACCATAAAGGAAAAATAGAATTTTCAGGAAGTAAAGGCCATGCTCGTTCAAGAGGAGGGAATGTTAAAAAAATTAAGAATGACTTCATTCACTTGTCCATTTAGGAACCATGTAGCGCTAGCAGATTCAGGCCAAGCAATTGTAACAAAGGAAAGGGGAAGGAAAAGATCCCCATTAAAGAAGGGAAAATCCATAAAGAAATGAAGTGCTTCTTTTGTAAGAAATATGGGCACTATAAGAAGGATTGTCTTAAAAGGAAGAAATGGTTCGACAAGAAAGGTAAACATTTTGTTCCGATATAGATGAATCATTTCTAATTGAGGTTCATAATAATACTTGGTGGTTAGACTCTCGTGCAACAACTCATATGTCACATATTGTGCAAGGATTCCTTTCAATCTGAACCCAAGAAACTGAGAAGTTTCTTCACATGGGGAACAAAATGAAGGCACAAGTTCATAGAAATGGGACATACTGATTGATCCTAGATAGTGAAAACTATTTAGATATAGAAAATTGTCTTTATTTTCCTGAATGTTTTAGGAACTTGGTTTCTGTTGTAAGGCAAATTATATAGGTTTTAATTTTGAGATTGAGCATTCTGGTTTTAAATTATATAAACATTCATAATATTTCAGTTCTGGTACATTAATGACTGATTTATATTGCTTCAATCTTGCTTTTAAATTTAAGGAATCTTTATTTAATATTGAACATGATGTTTGTAGCAAGCTTAAAGATTTTGATGAGAATTCTGCTTATTGTGGCATCAAAGATTAGGCCATGTATTCAAAGAAAAGATAATAAGGTTAACAAAAAGTGAGATTTTACCTCTTTTGGATTTTAGTGATTGGGATTGTTGTAACCATAACTTGCAGCAATTCTAAATGGCACGAAATAATACTTATTGGCTGAGTCACGACTAGATCGCTCTCTTTAAGACGTTTCATGGCAATGCCCAAAAGTGCAAGCAGACTATCAATCACGCCGTCCCCATGATAAAACAGCCCAGATCTCTATTATCGAATTCTTACTGCATTGTAAGAACCGATCTCGAATACACCCTCCACAATATGGCTACCTGTGCCAATTCTCAAAATTTCCCACAATATGGCTACCCGTGCCAATTCTCACAATACTGACTACCAGTATCAGTTCTCGAAATGCCCATAATATGGCTACATATGCCAATTCTTTCCCTCAATACTGACTACCAGTGTCAGTTCTCAAAATTCCCAAAATATAGCTACTTATGCCAATTCTTTCCCCCAATACTGACTACCAGTGTCAGTTCTCGAAATTCCCACAATATGACTACTTGTGCCATTTCTTAGTGCCACGGAAAGAAAGGGGGAGAAGTTTGCCGGAAATGCATCGGCGGAAAATATGAGAGAGAAAGAAAAAGTTGAATGAAAGCGCATTCAACTTGGGGCAAGAAAATATGAAGGGAGAAGGTTTCTATTTATAACTTGGAATTTTTTCAAGTTCCTAGTTTCTCCAATGTGAGACTTGAAAGTTGTTTTTTTTTCCTTTTTCAAAACTCTTCAATGTGGGACTTTGGAGTTGTTTTTTCAAAACTCTCCTATGTGGGACTTGAGTGTTTTTTATATTTCACACCCAAAAGTTCCCACTCATGGTTTTCAACAAACCATGTTCCAACAATCCCCCACTTGAAATTAAAAAACGATTTTCGAGAATATTTGTGGTCTCAATAAGATTGTGCATAAACAAAGGTGTCATCCGACTTGAACTTTTGCATAGTGAATAAGATCCAGATTTTACTAGAGTGACTCGTAGTCTTGAACTCTATCTCCAGCATCAAACCACACACAACCTTTTCAAAAGTGTATTCTGTAAAGCTCATGCGTTAAAGGCCATGCACGTCT
>NC_032016.1:19584372-19585997 GCF_001865875.1 Lupinus angustifolius
ACATAGGTGAGTCTATCAAGAGTACTCATATAGCCTAGGTACTCCACTCCAATTGGAGTATAGATCTCAATAAGAGTTTTAACTCATCCTTACATATGCTACATGAATCATGTTGCTCGTAATTTTATAATTTTATAGCATGTTTATTCTCATATCACTTCACAACTTGTTATTACTCATTGAACCTATTTCTTGGGATCTCCAGTCAGTTAGGTCGGGTTACCATCATAAGTGATCCTCGTTCTAAGGGAAATAGTCACATACTCTTAGAAGTATTATGGACTTTCTATCTAGCTAGTCCTTTCGTCAAAGGATCTGCTATGTTATTCTCAGTGCGTACATGATCCACTCTAACAACTCATGTAGAGAGTAATTCTCTAATGGTGTTGTGCTTACGATGTATTTGTCGCTTCTTACCGTTATGAAAGCGGTTCTCGATTTTTTTTTTTGCAATAGCCGCGGTACTATCACAATGGATCATCACAACTGATATATGTTTTTCCCATATGGGAATCTTTGCAAGCAAACTTCTCAGCTAACTTGTTTCTTCATTAGCTGTTGTTAATGCTATCATCTCAACTTTCATAGTGGATTGAGATAACATAGTTTGTTTTTTGTTAGACTCTAGATAGTCTATCTCATCATTTATGGCTTCTCGCCACAAATCAATATCCAAAAAAAACTTCTTGGAGAGTTGATGGATTATCCTCCAATATATAGACCATATAATCAGGTATATACTCTCTAACAATTATTGTTCTCTTACTTCTTCTAGGTTCTATTTCAAACCTTTCATTTGCTATCATTATCTCTAATCACAAGTATGTGACTAGTTGATGTGCCCCCACTATTCCTCAATTTAAAAAGGAATTTCTTCTCATTAAAGTTAACATCATTAGACTCAATGATCATTTTGTGTTAAGGTCATAATGTCTATACACAATATTATTTATATCATACCCAATGAATATATGTTCATAGGCACTCTGAGTTTAACTCTCTAGGTCCATACCATCAGAAATAATTTTATGAGCAATTTTATGTATCTCACAGGACTGAGACTCTACTAGTTTATTATCAGTCATTTGATACTTGAGGTAGTGATAACATCATATATATATATATATATATATTTTATCTTAACTTCCTCGGTATCATATTTCTTTATTTCTCAAGTGCATACCAAATTAATTTGGCACACTTGTATGGGCTGTAGTAATCATACAGATCATCAGACAACCCATTAGAATGAAATTCTTACATAACTAATTACTTTCATTCCAGAGAGCTATTTCAATAGGCAGTTTATCCCTTTCATCTTTTTCAACCTCATCCGACACCACTGAGATGTCGGTTTTCAGAACGTGGGCAACCTTTCTCATAGTGAGAAAAAATTCTATCTTATGTTGCCAACATTTGAAATTTGTTCAATCAAACCGAAATGGCTTGTTCAGGTCATAGCTGTTCGGTCCAGTAATATTATCTACGAATGCCATTGCAGTCGAAACGTCTTAAAATTTTTGTAACCATAACTTGCAGCAATTCTAAATGGCACGAAATAATACTTACTGGCTGAGTCACGACCAGGTCGCTCTCTTTAAGACGTTTCGTGGCACTGCCCAAAA
>NC_032016.1:19586097-19626518 GCF_001865875.1 Lupinus angustifolius
ATTCTCACAATACTGACTACCAGTATCAGTTCTCGAAATGCCCATAATATGGCTACATATGCCAATTCTTTCCCTCAATACTGACTACCAGTGTCAGTTCTCGAAATGTCCATAATATGGCTACATATGCCAATTCTTTCCCTCAATACTGACTACCAGTGTCAGTTCTCGAAATGTCCATAATATGGCTACATATGCCAATTCTTTCCCTCAATACTGACTACCAGTGTCAGTTCTCGAAATGTCCATAATATGGCTACATATGCCAATTCTTTCCCTCAATACTGACTACCAGTGTCAGTTCTCGAAATTCCCACAATATGGCTACTTGTGCCATTTCTTAGTGCCACGGAAAGAAAGGGGAGAAGTTTGCCGGAAATGCATCGGCGGAAAAAATGAGGGAGAAAGAAAAGGTTGAATGAAAGCGCATTCAACTTAGGGTAAGAAAATATGAAGAGAGAAGTCTTCTATTTATAACTTGGGATTTTTTTGAAGTTCCTAGTTTCTCCAATGTGAGACTTGAGAATTGTTTTCTTTTCCTTTTTCAAAACTCTTCAATGTGGGACTTTAGAGTTGTTTTTTCAAAACTCTCCTATGTGGGACTGGGGTGTTTTTTATATTTCATACCCAAAAGTTCTCACTCATGGTTTTCAACAAACCATGTTCCAACAGGGATGTTTGTTTAGATTGTATCAAAAGAAAACAAATTAAACACGTATCAAAGAACCCAACCACAAGAAGTAGCAAACTTCTTGATTTGATACATACAAATCTTTGTGGTCCTTTTGATGTTCCATCTTGGGGTGGTGAAAAGTATTTCATCACTTTTATAGACGATTACTCACATTATTGTTACCTATATTTGTTGCATGAAAAATCTCAATCATTGGATTTCCTAAAGGTATTCATTGACGAGGTTGAAAGACAACTTGAAAAGAAGGTTAAGGTTGTAAGGTCTGATAGAGGTGGTGAATATTATGGAAAATATAATGAGAATGGACAATTTCCAGGACCATTTGCAAAGTTTCTCGAAAGTCAAGGCATATGTGCTCAATACACTATGCTTTACACACCGCAACAAAATGGTGTGGATGAAAGGTGAAATCATACACTAATAGGAATGGTTAGGTCAACATTAAGTCATTGTGATATATCTTTATCGTTGTGGATGTACACATTAAGGACCGTTGTGTATATACTAAATAGGGTTTATAGTAAGGCAGTTCCTAAAACTCCCTATGAGTTATGGACTGGTAGGAAACCCAATTTGAAGTGAAGGTATACAATCCACATGAAAAGAAACTTGATGCAAGAACCATTAGTGGTTTCTTTATAGGCTATTCAGAAAATTCAAAAGAGCACATATTTTATTGTCCTAACCATAGTACGAGAATAGTTGAGTATGGATATGCTAGGTTCATTGAGAATGGTCAAACTAGTGGAAGTGATAAATCACGAAAGATTGATATTATGGAGGCTTCTGATAAATCTTAATCATCGTAGATGTCTCCTGAGGTTGTTGTTCCTCTAGTTATATTACCGTCAAATAATACACAAAGACAACAAGATAATATCCAAAACCCATAGGATGAACAAATAGTTAATGAGCCGATTAATGAAGTCATTAATGATTAAGTGATGGAAAAACCACAAGAAATAACATTAAGAAGGTCTGAAAGGGAAATAAGATCAGCTATTTCCGATGATTATATTGTATATTCACTTGAGAATGACTGTGACTTGAGCATTGATAAAGATACAATCTCATTCTACCTCTTTCCGGTCACAGAGCCAATATTCCATCAGAAATCGGATCGTTACATATAGGTATCTATGACATAAATAAAGAGAGTTATGTTTAGTTCCTATGTATTCCACAAGGGTAGGTTTTCATTTTATCATATCGTTTCAAGCTTCACATGTGCTTTACGAACCCTTACAAGTTAAGAATACTCTCCTCAAGAGCCTCAATAATATCATTTAAGGTGATTCTCACCTTTTACAACTATAGGACTCAGCATGTGCTTGGGAACCCTTATCTAATCATACTTGCACATTTCCTTTTGAAAACTTCTATTTAATTGAAAAATATCTACAATTGATCGGCATCATAAAATTGAATGTGTGAACCAATTCCGGGTTTTCTATGGAGGAAATTCTATCGCCATATTTTTATGTCATTCTAAAAGGAAAATTATGAGAATAATTATTATATCCTTCAATATTAGTTAACCATGCAGTGGCAAATAACTATTGTCCACATTTCCAATATTCAATGAGAAAATTTAACTACTGCTTGGTGTAGTTACTAGTTTTTTATTCATGCAATAATGCTCGGACTAAAATAATTTGTAATATCATTCTAATGTCTCAAATTCCAGAGTTCATGTTGCAAAGAAGCACCAATGACATAGGGACAAACATTGGAAGGAATCCAGGTTGTTTTCAAAGGCTGAGTTATGTTGGTATTTTGCTTGAGCAGCCTGCATAGATAAAGATATAATCTGTAGTAGTGTAGCTATGGGAAGTCAATATGAGAATGAGGTTGTCTTGATAGTTATCTGAAGTTGTCCTTAATGCATCATTTTAATATTACCTGGGCCTACAAACACTTCATAGAAAATCACATGTCTAAAAAGAGAGTACCTTATTCTCGCGTGTTTCTTATACCCCTAAGGGACCGTGAAATATGTATAATCATCATAAAAGACCTCTATTTCCACAGATGATGGTAAGTTAATAATTTACCTCTAATTATTTGACCGCACCCATTATTTATAAATCCAATGTGATTTAATAATTCTCATCTTTCCAATAGATAAACAAAAAAAATGAAATTAAATGATAACAAATACCCATATCTATATAAAAATACATTACTTATGCAAATTATTTACCTACAGTAAAGAGATAGCATAATATATACAATAATTATTCTTTATAGTATATACCCTTATAAAATTATTATCTTTTAGACCTAAAATTTGGCATATTATAAATTAAACTATGGATAACTAAAAACATAAGAATATATTAAACATAAAATAAATTAATGTACAAATAATTCCACTATAATTTACAACATGAAAATCATATCCTATAAATGACTCATAATACTTATGAACCTAGATTTTAAAGCCAATTAAAATAATTTAGCATATTTCAAGTAGTTTATATAATACTTAAGTTTCTCCGAGAAAAATATTAATCAAAGGTATAAATTAGCTAGCCATACATGAATTTCATAAATATTTTGAAGGTATGTAAAGTTTATACTATTTGATTAAACTAAATTTTCTAATAATCATTACATATATTTATTTATGTTATCTTTATCGCTAGTATTTATCATGTGTGAGTAAGAGATATAAAGATTATTTCATAATTTACAAAATGAAAATCCTTTTTAATTAAATGTAATCTGATGTATTTTTTTACGAAATTAAAATTAAAGAAAAACAACAAACAATTTCCAAAGTAAATTAACAATTACAAATAGAAACTCAAAAGTGCAAGGATAATTGTATCATGCTTCCAAGAAGATTTTTAAAAGGTAGTAACAATATATAAATTTGTTGAGATTAAAAATAAAAAGTGTGTTTGAAATTAAAAGCAAATTTAGAAACATAAATTTGAAATATTTACCATGGAAACAACACCTAATTTGACAAAAATGTACAAAAAAAAGTACATGCATTGATTATAATAACAATAACTGAATAATCATCTTAATTAATATTTACTCTAAGCATAGAAGACTTTTCTCTCTTTTCCTACTAATCCTTTTTTTTATTAGAGATAAGATCATTTCCTCTAAATGATTTATTAATATTTGATAACAATTATCAACTTCTAAATCTTATCACAAATCAAATATTTCAATCAACTATGTCATAACAATAATGATAATGATAAGAATTTCAATTTCTATTATTTTATAAACTTGAAGAATAATATAAGTTACATAAGAAAACAAATATATAATCATAAGTATAAAACAAAAATACCATATATACAAATAGTATCCGACAAGTTTAAATAATATCTTAACATAATATTTTTTTTTGGTACACTCTTAACATAGTAATTGTATATTAATAATAATCATATTTATCACAATTATAATAAGAATATAATAACAATATAAATATATTATTATTTTTAGGATGTAAAAATTTGGTTCGGTTCGATTTTTGGTGCATTTTAGTGACCGAACCAATAAAAAACATATAGTTCGATTCCACTCGATTAATCGCAAATTTAACTATAAGAACCGAACCGAACCACTCTTGAATGGTTCGGTTCGATTCCACGGTTTTTTCATTTACTTTTTTATAAAAATCTTCCATGAATTCAAAATTCAAAATGTATTACAAGAGATATTGTTTATCCATAAAAAGATAAACATTACTACTACTATTATAAAAAATTATGAATCATATATAACAATAAAATTCATGATTAGTAACATATATATGAATTAGTAAAATATATAATAGTTACATTTATAACATTACATTTAAAATTAGTAACACATGTAACAATACATGTATAATAATATATGATATATGTTAGTTTCAAACTCAATATCACAAAAGTTATAAATATGTTTCAAATCATAAGACACTTGGAAAAAATTTAGTAACTAATAACATATATAATATTAACTTAATAACAATTTAGTAACATATAATACTACAATTCACACAAAAATTGATAATTTGAGCTAGAAAATTGGTTGAAGAATTTAAACAATTATAAAACATTATTTCATAATCCCTTGTATATATTTCTTTAATATGCGTTTCGGTTCGGTTCCAACGGTTCCTAAATTTCTAAAACCATAAACCGAACCGAACATAAACGGTTCCTTAAAAAAATAACCGAACCGTGAAACCGAACCATATTTTGTGGTTTGGTTCGATTCAGTTCCATTGATTTCGCGGTTTATACTGGAAACGCTTACACCCCTAATTATTTCTTCTTTACATTGAGATATCTTCTAAAACTAAATTGATTATATCATAAAAGAAATATAATATGAGATTAAAAAATTAATTAAAAAATACAGTAATTTCGATATGTTACATTTGTCTTCTCTTTAAACAAAATTTTGTACTCAAAATATGACATTAATCTTTATTTAAAACACTAGAAAGTATATATAATAGTTCTCACTCCTCAAGCTGTCAATTAGTCTCTTTGCAGGAGATCCTTCTGAAACAACTATTATAAAAATGATACCCTTAATCAAAGAATTAACCACACATTCACATTTCGTTTGTGGTACTTTAACTTACCTTGAAATTCTTAAGAACCTTAATGCATGATATTTTTCTCATATTCAATTCTCTTTTTTGAAACAAATATTAAGACACTTATGGTAACTAAACATCTCAAGTTTGAGCGCATATAAAAAGAATTTCAAAAGGCATTTTCTTAAGACAAAAAAAAATATAGTTTCAACTTCTGTATAATGAGTAGTATAGTTTTGTCATCATGAAGCTTAAATTTCTTTAAGGCATGAGTTATATCTATTTTCTTAAGCACACATATTAAATAAGTCTTAGGCGATCATATAAATCTTAAAGTCACAATGATTTTGAGATCTCTAAGAAAGGAGTGATGGATAATCTTCCCTTACACTCAAGAAATTTGTCTTCTCACCATTTGAAACTTTAATATACAACATCTTAACTCAACCAAAGGTCAAGTGAAGTGGTAAGAATCAAGAATAAACCTCATAAAACAACCACTTAAAGTAAGAGAGCTTTTAATCTTGATAATTATCTTAGGTTATTTTCATTACATCACCATATTATTATTACTTGGTCCTACAAATATTTCATAAGAAATAACATGTTCAAAAAGATTGTACCTTACTCCTAATTAAATTCACACTTTATGGCACCACCTATAAATTTATATCACTTCATATATGCAAAACTATTCTTGCATGTTTCTTATACTCCTACAAGATCCTGAATTATGTCTAAACATCATAAAAGATATCTTTTTTTTAAAACCAAAACCGAACCATATATTAGATAAAGAATGTGATACAAGAGGAAGGAGAATTATAAAGAGTTGAATCTATATGAAGGAAGAGAAAGCCTTTCCTAGAGTACTCATTGTAAATGAAATTCGGGACAACATTCCAAACAGTGAGAGTTTGAGAATGAATTCTATAATTTGCCAACTAGTCAGCCACAACTATTACCCTACCTAAATATATGAGACACTATGAAATTCATTAAAGAGATGATTTTAGAGCAGTAGATCCACTTGTTTAAGAGCTATCAAGGAAGTTTTGCCTTACCCTTGAAATTTCCACCACCAGAGCAAAGTCACTTTCAAGCCAAATGGAGTTCCAACCTCTTTTGTGAGCAAATTCAATGGCCAAGATTGTTGTCTGTAACTCGGCAAACAGAACATCTCTGTTATCAAAAAAGTCAGCAAAACAAGCCAAGAACTCCCCCTTATGATCTCTAAAAATAGCACATTTCCCTATAGGACCAGGAGCACCATGGGCTGCCCCATCAGAAATGATTTTTAACCTTCCTCTAAGATGAGGATACCACATAACCTCAATTATTGGAGGAGCCTTTTGGTAGTTGACATCAATGCTTACAGACTTGATGATTCTGAAATCTTAAAGAGAAGGCTTAGACTGAGCCTTAGAACTGGTTGCCAGAAGTTGATATAGCCCTTTTTGCCTTAGCCAAAGCTTGAGCGAGATAGTAATTCTTTTATTTTCAAACATAATTTGATTTCTACAATACCAAATTGTTATCACAATATGCACTATGCTAGCAACCAAATGATCCTTAATTTGAGGGCTCCACTTCCTGTTACACACTAGAAGAATAAAAGTAATAGATGAAGTATCTAGTTGAATAGAGAAAATGTGATTGAGCCAGTTCCAAAGGTAAACAACCAAAGAGCAAGGAATGAAGATGTGATTAGATGTTTGAAGCATAAAATTCCAATTCAAAGTGTCAAAAGCTTTCCTAACATCAAGCTTAATGTTCAAATTTCCCCCAAAAACTTTATGATCCAACAGGTTGATGGCTTCAGAAGCAATACAAATGCAATCATGGATATGTCTTTCTCTTATGAAGTCTCTCTATTGAGGAGACACAATTCTAGAAGCAATATCAGCCAGTATATCTGCAAGAACTTTGGATATTATTTTGAATTGGAAGTTAGCTAAAACATTAGGCCTATAGTTATCTATTTTACGAGCATTTGCAAATTTAGGGATCAAGATCACATTTTTGGAGTTTATATTAGGAAGCGCCAGCTTTGAGTGAAGAATTGAGCTACAGAATTACAAACATAAATATCCCAAAAAGATTGGTAGAAACAACCACCAAAACCATTTGGCATAGGAGCTCCTTCATAATTCATAGAGAAAACAACAGCCTTCACTTCCTCATCAATAGGGATTCTGACCAGTAATAGGTTCTCTTCTTCCTTAACCAGATTGAGTATGACCTCCTGAATCAACTAGTTAGGTATAGTTTTGTTTGTAGAAGCAAAGAGATCGGTGAAATAACCAAGAGCATGACTAGCAATGTCCTCATGATAAGTTAGAATTGTGTCACCATTCTTCAAAGTAGACATAGACTTAGAAACATGTCTAATTTTAGTAACCCTGTGGAAAAAGTAGTGTTTCTATCACCACTTATCTGCCAATTGAGTCTTGATTTCTCCATCCAAAACTCTTCTTCCATCATTAAAGCTTTCAATAAGTTAGATTGAGCAGCAACTTCTTGATCCAACATACCCTGATTAGGACCATAATCATTTATGTTGTTTTGGATTAATTCCATATCAGTCATTGCTTCTTGAACTCTGAGGTGTACATTTCCAAACATATTTAAATTCCAAGATTTAAGCTCATTCTTAAGCCTTTTTAACTTTTGAGCCAAGATGAGCATAGGGCTACTAACAATTTTATTTCTCCAATCATCAAAGATATCTATTTCCATATATGATGCACTACAAGAAATTTGTCATATACCTACAAACAAAAATCGTCGGTAAAAGATAAAAAATCGTAGATATAGCACAAAAAACTTTTACCTACGGACGTTTTTGTCCGTCGTATTTAAGTCGTTATACCTACGATTTTTCACTATCACTATAGGTTTTAGTGGTGGTAGTTTGGGGCGTGGGTATAAATCTTCAACCTATATCTTTGGATTATGTCCGTCGGTATAGATGTTTATACCTATAGATTTCCCTATCACTATAACTTTTAGTGATGGTAGTCAGAATGTAGGTATAAGACTAAAACTTATACCTTCAACGTTTATCCATCACTATAGATGAGTATTTTTTTCTTATACCTACGGTTTTATTTTATTGGTATAAATATTGGTGATAATAAAATAGTCATACATATACCCACAGTTTCATTTCGGCATGTTTTAGTAACTGATGGTAATATCAAATCATAATAAGAATATATAATGAAAAAATAAATAATAAGCACATCATTATATTTAAAATTAGAAAAGTCATAAAATCTGATGAAATACATGCGTTACATATATCAACGTAAAAATACATAACTACATATACCATACACATAAAAAGTTTTATAATCCTAAAAATGGTCCATCTAAATAGATACAGATTGTGTTTTCAGAAAATACGAAAAGGTCATTTCCCGAGTTTTTGTATAAAAAAAATTAGTTGTCTAATTTTCACTTGCAAGGAATAAAAAGGATATCAATGAATGAATAAAATAACCCAATGAAAAACTCTAGTAATCAAAATTGTTATATTATATTCATTATCTTCATTACAATTTTGAATTTGGAGAACAAAAGGAAGTTATGGTAGTGGAAGAATCTTGAACTTATTGAAAGCAAAAACAAAATAATACAAGTTAGTGAACTATTTTAGTATACACAAATTAATGTGATTTATTTTGTCTTGCAATCTAGCCTCATATGCCAAATGAATCACCAAATGCATCATTAAGAGTAAAAAGGAGGAATCACCAAATGCATCATTAAGAGTAAAAAGGATGGAGGAAAAATAATTTGTAGGTGACAAAGTATTGTACCTATACGAGACTTCAATTGCTCTAGAAAGTCAACATTAAGCTCCAAATAGTCCTATTGCATTCAAAGATGTATCACACACACTTGCAACATCATTATTTGTCTGCAATAACAAAATAAAGCATTTTGTTGAAACAATCAATAAACATTAATAATTACAACAATTGTTAAAAAAAACTACACATATGCGTCTTTTGAATTGATTAAGAATGAACAAATCCAATGAGATCAATAACATAACATAAGAAGCAAATCTCTTTAAAGATGATAGACTTCTCTACCTTTGAAAAGCTTCCATGGTAAGAGTTCCTCATATCAACTTAAGTGGGATCCTTGATGCCACTATAACTCAAATGAATAAATAAAAGTGACATGTTACAATATTTATGAGCCTAACCAAATACCAGAAAACAAAATAAGCAATAACACTCTCACACTATTCAGGAAACATGAACATAATGGATGTACATTTAGAATTAGAAGTACTTAGTAAAGCTTCTCTTTCAAGAACTAATATATAGGCTTACTTGACATTTTTTTTGTCTTGGATGAAACTTCTGCATGAATGAGACGAAATAAATGAATATGTACCTCCATAATTAAAAAATCATTAGATACTAAGATATTTGCAGCAATGTTTACTAGCATAATGCTATCCTTTATAATTTATGTGGAACATACAATTTATATAAAGAAAACACAAAATAAGCAAATTATACAATATAGTTTTATTGTCAATATGAAGTATTTGCTATAATGATTTAGATGATAATCACTAATGTCCAACATATTCCAACATACCAACATGTGTGGCAGCACTCGTGCAATGAAAGCACTTTCAACATGTTAGTTTAAAAAGTATTTCATCTAATAAATAAAAATGTATTTCAAAGATCCTTGTTTATACATGAATATGTTAATTCTTATAAATTTCTATGCAGTAGTATGGATCATAGTAAACACAGATGGGGCAGCTTTTGGTTCTCCAGGTCAGGCTGTTGGGGCTGGCATCTTTAGAAATGCTAATGGTAATTTTATTGCTTGCTTTGCTGATTACTTTGAGATAAAGGATGCTCTTTATGCTGAATTTAAAGCAGCATTGATGGTTGTGGAGTTTGCTAAACAGAAAGGCTGGAATTCGATATGGTTAGAATGTGATTATTCTCTAGTCGTGGATATGTTTAAGGGGGAAGCAAAGGTGTCTTGGAAGCTTGCAGCTAAGTGGTGTAGATGCAGAACTAGCTTGTCCTCCATGAACTTTCATGTCTCTCACATTTTTAGAGAAGAAAATGCTTGTGCAGATAGGCTGGCTAAGTTTGGTGTAAAATCTAAGACATTTACTTGGTGGAATGAGATTCCTTCTTTCATTCATTATGAATTTTCTAGAAATTGGTTGGGCCTACCCAACTATAGGTTCAAGAACATGTAAGGTTGCTACTAGGTTTCTTCTTGACTATTAATAATATATATAATGCTTGGCACTTTCGATAAAAAAAAAATGTAGTAGTATAAAAAAATCAAAAAAAAAAGACTAGAAATCCCCTTAACATCAATTTTTTTTTTAAAAAAAATAGTAACAATAAAATCTAAGATCCTTAACTAACAACTAAGTAATTCCATCATACACAACAAACAAACCACAAATATCATCAGATATTGGATAGAAATATCCTTCAAAATAAAGAATGCATCTTATCAATCCATGCAAAGAAATATTAGCAATTTGTACAAAGAGGATTGAGATATCTAGATAAATGAAAGAGTTTGTTATTACACTATGTGAGGAAGGGTAGAATTGGAAGAAGGGAAAATGAGATGTATAGGCTTGGGAAGGGAACATATGTGTATGGGAGGCTATATAATTTGGGGTGAGGAGAATGGGGAAGTCAGTTAGAAACTTGGGAGTATATTCAGCATTTTTTGTGGGGAAGAGACTGCTCTAGGAATCTCTGAAGGAGCTTAGCTCTGGGGTTACAAGATACTTCTTTATAATACATTCAGTTCACTAAATAATACTTATATATCCTCATTCAAATTTATCGGCTCCTAACATAATTCCTTTTACACCTGCAAAAGATAATCTTAAATATGTACAAATCCTAAGTGTAGAACAAGCTAAGAGCACAGTTGCTGCTGGTAAGAAATTTCCATGAATAACTTTAGTTTTTTTCAACTTATAAACTTATATAATCAATTCAATAGACAACAATAGCATGAAAAAGAGAGAAAAAAAATGAGGAAAGTAAATAAAAAGTTAACAACAGCATATAAGGTGTGTATCATTTAATTTCATTTTTTTTATTGAAACAATCTATAATTATTAATCACATTGGATATATAAATAATGTGTGCTTTCAATAATTAGAGATAAAATACTACCTTACCATCACTATAATAAATTTGTCATATATCTACAGACATTTATAGTAACAATCTTAATAATCCCTAATATGGTCACTGAAAGTGATAACTGTATGCTTACTAAGATTCCCTCCTCAGATGAAATCAAGGATGCGGTGTTTGCTATGAAAGGTGAAGGAGCCCCTGGCCCTGATGGATTTGGGGGCTGTTTTTATCAGGAGTTTTGGGAGATTGTTGGTGTTGATGTCTGCAATTCGGTTACTCAATTCTTCACTCAATCTTGGATGCTTCCCAACCTTAATTCCAACTCAGTGGTGCTTCTTCCAAAATTCCTTGGGGCTGATAAGATTGAGGACTTCAGGCCTATTGTCTTGGCCAACTTCCAATTCAAGGTAATCTCCAAGGTTCTGGCTGATAGGTTGGCTGTTGTGGCTCCTAGTATTGTCTCCAGCCAGCAAAGAGGATTTGTAAAAGGTAGACAAATCACTGATTGCATCTGCATTGCCTCAGAAGCAGTTAATCTTCTGGATCACAAGACCTTTGGTGGTAATCTGGCTATAAAATTGGATGTTAGGAAAGCATTTGACACAATTGATTGGGATTTCTTGCTGGCTACTCTTCATGCTTTTGGGTTTGATAGTAAATTCATTCATTGGATCAAAGTCATTTTAACCTCAGCCAAGCTTTCCATTGTGGTAAATGGGCATAGTGTGGGATTCTTTCCTTGCAAAAGAGGTGTTAGACAAGGTGACCCTTTGTCCCCTCTCCTTTTTTGTTTAGCTGAGGATGTCCTTAGCAAAGGTATATCAAAGCTAATTGTTGAGGGGAAGTTGAGTGCCATCTCTGGTCCTAGGAATATCTCCACCCCTAGCCATGTTCTGTTTGCTGATGATATCCTCATCTTTTGTAAAGGATTAAAAAGAGAAATCCTGGCCTTGAATAACCTGATTTCTTCCTATGCCCAAGTAGGGGTGTAAGCGGTTCCGGTTTAAACCGCGAAACCGATGGAACCGAACCAAACCAAACCGCAAAATGTGGTTTGGTTCGGTTTCGCGGTTCGGTTCGGTTATTTTTTTAAGGAACCGTTTATGTTCGGTTCGGTTTATGGTTTTAGAAATTTAGGAACCGTTAGAACCGAACCGAACCGCATATTAAAGAAATATATACTAGGGATTAAGAAATAATATTTTATTATTGTTTAAATTCTTCAACCAATTTTCTAGCTTAAATTATCAATTTTTGTGTGAATTAAAGTGTTACATATGTTACTAAATTGTTATTAAGTTAGTATTATATATGCTATTAGTTACTAAATTGTGTCCTAATGTCTTATGATATGGAACATATTTTCCAACTTTTGTGATATTGAGTTTGAAACCAACATATATCATATATTGTTATACATGTATTGTTACATGTGTTACTAATTATGAAATGTAAGGTTATAAATATAACTATTATATTTTTACTAATTGATATATATGTTACTAATCATCAAGTGTATTGTTAGATATGATTCATAATTTTCTATAATAATAGTAGTAACATTTATCATTTTATGATAAACAATATCTCTTGCAACACATTTTGATTTTCAGTCTTGTAATACATTTTGAATTTTCAATTGATGAAATATTTTTTATAAAAATTAAATGTAAAAACCGTGGAACCGAACCATTCAAGAGCGGTTCGGTTCGGTTCTTATAGTTAAAGTTGCGGTTAATTGAGCGGAACCGAACCATATGTTTTTGATCGGTTCGGTCACTAAAATGCACCAAAAACCGAACTGAACCGAATTTTTACACTCCTATGCCCAAGCTTCTGGTCAGCACATTAGTCTTGATAAATGTAAGTGCTATTCTACTGAAGCAAATGCTAGAAAATTATCCAATTTGGCTTCTTGGTTGGGTTTCACAGCAGGCAGGCTCCCCTTCTTCTACTTGGGGGTCCCTCTCTTCAGAGGCAAGCCTAGGACTATTCATTTGCAGCCTTTAGCTAATAGGATTATCACTAAGCTTTCCAAATGGAAGGGTTCCTCGCTATCTATTATGGGAAGGGTTGAGTCGGTGAAGTCAATAATCCACAACATGCTAGCCTATAGCTTCCATGTCTATGCTTGGCCCTCTACCTTGCTGAATTCTGTGGATCAGAGCATTAGGAACTTTATCTGGTCAGGGGATTCGAAGGTGAGGAAATTAGTCATAGTTGCTTGGAATAAATTATGCTATCCAGTGAAGGAGGGTGGTCTTGGCTTAAGATCCACCTCTGACCTTAATCAGGCTGCAATCCTGAAGCTAGCTTGGGTCATGAAATCTTCTAATCAGGAATGGGCCTCCTTCTACAAATTGAGATTCTATAAGGCTGGTGACCTGAGGGCTAGCTTTGTGAAGTCCTCTGTGTGGCCTGGCATTAAAAAAATTTGGCAAATGATTATTGACAACTCCATCTGGCTTGTGGGAAATGGATCAAAAACCATATTTTGGTCTGATAATTGGCTAGGTGAGCCCTTGGTGGATACACTGTCCATTCCTCCTCAGACTCACACAACCCTGGCAGCCTCAGTTGTTGATTTTATTCATGACCATAAATGAACTATACCTTCTTGGATGGCTCATAATTTTCCTTCAATTACTGATGCAATGGCTACAATCCAGATTAATCAGGATATGAATGATGAATTGGTCTGGAAGCACTCTAGTGGTGGGAAGCTCACTCTCAAGAATGCTTATAGCTTCTTCAAGCCTGGAATTAGCCAATTGAGTTGGTGCAAATTGATTTGGTCCTCATCCATTCCTCCTATGAAATCCTTCAATACTTGGAGGCTTATCAATAATAAAATGCCTACAAATGAGAACCTTCAAAAAAGAGGGATCTCTATGGCCTCTATTTGCACCCTTTGCCATGCTGCAGCAGAAACTTCTCTGCATTTGTTCCTCCACTGTCCCTATGTTGTTCCTCTTTGGAACTGGCTAGATAACCTTCTTGGTAAGAATATTGAGAGGTCCTCTGTTGCTGCTCTTCTTCAACTGCCTAGCAACACATGGAGTCATTAGCTTACTGAGGTGATAATAGCCTATATTGTGAGCACAATCTCAACAATTTGGCACTGCAAAAACCATGGTAGGTTTGAAGACAAGTCTCTTAGTACTGCCTAGGCCTTGGCAAGGATCCAAAGGGACACTACAATGATTGGCAACTTATCTAAGGCAACTGCTAACCCCTACATGGAAGAGCTTATATTGCCTAGAGCCTTTGGAGTCTATCCAAAGTACACCTTGGCCCCTGTCATTACGGAAGTGAGGTGGCTCCTCCTTAAGCCTGGTTGGGTGAAGATTAACACTGATGGGGTTGCCCATGGCTCCCCCGGTCATGTTGGAGGTGGTGGTATTTTCAGAGACTGCCATGGGGAAATGTTGGGTTGTTTTGCAATTTATATGAACATCCAAGACTCTCTCTATGCCGAATTGTTTGCTACAATCTTGGCAATAGCCATGGCTAAAAGGAAAGGTTGGTATGCAGTTTGGCTTGAGTGCGACTCAAGTATGGTTGTTGACATATTCAAAGGGAAATTCCAAGTTCCTTGGAAATTAAGGAACACTTGGAGTAAATGTTGTTGCAATCTAAATGTTTTGAATTTCAGAATTACTCATATTTATAGAGAAGGCAATGCTTGTGCCGATAAGCTTGCTTCATTCGGTGTGAATTCCAGGGTTAACTCTTGGTGGAACTCAACCCCCTCTTTTCTTTTGCACTAATTCAATAGGAATAGGCTTTTATTGCCTAACTATAGATTCAAACATATGTAATCTCCTCTTTTCAATGAAATTTTCGGGTGTGTCGTCACCCTTTATAAAAAAAATATCTATATAAAATATAATACTTTATGCTTGATATATACAATGATTATTTACATACAATAAAGACGTAGCATATCATCAACTAGAACATGTCGTATTTTTTATAATATATACCTTTATGAAATTATTCTCTTTTATACCTAAAAATTTGTATATTATAAATTAAAGTAAGGATAACTAAAAACATAAGAATATATTAAGCATAAAATAAATAATTGTACACATAATTCTATTGTAATTTACAACATGAAAATACGTAACTTTTAAGATAGTTTAATAAGGCATAAATGTCTCTTAATACTTATGAACCTAGATTTCAATGCCAAATAAAATAATTTCAAGTAGTATATAGTATATACACTACTTAAGTTTCTCGGAGAAAAATAGTAATCAAAGATACAAATTATTCATACATGAATTTCATAATTGTTTTGAAGGTGTGTAAAGTTTATACTATTCATGTAAAAAATTCAAATTAAATTTTCTATAATCATTACATATATTTATTTATATTATTTTTGTCAGTAGTATATATTCTGTGTGGATAGGAGACATAAAACATTATTTCATAACCAAAAATAGTGGATAAATTACTTAAAGTCAATTTTGAACTTTTCAAGAACAAATGAGGAGAAAAACTCAGTGCCGATATAAGGTAATTCTCCGAAACATTAGAGTTATAAAAAAATATTCTGAATTATTATATTTTTATAAATTTAGAAAATTGTTATGAGTTAGAAACTATTAATATTTAGGTACTTTGCAAAAAAGTCAAATTTGATTAATAAGCTTGAAAAAAATTCAATCATTTCAAAAAATTAATAACTTATTAACATCAAAGTCCTTTTTAATTAGAAATTAATCTTCCGAATTTTTTACGAAATTAATACTAAAGATACACAAATAATTTCAAAAATAATAATAACAATTATAAATAGAATACTCAAATGTGTGAAAGGCTAATTATATCCGGCCTCCAAAAAGTTTTAAAAGGTAGTAACAATATATAAATTTGCTAAGATCAAAAATAAAAAATATATTTGAAATTAAATGTAATTATATGCAAAACTAATCTCACATATTTCTTATATTCTTATGGGATCATGAAGTTTGTCTAAATATCATATCAAGATCTCTATTTTTGTATATGATGATAAGTTTATAATTTGTTTCTAATTATTTGAAAGCACGTACTATTTATTACTATTTATAAATGCAATGTGACTTAATAATTTTACATTTTTCTAATAAATAAACACAAAAGTATAATTAAATGTTAAAAGTACCCATATCTATATAAAAATAATACGTGTCCATGATATATAACATTTATTTAAATACAATAAAGACAGCATAAAAATAAGTAGGACATATTTTTTTATAAAATATACCTTTATAAAATTGTCATATTTTATAACTAAAAGTTTGCATATTATAATTTAAAGTACAAATAACTAAAAACATAAGAATATATTAAGCATAAAATAAATTGATGTACAAACAATTTTACTTTAATTACAACATAAAAATACATATCCTTTAGGATGTTTTAATAAGGCATAGAAGACTCATAATTCTTATGAACCTAGATTTTAATATCAAATAAAAAAATTTCAAATAGTTTGTCTAATAGTTAAGTTTCTCGGGTAAAAATAACTATCAAAAGTATAGGTTAGCTGCACATGAATTTCATAATTATTTTGAAGTGATGAAAAATTTATACTATTTGATTAAATTAAATTTTCTATTATTCATTTCATATATTTATTTATGTTATTTTTGCCACGAATATCTATCATGTGTGAAGCAAGAGACATAAGATTATTTAATAACTAAAATGAGGTGATAACTTCAAATCAATTTTGAAGTTTTTCAAGAACAAATGAGAAGCAAAAACACATGGTGACATGATAAGGAGTTTCTCTAGAACAATGATTCTCAATTATTACATTCTTATAAATTTAGAAATTTGCTATGAGTTAGAAATTATTATGATTTGGTTGACTTTGAAAAAAAAATTGACTAGTGTCTCTAAGTTTTTTAGGTTATATAATTGATTACTTTCCAATGTATTATAAAGGAAAAGATAATATTTTCCTTATAAAAAGATTTGAAACTATCTTCTGTCAACCGTTTTATTAAGGAACTGTCAAAAATTAAGTAGGAATGTTATTGATAGAAAAATGTCCAAAACAACTAAACAGACAAGGATAAAAGATACACGCCAAAGAATATATTTTTCCCCAAAAAAGAGAAGGAGAAAAATATCTTCAATAATGATATGATAAAGTTATAATTCTTTAAAACTAATGGTTTATTCTTAAGTTAAGTATAGTTTTAGTATTTATAGTTTATTATTAATTAATAAAATAGTTCATGCATGGATGACATAATATTTTTACAGTATATGTACACTCTTAAATAAAAATAATATACCTAAATGATATATTAGTGATATAAAACTTTATATTGAAGATGAATAAATGTTAAATTTTTATTAGTTATATATTAAAGCACAATTCTTAGTTTATAAGTTCTTTCATTATAATTTTTTAATATTGAATTAATTTTGTGGTTTTTGTTATTAATAGCAACGAAATCAGAGAGCAGAGAGAAGGCATTATATATATAACTAATGCACCACGCAATTGTTTTATTTTGTAATTATTTTTTCCATAAAATTTTATTTTGTTGCAAAAATAGTATGATATATAGGGAATCTTAATGTTGTGGAGTGTGAACGAGTTTGTATATTTTGCGGGGAAGAAGGTAATAAATACTATAATTAATGAGTTTTGAGAAAAAACCAATTAAAAATAATTAATCACAAACAATATAACAAAATTAACAAAAAAAACAATATAAAAACAAATCATGACTTTGACTAAGAATAATGACTATTTAATGTAATTGTTTTTTTGGGTGCTTTGCACCTTTTGCTTTAAAAAAATGTAATTGTGGACATCTAACTTCTTTTTATAAAGGCTAGAGGAACAAAACAGAAGAAAAGGAATTAATCCAAATTTACAAGTTAGATGTAATTGTTGAAATCTAAATTTTTTTTTTTTTTTTTTATGGCAAAGGTGCAACTACACCCAGCTAATATATAAAGGAAGATTCATACAAGAGCCTTAAAAAGTAAATAACAAATTGCTAAACCTGTAACTAAGGAGACCTTGTTAAAATGGTAGAATGTACAGATTAATTTCTTGATGAAACAAGAGAGATGAGAAAAGAGAATATCATTCATTGAATACAGAATATATGAAAATACAAAATTGCATTGAATCCTTTATATAAAGGATGAAAGACTAATTACCCTAACCGAACTAACTAACCAACTAACAAAAGGTAAATTATTTTAACATTCCCCTGCAAGCTGGAATGTATTAAACATTCCAAACTTGAAATAATTGTATTGAACACGATGATATACTCTGATACCTCATCTTGCTGGTGAGTGAATCTTCATCTCCCATTCATGAAATTTGAATGTGAAACAACACTGACGCTTAACCACCATAGACAGAAGCAACTTCATCCAAAGCTTAACCATCTATTTTGACAAAAGCTTAACCAACCAAACCAACTATAATGAATGAAAATGAAAGAGAGAAAATAAAATGGACCTTAATCTTGATCCAATATGTTACTATAAAGAAGAAAAGTACACACTTTAACAATATTGTGTGTTTGATGAGAGAGGGTAAAAAAATAGAGCAATATAGAAAAGAGATAATTTGGCGGTAGATGATGAAGAATAAGAAGAAAAAGATGTAAAGTGACCAAGAATTTTAAGAACTCTAAAAGATCTCAAATTAGAGGGAAACTTGCATATTGCTTGATAATATTCATATACCAACATTAGCAGTTTCATAAACATAATTGAATGAAACTTTTCTCACCCTTCTTTGCTTCTGAGTGTTGCTACTTGTTACAAATTTAAAAGCAAGAAGTTGTAGAAACTTTTGAGAAGAAAATATGCACTAATTTTTTATTACTTTGCAAGAAATAAAATGAATATGCCTCTTTGATTAGTAATCAACACAAAGGTCTATACAAAGCTGTTGGCATGAATTTTCTTGGAAATCTTGAAATGTAAGAACGTTTGGTATAGAAACTGCACAGTCATTAGGTGCCTCAATTTTACTCTTTACTTCAACTATTTTACAAATATAAGCTTGTTGCACAAGTGTTGTATTAGCACTTATATTTTCCACCTTTTCCCTTGAACCACCATTGTATGTTGAATTTCCAAGAGCAAGAGTAATATTTACTTCTTTATCTTCAATAATACCCTTAGTAGAATCCAAGATTGTTGTTTCTTCCCTTCTTCTTTTTTTATCGACTACATCATTGCTGAGATTGAATTTAATGGTGCATAATTGTTGATGTTGGAAGTGAGGGACAATGTTGAGCAGGTCTTGCTGCATTAGAGTTAGCAAAAGATATAGAAATGGTGGAAAACTTGCAAACACCATGATGCATAGATAAAGAAATAGAAACAAATGGAACTGAATGATGATAGTTCATTGTTTAATTTTAGAAGGATAGAAGTTTAAGCGAAAGCGATCAAAACAATAATCATTGCTCTGATACCATGTTAAAATGGTAGAATACACAGACTAATTTCTTGGTGAAACAAGAAAGATGAGAAAATAGAATATCATTCAATGAATATAGAATAGATGAAAATACAAAATTGCATTGAATTCTTTATATAAAGGATGAAAAAACTAACTACCATAACCAAACTAACTAACCAACTAACAAAAACTAAACTATTTTAACAGGCCTAGTCTATTTATATTGTACTCTTCCTTTATAAAAGAAGGAATTTGGTTCTAAGAAGAATTTGGCCTTGAATCTATAGCATAGTTAGCTAAATTATCAGCAAAATTAGTTGACATCTAACTTGTAAACATTCAAAAAAATTATATTCCCTTAGCCTATAGGTAAAGAATTAATCTTTTTCGAGATATATAGCTGTCTCTCTCAATAAGTATTGCTCTCAGTAATCAAACTTTCAAAAAACACCTGTCTATTTTATTTCAAATATAGTTTAGATATAAAATGATATTGCTTCAAATGCCACATAACATGCCTATATGTCCCACATTTGGATTTCTTGAAGCCTTCGACTTGGGAGCATTAGAGCCTTCAAGATTTTTGTAATTTTAGAAAATTAATAAGAAATTTTATAATTTGAGACAAACTATTAATATCTTTATATATAAGAGAAAAGGGATATATATATATCCATCATTTTCTGGTTCAAATATTGATCTATTATTGATAAGATTTTCTAATCTAATCAACATTCCATAAGATAAAGATTTAAAAAAAGAAGTGGTTGCTAAGCTACTAATATCATATAAGAGTAAAAATATTGTATAAGATAAACAAGAAATATCGTATATTTTAAGAGGAATAAAAATTAATTCGTTAACATGATCGTTAAAAACCCTTACTTTTTTTACTTACCTATCTCATTTATGCACCAAATGCATTTATTGGTAAGACCATAACTTATTTAAAATTGCATTCCACAATCCCATTAGGATTGCAATTGTTGTCTGATTTCCCATAATTGTGGTAAAAGCTACCTAATTGTAACCACAGTTAATATACATATACATACACATATATACATATACACATATACATACACATATATTTCATCCACACTAATAAGCTAACATGGCATTGCTTCCTAGACTATTAGTTCTCCCCTTAATGTTATTTATTAGCTGCTCTTTCAAGCTCACAGGAGCCACAGATTGTGGTGGGAAGAGAATTAGAACTCATCTCACTGTTGGTAAAGGTAAAAATGTAGCATTCAATACTATTCAAGCTGCAATTGATTCTATAAGGCAGAACAATAACAAGTGGGTTCAGATTAACATACATGCTGGCACGTACAAGTAAGTTGTATTTTTTTTTATATTTACATAAAATCAATGATTATAGTGTTTATCAACTGAGCCTTCGTCTAGTGTAGTTACTGCATGTATTCTAACATCAAATGTTAAGATTTGATCAGTAGGGGCAACATTGCCATCATGTACAAATCAAATTATTTGTTTGGAATTGATGATCATTTGTAACTTCAAATTCTATATAAACTCTTTATTGTGTATGGGTTTAGCATTGATATAGCCATTCAATAGATTTTGCTTATAAAAAGGATAGATACTACTTCCTATGAGGGGTAACCTTGATACTCGAAACAAATTAGCAATAAGAATACCAACACAAGGAAAAAATATAGACTTTTAATTTTTAATATTTAAATTTTGTCAGTAATTGATAATTATTCTGTATGTAGGGAGATGATTAATATATCTTTAGATAAGCCATGCATAATCTTAAAAGGAGCCGGTAGCAAGAACACGATCATCCAATACAATCCCCACCAAGTAAATGGTGATTGGAATCCAACGTTTTCTTCTTCTCCACCCAATGTGGTTGTGCTTGGCATTACCATCAAGGTAAACACATACACTTATAAATATATATATAAATAAATTGTAACGATTTGATACTGCTCTAAACTAATCTTTGTTGTTAATGTATGAATGGGTATTTACAGAACACATTTGGTGTTGGGTCACAAGCAGTAGCAGCAGCCATATTTGGAGATAAATCGGTCTTTTATAACTGTAGATTCTATGGCTTTCAAGACACTTTGCTTGATTCAAATGGACGCCATTATTTTAAAAATTGCTACATTGAAGGTGAAGTTGATTTCATTTTTGGTAGTGGCCAATCCTATTATGAGGTAATAATATACATATATTTTTATTAGAATGAACCAAAGTTTTAAATGGGTTACAGAAATATCAAAAATAATGAAGCATGTGGATTTAACATGGTTTGTCATTTGTTGTGGTAGGATTGTGTGATTAATGCTACAGGACCAATATCTCCACCAGCTTTTATAACTGCCCAATATCGTGATTCAGAAAATGACACGAGTGGTTTTATATTTAGACGAGGTTCTGTTATTGGAAACAGTGGCAATGTAAAATTAGGAAGAGCTTATGGTCCATACTCTAGAGTTATATTTTATGAAACACATTTTTCATCAGCGGTAACCTCTGAAAGATGGAATGCTTGGAATTTTAAAGGCAATGAGTAAGTTTCACTTCTTTTTTTCTTTTTCTTTTTAAAGCAAATGTGACAATATAAAGATTTATAACTCTACCTATTCTTTACAAAATGTAATATTTATGCATTATCAATATAAAAATTTATATACGGTAAGTATATTATCATAATTCATATCTATTACTTTTTTGAAAGGACAATAATGATAAAACATGACTTGTGAATAATAAAGTGAAATTGTGTAAAACTCATCAATTGTTTTTTCCCTTATATATATATACCTAACGACTTTCAATATTCATCAATTATTTTTTTAACATGTTTTATTGTGGCAGTCATTAATGTTGGTCCTTTTTCTTTTAATATAGATTGATCAATTAATTGTAGGAGTGGATACTAGTATTTTTTTTACCTAAAGAGAATATTTGTGAATTTATATCATTCCATATTTTTTTATGAGAAATTACACTGACACTCGATGATTTTTTTAGTGAAATTACATAAATCATCCTCAATTTTCTACACCTACATAAACCCCCTAATTTTTATACTTTCATTACATGGACCACTCATGCATGAGAAATAAGTGCAATCTTTTAAACAAAAAATGTGATAAATGTAATTAAGTTAAACAAAACATGGTATATCGTGGAAACAAGTCCAAATAATATATGAGTCGATACCTCATTATTATTTTTGGTTCTTTACGATATTAGTATAAGAGCAATTTAAACAATATCTCTTTAGAATTGTTGATGCATTTTGTAATAAAAAATAATAAAGATACATTGATTTATATATTATTTAGATTTTTCGTCTTAATATACGATGGTTTCTTTAACTTAATTGCATTTATCAAAAAATTTATTTAAAAAATTACACTTATTTCTCATGTAGGGGTGATAAGTATAATGAAAGTATAAAAAATATGGGAGGTTTTTGTAGGTATAAAAAAGTGAGGAGTAATTTGTATAATTTCACTAAAATTCAGGGGTGTTATAATTAACTCTATTTTTAACATCAACAATAATATAATGCCAATAAGAACTTATGGTCCTCACTCCAGAGTTAATATAAACTCCCAAAGATGATGGGTACTTGGAAAAATAGAGGCCAAGAGAAGGTTTCACTTTTTCAAGATGAATCTAATTGTAGTAATATTATATGCTCATTGAATTTCACTATCCATCCATTATTTTTTAACAGGTTTTTTATGTAGTCACATATTAATGGCCATCTTTTTCTTTTAAAATAAATGGTTCCATAGCATTATATGTACACTATTTTTTAGTTTGATATATGATAAGTTTTCTCCTAATTAGTTTGCTAATAAATTTATGCAGATCTCAGTTCACATATGCAGCAGTTAAATGTACAGGGCCAGGGACTCTTACATCACAAAAAGACCCATTGGAGAAAAACCTTGATGCTTCACAGTTAGAACAATTTTCTTTATCATCTTTCATTGATAATGATGGTTGGTTGTCCAAATTACCCATTAGTATTTTGTAATATGATATGCTATTAAGTAAATTGTTTATTTAATTGGTGTTCTAAATTTTAACCGGCTTGAATGTCATCCCATTGATGTTATCGAACTTGTCTCAAATTTTTAGAGGAGGGGTAGAATTGAGTTTTCAAAAACTTTGATAATTTTTTATTCTATAATCTGGTTTTAAAAAACTCCTTCAAAATATAAATGCAACGCCAAAGACTATAGATAGAGTTAAAACAAATGCATTATAATAAGCCTTTTATTGATAGAATTAAATTATATGTGTGTCTTCTGGTCATAAATAATCACTTTATGAAAACAATTTATCCTGATACATATATAAGAACAAATAACAGAAGGCTGAGAAATACTTGTATTAATCTTTGAATAGTTTACGACGAAATCCAAATTGAAAATAAAGCAATTATAAACATGTGTGGTGGGTGCCTGATGAACCCTTCCGCTAGGGTTTGATTCCAAAGATACGAGATCTTAATTTATGCAACAATCATGAACATCAACAAACCAATCATTTCATGGAGTTTCCTAGGAAACATAACTGATTCTTCACCCAATGCCATCTCTTCTTCTCCGAAAAATTGGAATCTCTACAAAAGAAAAAATCCTATGCTCAAGCCCTCCAAAACACTTGTGACATTCCTATCTCTCAACTCCCTCAATCCTGTATAAAAGGGGATGTTATTGCGATTAAAATTCTGGAGGAGGATTATCAGGCTGACTTGCAAAGATGCAAACACATCTTCATGGAAGGCGCATTCTCTCAAAGCAACCCCATGAAGTTCAATGAACTTAAATCCAAGCTCATATCTCTTTGGAGTATGGTTGGTAAATGGAGTATGGTATCATTGGGTAAAGGGTTTTACGATTTCTCTTTATCCTAAGTGGAAGACATGAGGAGTGTTTGTGCTATAGGTTCTTGGAGTCTTAAGCTTGGTTTTTTGATGCTCTCTCTCTGTACCCTAGACTTCAATCCAAGCCTTCAAAAAGTCACTCATTCCCAATGTTGGACAAAAATATTGGGTCTCCCTCAGGAGTATTGGAGTACGAGAATTATTTTCTCTATAGCGGGTGGCATTGGGACTCCAATTTCGTTGGATGGTGCAACTAGCAATAGATTTTTCAGCCACTTTGTAAGAGTTATGGTGGACATAGATTTGAAAGCCTCCCTGCCCAACCAGATTCTTGTAGAAAGAGAAGGCTTTGCCTTTTTTGTTTTGATTGAATATTAAAACCTCCCAGCCTTTTGTCTTGGATGCAACTCTATTGGACACCTACCCTCTAACTGTCGCAAATCAAAACATAGTGTTGGAAATGAAATTGTCCAACATATATTTTCCCCTTTTATTGAGGAAATCAAAGTTGTTGTTTTTGCTATGAACGGGGAAGGGGGCCCTGGACCTCATGGGTTTGGAGGTTGTTTTTATCAAACTTTTTGGGAAGTGGTTGGGATGTGTGTAAATCAGTTTCTCAATTCAAACACAGTGGTTCTTATTCCCAAGTCCCCTAGTGCAGACATAATTGAAGATTTCACGTTCATTGCCTTGGCTAATTTCTAATTCAAAATCATCACTAAAATCCTTGGTGATAGGCTTGCTGTAATAGCCCAAAAGATTATATCCACCAATCAGAGAGGCTTTATTAAAGACAGACACATCCAAGATTGTATTTGCATAGCCTATGAAGTTGTCAACCTTTTGGATAATAAAGTGTTTGGAGGAAACTTGGCCATTAAAATGGATATGAGAAAAGCATTTGATACTCTGGATTGGGAATTCTTGCTAGAAACTCTATCAGCTTTTGGCTTTAACAATAATTTCACTTAGTGGATTAATGTTATTTTGCTTTCTACTAAATTGTCCATTCAGGTCAATGGCGAGTCTGTGGGTTTTTTTAGCTGTTGTAGAGGTGTGAGGCAAGGTGATCCTCTTTCTCCTCTCCTTTTATGTATTTTTGAAGATGTTCTAAGAAGATGAATATCTAAGTTGTTTGGTGAAAGGAAAATCAGTATAATATCTGGTCTTAGGAGGTTGCAAACTACTAGTCATATGCTATATGCAGATGACATTTTAATATTTTGTAAAGGAATCAAAAGAGAGTTGCTAGCCCTTAAAGAGTTGATCAAGGATTATGCTTATGCCTCTGGCCAAGTTATCATTCCGAATAAGTGTAAATTATACACTTCTTCAGCCTCTACTAGGAAAAATTCTGAATTTTACCTCTTGGCTAGGATTTTCGGCCGGTTATCTCCCTTTCTCTTATTTGAGAGTGCCTTTGTTCAAAGGGAAGTCCAAGCGCATTCATCTACAATCCATTGTAACAGAATAGTAAACAAGCTATCTAAGTGGAAAGGATCCTCCATATCCATAATGGGCTGAGTCGAATTAGTGAAGTCCATAATTCATAGCATGATGCTTTATAGTTTTCATGTCTATTCTTGGCCTACACAACTGCTGAAATATGAGGATAATTGCATTAGGAATTTTATTTGGCCGAGAGACATAAAGGTCAAAAAATTGGTCACACTGGCTTGGCATCATGTTTGTGTGCATGCCAATGAAGGTGGTTTGAGGCTTAGGTCTGTGGCTGCTTTGAACAAAGCTGCTCTATTGAAGCTCTCTTGGGATATGTTATTCTCTTCTCAAGATTGGGCTATCTTTTATAGGCAAAGTGTCCATAAACATAGTAGACCTATTTCAACTTATGTCAAATCCTCTTATGGCCAGGCATTAAGACCAATTGGCATACTACAAATGATAACTCAATATGGCTAGTTGGCAATGGTAATCTCATGAATTATTGGAGGGACAACTGGCTTGGCTCCCCCTTGGTAGATTATTTGAGCATTCCTGCCCCAATTCAAACTTCTCTATCAGCTTTTGTGACTAACTTTCACTATGCCAGAATTGGTATTTAACAATGCTCATTCAACAACGCTTATATGTTGAACACGGTTAAATGTAAGGCGGAAGAGAATTAACAGCGCTGTTAAAGACCATGCTTCATATATTTAACAACACTTTTTCAATAAGCGCTGTTAAATGTGTTATCTTTAAAGCGCTTATTGAAGAAAGCGCTGTTAAAAGTGTTATCTTTAACAACGCTTATTGAAGCAAGCGTTGTTAAAGGTCATACTTCATGTATTTAACAGCGCTTCTTCGATAAGCGCTGTTAAAAGTATTATCTTTAATAACACTTCTTCAATAAGGCTGTTAAAGCTTCATATATTTAACAACACTTCTTCAATAAGCGCTATTAAATGCTTGTTTTAGTGAGCGAGAATCTTTTCAAATTCAAAAACAAAACCACACATAAAAATACATATCAATCAATTTATTATTTCTCTTACCTTTCTTCTTCTCCATAAGTTACATTGTTTTCTCTTTTTTTTTTAGTATCTCTCTTCAAACAAGTAATCGATTTTTGGTTGTTCTCTTCTTCAAGCATAAGGTAAATTGTTATCTTATTTTAAATTATTTATTTTTCTCTTCACTAATAGTGTAATCTTTATTTGTTGTGAAATTATGCAGCCGTGAACACTCATTTTTTTCTGGCCCAGAAAAAGCCCAAAACTATTTTAAATAAAAAATAATAGAATTGCAAAAATGTTTTCTAAAAAAATTAAATCTAAACGAGTGTTAGGATTCCTAAATCTAAGTAATTAGGTTAACCAAAATAAAAAAGAAGTCAAACATGTTATGTTAAAGTTCCTATATCTAAGTGATTAGGTTAACCAAAATTCAAATCTAAAGTAACTAAGTTCACAAAACATGATTTTTTTAAAAATAAAAAATAATAATAATAATTATTTCGAAAATGAAATAAATGGTAAACATAAGAGTTTCTAGAAGTTCATTTGAAAAACAAAACAAAGTAAAAACGAAAATTAAATAAATAATAAAAAGAGATCAAAACTAAATTGTTAAGATCGCACAAAAAAGGTGAGGAGTTTTATCTATAAAAATTGTGTTTAGCTAACTTTTAGGTTTTAGGTTAATATGAGGTTGATATAAATAGGACATTTAAGAAACTCTAGCAGTAATACACAAAAAGTCTCTGAAAACCAAAAAGATTATCAAACACACTCTTCCTTTTTGGAAATTGTGTAGGACTTATCAAAGTTCTTCATCTTATTGTCTCATTTTGGTTTGGAGTGATATTTATTGGCTCATTTTCTGCCAATTTATTACTCTATACAAAAATCTATATGTATTTATTGATCCAGACTACATAATTAGTGTGTTGTTTTTAGTGTGACAGACTCATTAATAAGTCACATGCATTAAATACACGACTGTGTGCATTCTATTATTCTATGTACCATAGTCTTACTGTTCATAAGTGCTCATTTATTGCTGACGCCACAACCACTATCAAGCTGACACGTGGCCATTCCACAGCTCCAGCCGCTAGTCCAGGAAGTTCAAGCAGAGCCACCGGTCAACAAGATCAGGCTCCGATTTCCGTGTGGTCAGTCCATAATTTCTACATCTAATCAAGTTACTTTATTTTTTGAGTTTTATTGTTTTCTACATTTTTATCCAATCATTATTATTTCTATAGCATAAAACCTGAATCATTTAATACAATTTGGAGGATCCTTTTGTTTCTTTTATTTTATTTATAATAATATGAAAGAGAAGTTAATCATAGTAATAAAATAATTAGTAATCGTAATGAAAAATAACTATTGATAAATTATTTGGATTAATTATGCATACTTCAACATGTTAAAAATAGCAAAACAAAAATTCATTTTTTATATATCCATCAATTAACCAAGTAATTTTGATAACTTATAAAAATTCTTTTCTTAAATAACTTGAAGTGACTAATTTTTTTTGAACATTTTATAAATAAAACATGACAATAAAAAATAGAGTAATTTTGAGATTTAATCAAAGATGGAGAGAAGGTCGTCCTGGAAGCCTCTCTCTTATCAGATCATATTCGATAGGTCGCGCTATGCCGTTTTTTTAATCGATGACTTCTCAAAATCAATTAAATTTCATTTTCTCAATTAAATAAATAACAAAAATTAATCAAATCAAAACTCTCTTCAATAATAAATAAAACTTGCAAAATAGATATTTTGGACTATAAATATATTTTCTTCAATTAAAATACATTCAACCAATAACACATTTTTCTACTTAAAGAACTACGTAAGCCTTGATTCTCTTAATAGGGATACGTAAGTCAATCTCACTAGGCAGAATAATAAAAAAAAAATTTCTTCATAATAATTAATTAGATAATTAAATAAAATAATAATAATATTAAAGTCATATATTTTAATGAAGGGTACCGCTTAAGGCGGGCGAGTAGGGTGCTAATATATTCCCTACCTCGTAAACGACTCCCGAACCTGGATATCAAAAATCCAAAAGCCCAAGGTAATTGGACTTAAAATATTTTTCTACATTTTTAACTATAAAAAATATAGTGGCGACTTTAAACAAAGTCGTGTAGCCGAAAATCAGGGCGCGACAACTGGCGACTTCACATGGACTTTTTTGAGAGAGTCCAACCCATAATCAAGAAATGTGTGACTGGTTATTTACCATTATTATTATTATTATTATTATTTATTTTGTTGATTAGTTAATTTCCAATAATATTGCATGTTAAATTATTAATTATATGTATAAATTATATGCTTAATTTTAATTGTATGTATAAATATAAAAATTGCATGCTTAATTATTAATATGAATTATATTCTTAATTTTAATTGTATGTATAAATATGAAAATTGCATATTTAATTATTAATTGTATGTATAAATATGAAAATTGCATCATTAATTATTAATTATATGTTATAAATATGAAAGTTGCATGCTTAATTATTAATTGGATGTAAAAATATGAGAACTGCAAGCTTAATTATTAATTATATGTTATAAATATGAAAATTACATGCTTAATTAGTAGTCGTATGAATTACATATATAATTATTAGTTGTATGTATAGATATATATTATATGCTTAATAATTAATTGTATGAATTGCATGCTTAATTAGTAATTTTATGTTGCACATACCAATTATGTGTGCATGTATGTATTGTTTTTATAATTATGTGATATATAATGTACACATTTTAGACACATATATGACCTACACCTAGGTATTAGTGATGCCTTTTTGGATATAGGGGACATTAGCCTCACTGGTCGTGGTCTTTACCGCTTCTAAGTGTTAGTGATATGAACCACTCATATTATTATCTCTTATTATTAGTTAGCCGCTCGAGCTGGTCTCCTGTTTCTAACATCATAATATTTGAGTTTCTCTATTTGAGAGAGATGCATTTTGGGAATCTAGAACTTGTCAAGGGCATCCATTATATGTTAGAACCTTGTCCTAGGACGTTATACTTGTTGTGAATTTTGTGATGTGTGTAATGTTTGTATTATAGCATATTGTTTGGAATTTTATCATGTAAAATAAAAATCATGTAAAATATCGCACACTTGAGGGAAATTCCTATTTTTTGGTCCTAAGCTAGCATGAACAATAAAAATAAAAGAAATATAATTTAAAAAATATATATACATGTTCAAATCGTAATGATGACTAAATCACTCCCAAGATAGGGTCCATTATCCTAAGAGACATGCGTTTAGTATTTTTAGACATTTCATTCATCATGCATTAATAAAAAAAGTACATCATTCAAAAAATTCATCCATGAATACATAAACATAAAAAGTATGTATTCAAACATTCACTCAATTATTCATTCATTTATGCATTCAAAAAACAAAAATATTCATTGACTGACTTATGCATTCAAAAATAAAAATCTTCATTGATTGACTTATGCATTCATTTAGCATTCAAAAATAATTTTTTTATTGATTGACTTATACGTACATTCATACATACATAGATACATGAAAATTCATCATCCAGTACTTATGCATGCATTTATGATAAGTATATACATTAAAAAAATATATCATTCAAAAAAATCATTCCACCCATGCATACGCTAACAAAAAAACTATCGTTCAAAATAATTCATTCATGCATGCATATAAGAAGAATACATTACTTATACATTCTTTTAATTAGCTAGCCGTTTATGGATTTAAAAAAAAACATCATTCATACATTCTCTTATTTATTCATCCATTCACTCATGAAAAAATCATGCATTCATTCCTGTAAAATAATACATATAACTCAAACATTTATTCCTTAAATTGATTCATTCCATTACTCATTTGTGCATTCAAAATGAAAAAATATATGATTTAACACTCATTGACTTATGAATTCATATATTCATTAACAAGAGTACATTACTCACACATTCATTTACTAATGCAATCGAAAAGAAAAATTCATTCATTCATTCAATCATACATTCAAAAATAAAAACATTCGATTGACTTATGCATTCATTCATCACATTAAAAAATAACAATCTTCATTAATTGACTTATGCATTTATTCATTCATTCAATTATCCATGTATACATTATTCATACATTCTTCTACCCATTCATTAATTCATGCATACATGTATTTTTAAAATAAATAAATAAATTATACACTCATCCATACATTCACTTAAAAAAATAAAAATACAATAATCATACATTCACTTAAAAAAAAATACAATAATCATACATTCATCTACATTTTATTCATTCACTCATACATTCTAAAAACTTTCATTCATGTATTCAGAAAGAAAGATAATCATTCATTGACTTAGGCATTCATTCATGCATAAAAAATTATTAAGCATTCATTCACTCATGTATACATGCAATTTAAAAAATAAACGCATTACTCATACATACATTCACTTATGCATATATTCATAAAAAAAAATCAAAAAAAATCATTCAAAATATTATATTTCACGCATTACCATATCATACATTTTAATTTCAGTACATCCATTGTTACAAACCTTCTCATCATAAAAAGAAAAAATATATTTCATACATCTTCACATAGTATTCATGTATTCAAAGTCATATACATCACAAAATGCATTTTCTAAGAGTCTCGTGCACTAAGAAAAATAAAATTACATGCATTTCATAGTTGCATCCCATGTATTTTCATGCGAATTTGTATTTTCACAACATTTATATATCCCAAATAAATCAAATGCATCATCATATACACGTCATGCATTTGAAGGTAGTATGAGCTCAAAGTTAGAGTACTTGCATTCCATGCATCATTTCGAATTATAGGTTGCATCTCAATTCAAAGTAACATGATAATAGAAAAAATATTCACTTCATGCATATCATGCATCAATAAGAAATCATTTTTTTGCATGCATTTCATGATCTCATTGCTACAGGTACTCATCAATTGAAGATTGGTTTTAAGAACAATATTGTTAGACTCGACTGAAAGCAATCAATATTGAAACTGAAGACATTTAAAAAGATAGAAAACTCTTAGTTTGTGGTTGAGTCCATACTCGATAGTGCATTATCTTGAATCCTAGCAAAGTTGGAGACCAATTTAAAAAATTATCTTCACTTGAGGACTACAGTCAAGGTTAAACCATTCAATCATTCACTCAGAAATATTTACTTTCAAATGCATATCTTTTTAACAAGTATATACTAATGTATTGATCATGCAAATTTCAACATCTCATACATCACCCTAACATCCCACACTACACTATACAAATCATATTTACCCGAAAAAGAGAAGACATAACCCAAATAAAATTAATCTATACATTAATATGAGATATTTGATTAAAAAATGATTTAAAAATAAAATGGAGGATGATGCAAATGTAAGAACAAAAAAAATAATGTACATCTTTAAGCAAATTTTTTAATGACACAAGCCATTTTTTTTGTAATTTCTAAACACCATGGAGATATCCATAGTCACCCAATTTGAGCCCAGACATCATGAAAAGAGATAATTTTTGAATAACTCTCAATATGTCAATAGCCCGGGGAGGGTAGCTTTTCAACAATTTTCCTTGATATTCAATTATTAAAGAAAAATATTCGTTTACATCAATCATGCGACTGATGGATAAGAAAATACAAAGAACGATCATTGCTAAAAAAAAGTAAAAAAAAAAAGCCCGCTAATAATTCTCAATTAATATATCAGGCAAAAGTTAGGACAAAAGTGCAATATCAATGATCACAAAAGGAACCCTTCATGAAAAATTATCGCCTTAATCATAGGCCATCCTTATCAAAACCTGAAAAATTCTCTTAATAGTTGAATGACATGTTTGAAAAATATTGAAAATATGATAAAGAAGAAAGGTGAATGGTGGGTGTGGGAAACACACGTTTTGAGCCTTATATCATTTTCTTGAAAACCCTAGTCTAGCCACAATACAAGCTTTAAAAGGCCTTGTCGATGACTTATTTGCCTAAGATGTGGATCATGACAAAAAAAAATGTTGATTCCACAAATCTCATAAAATTTTGATAAAATATTTCATCTTTAATGCATAAGTTAAAATTCATTATCAACATAGGCCTAAACACAAATTAAATATCATCCACCACAAACACAAGCTCAACCTTCTATAGTTCATAAGTTCGCCATCACTCATAAGCCAAACACAAATTCAATTCTATCATAACCACCACCACATCTACATTAGCCAAACCTAAATTGAATTCTATCATCATCATCATCATCATCATATCTACCCAAGTCAAACCCAAATTAAATTTTATCATCTATACCACATCACCACTCATAGCCCAAACACTTACTAAAGTTTGCATGATCATTGTTTTCAAAAAAGTTATACATGAAATAAAAAGCACTAAAAGCAAAGGAAAACTGGAAGCCTCTCAAACTATGGCAAGTTTTAAGATGATTTATGCTCTAAAGCCTTACAATCCAAATTTATTAGATCATTTTGAATAGAAGAATGACTCAGATTAGCTCACACTGGGAGTGGAAAATAATAAGAACCCTAATATGGGGCAATTTTTGGAGTTGATCTCATTTTCTTGTGAAAGTTTAAAAAAAGCCCAAAATTGGGGCAATAGTGAAATGACTTTTCTTGACTCCAAGTTGATTCGATCAAAATAAGCTAAAATGCCTCAAGTACGGAGAAAGATCTTAAGTTATCATCTTCAAAGACACCTTCAACAACGACTCACACATGTCTTCTACTTCTTGTCAATTCATGTCGCCACATCGGGGGTATTCACAAAAAAGTAACAAAACAAAAAAAAAGCGGAAAAAAAACAAAAACAGAAAAAAAAAAAGAGTGTTAGGTTGAAAACCCACATGGGCAACCTAGAAAAAAAGTGAGTGGTCCTAAGTTGAAAACCTACAAAGGCGACTTGAGATCGTAATAAAATGAGAGAATTCGCGACAAATGCCTACATATGGTATTCTGGGCAAAAATTAGGGAAAATTAAATGAACACCCCAAGTTGAAAACTTGCTATTGCACATCATCAATCGCCCAAACTGATGCAACTTTTTGGAGAATCTAAGTTATAGCCTTCTAAGTGAAGACACAAGTTCATAACAGGCACACTGAGACAACTTTTGCTGTTACAAAAAGCATCAACGCTTTTGAGAGAAATTCTATGCAAACCTACACTCAGGCAAAATAGCTGGGTTTAGTCATTATCCTCAAGATTATACTGAAGCGGTTTATGGATCACCTTAAGGGAAAGACATCTTCAAGTAAACTGGGGAAAATTTTGACGAAAGAAAACTATGATACCAATCAACATCAAGCAACAAGGAACACTTTAGTCGAGTCTACAAATGTTGATAACTTCCATCCAAAAAATAAATATATATAAATGATGCATTAGAACATTTATGCACGGGTCTTACTCCTCATTCCATTCAAACAAAATATATAGTACTCATATCATACATGACATACACACATTATCGCATAACTATACATATCAATGCATAGTCACATTCATACACCAATCATTATAGCACAAAAAAAAAAAAAAACAAAAAAAAAACATGGCAAAATCATTCATTGCATATAACTAGGCAATGATACATGCATATTCAAATTATTCTTCCTATAAGCACAAACAAAAAACAAAAAATCATACAAACAAAATATTGCATTACATATAACCAAACATTTATACATGCTTCTTCATATTATTCTTCATATAAGCACAAACAAACAAACAAAATATTGCATTGCATATAATCAAGCATTCAAACATACATCCCTACATTATTCTTCTAATAAGCAGAAACAAACAAAACACTGCATTGTATATAACCAAACATTCAAAAATGCATCCCTATATTATTATTCCAATAAGCGTAAACAAATCATTGCATTGCATATAACCAAACATTCAAACATGCATCTTTACATCATTCCTCTAATAAACATAAACAAACAAATCAAAAATTACATATCATACATATATTTTTACAAAATGTCTGCATTAATAATCGGTGTAGAACATTACATTCCGCGAAGTGAATTTTCTAGCTTCACACCAAAACCTCCATTATGGCAACACATGTGCCTCAGAAAATCCCTGATTTCTTACGGAAGCACGGGTGCCTCAACAAATCCCTGATTCCTTACGGCAGCACAGGTGCCTCAGAAAATCCCTGATTCCTTACGGTAGCATGGGTGCCTCTACAAATCCCTGAATCATTTTGGCAGCATTGGCGCCTTAACAAATACCAGAATTGTTTTGGCAGCATGGGTGCCTCAGCAAATCCCTGAATCGTTTCTGCAACACGGATGCCACAGTAAATCCTTGAATCTTTTTGGTAGCACGGGTGCCTCAGCAAATCCCTGAATCATTTTGGCAGCATGAGTGTCTCAAATCCCTGAATCAATTTGGCAGCACGGGTGCCCTAGCAAATCCCTAAATCGTTTTGGCAGCATGAGTGCCTCAGCAAATCCCTGAATCGTTTTGGCAGCACGGGTGCCTCAGCAAATCCCTCAATCATATTGGCAAACGTCGTAACTGCCTCAACAAATCCCTGGTCCATCACGGCAAGCGCGGGAACTGCCTCAACAAATCTCTGGTCCATCACGACAAACGTGGGAACTGCCTCAACAAATCTCTTATCCACCAACAGAACATCGATCTGCTTCATCAACATTCGGTACCTTCCCGACGGCCTTTTTCCAGGCCTTAACAAAAATAGTGTTAATTTCTTTAATGGTTTGATCTAGGCCGTACCCGATACAAATAATATAACAATTAAAACTGCAGTACTAGTAAGTGACTCCAAGGTCGTTTCCCAAGGATTATCTTTCAAGCAATGCTTCAAACACCTTATACTCACACACACACAAGGGGGTTTTGTTGGTTGGATAATATGAACATAAATCAAATTCAGAAACAGTAGTTAAACAATGTAATAAAACGACTAAATCCCTTTGGTTCGTTTGTTCATAACTCAATCCTCGATTTCAAAAGATTATTTTCAGACTCCAACCATTAACTTCCAAATTTATTGAGAATTAATTAACTAAGCGATAATCAATTAGCGATAATCAATTTAAAGTTCCAGAACCTAAACATCAAACTAAGCAAAATCAGTAAAAGTATGAAAGATTAACAAATTCACACGAACTAAGCATTCATGCACTAGAGAGAGTAAATCAACTAAGTGAAGATAAACTCAACCAACCAGTTTCTAAGCAATGATATTAAGCAAACCATATTCAGAAAAGATAGAAGAAAACAACAATAAAGAAACCAATCGAAAATGCATTAATAACAAAACCTCAAGAGTTGTGATACAATACCAAAGGAATGTAGTCTACAAGTTTAGTCTTCCATTGAGTGGAAGAAAAAAACCGAAAATGAAGATGAATGAAAGCCGAAAATGAAGAATATGTGAAACCCTAGCAGGCAAAAGAGGAGAAAACGAAATTCTAAAATGAGTGAAATGTGTAGAGTGAATGTGGAATTCGGGTTCCCTCATTTTCAAATAGTAAAACTGAAAATGGGCCCTAAACAATGGGCCCAAAACTAAAACCGATTTTACAAATAGAAACTCCCACAATAAAAATACAATCTTCATTTTAACATATATCCTCCACTTCCATAATGCCCAAAATGCTATTGGTGCCAAATGTGATATGAAAATGATAATAGATTTAATCATGCCAAATAATCCCAAATTAACTCATTTTAGGAATATTAGTCCAATAAAGTCTAAAGCACTAAACCATGTGAAACAAAGTCAATTAGGCACCAAGAATCATCAATCATGCTAAATTAAGGTTATGAATAGTGTGTAATATATTGCTCATCAAATACCCCAACACTTAACCTTTTGCACTCCTAGGCAAAATCAAGAAATAAAGCTATGCTAACCAATATGCACCAAAGTGAGTCATGCAAGAAGATCACAAAAACTAGAAACCTAAGAAAATCACATATTTCACAATGAAATCTAGGAAATGCAATGAAATGGGCAAATTCAAACATACAAGAATATAAGAATAAAATCAAGATATCCATGAATATCATCCAATGAATTCAAGTATGCCACGAAACCAATCAAACCAAGAGGCGAGTCACAACAATGATAGAATCTCACAAGATATACTCTCTAAAGTGTTTACACTCATGTGTCTTAGGTTGCAAGTGTTTACACTCAAAGCACTTCATGAAAACAAACACAACCATAGGCTTGACAAGCCTCTAACATCAACATCATAAGCACATGCACATAAAGATAAAAAGGACTTTGGAAGGTTGTAATGGGGCCAAGGACATAGTAGGATAAATATGGGATATGTAGGTAAAACCAAATGGAATATAGGAGCAATGGGGAATAAGTAAAAAGTAAGCAAAAATCAACCCAAAATAAGACCAAATCTCTAATTCCAATCTTCTTTGCCTTACTCAACCTTTTATTCACTTTTGTTTCTCTTTTTGTTGTTTTTCTTTTTCTTTTTCTTTTTTTTTTCTTTTTTTTTTCTTTTTTTTAAAGAACACTTTTGTACGCAATTGTATTAACCATCATTAAGACATAACCAAGAATCCACAAGATTTGAAGAACAATACTCCCTTTCTTACTTAATACCCATTCCCAAAACAATTCTAGAGCTCCAAAATTCTCTAAGGTTAGGACAATCATGGTTTTTCACTTACAATCTTGTAATGAGCTAAATAACAATGAAAGATGTAAAAGTCTCAAAGGGGCTATCAAAGGATAAATTCGTTCAAGGTAGGCTTATATGGCTAAGTGGCTTATTCAAAAGAAATGCCTAGATCACTTCAATATGTGCATGTGAATATCAAGTATCAACAAGAAACAAGTCAAGTTCTAGAGTGCAAGTAATCAAGAGTGCAATCACACAGGAAAGAATATTAGATGGCATACCGCAATCCATCTACAATTAAGGCTCAAATTCTCACAAGGGACAAGTCTATCACAATTGTTTCAACCTCTTAATTCTCAAAAGCAACTTGACATACAGAAATGCATGGATTCACACCACAAGATATCAAGACTTAAGTGAATGAAAGTATGGGAGAAAATGCCCAAGCCTAAGCAAAACCTAAAAGTCAAAGAAAAACATGCATCAACAAAACCTACAACCTACAATAGTCTCCCCCACACTTAAACTACACATTATCCCAATGTAGCACAATCAGAAAATCCAGACATACATATCAATCAATGGAATTAGGCAAGTGCAATAAAAAGTAGTGAAGAGAAAGGAAAACTCCCTGATTCATAAAGGGAGGAAAGTGGGTTCAACCAATGAGTCCTCCTCCACAAGTTCATCCACTAAGGAAGGATTTGTGAGGAAAGGCTTGAGGCGATGCCCATTAACCTGAAGCTCTTATCTGTGGGTTCACTTTTGATTTCTACAGCACCATAAGAGAACACATTAGTAACAACAAAAGGACCAATCCACCTAGAACGAAGCTTACCACTCATGAGTCCAAGCCTAGAATTGTACAACAATACTTTTTGACCAACCAAAAGTTCCTTTAAGTTGTACAACAACACTTTTTTGACCAACCAAAAATTCCTTTCTAGAAATCAAGTTATCATGGAATCTTTTGGTCTTCTCTTTGTAGAACTTAGAGTTCTCATAGGCTTCTAAGCGGATCTCATCGAGTTCATTCAATTGGAGCTTTCTTTCTTCACCAGCTTGATCAAGAGCCAAGTTACAAGTTTTCACAGCCCAATATGCACGATGCTTTATCTCTATAGGAAGATGACATGTTTTACCAAAGACAACCCAATAAGGAGACATCCCTATGGGTGCCTTATAAGCAGTCCTATGTGCCCAAAGAGCATCTTCAAGTCTGTTGCTCCAATCCTTTCTGTTAGGCTGCACCATCTTCTCCAAAATCCTCTTTATCTCTCTATTTGAAATCTCAACTTGCCCATTATATTGGGGGTGATAAGGTGTGGAAACTCTATGAACAACCCCATATTTCTTGAGCATAGCTTGCATGGATCTATTGCAAAAGTGGGTGCCTTGGTCACTAACAATGGCTCTAGGTATGCCAAACCTGCAAAAAATGTGAGACCTAACAAAATCCATAACAACCCGAGCATCATTAGTCCTGGTGGCCATAGCTTCCACCCATTTAGAAACATAATCAACAGAAAGTAGAATATAGTAAAAGCCAAAAGAAACAGGAAATGGGCCCATGAAATCAATACCCCAGACATCAAACACCTCACAAAACAATATAGGTTGTTAAGGCATATCTTGTCTCCAAGAAAGGGTATCACCTGCTCTCTGACACTGCTCACAAGTGCTACAAATCCTCTACGCATCTTTGAAGATGGTGGGCCAATAAAATCCAGAGTCAAGCACCTTTTGTGTTGTCCTTTCGGTACCAAAATGGCCACCCACTGCAGAAAAATGACAAAACTAAAGGACAAACTCAATCTCATGATCTGGAATGCATCTTCTAGTAACCTGGTCAGTACACAATCTCCACAAATAGGATCATCCCAAACATAATATTTAGCATCACTATTAAGTTTATCATTTTGAGCTCTAGATGCAAGTGGAGGAAAAACAGATGCAACCAAATAATTTACAATATTGGCAAACCAAGGGGTAGGGAAAGAAACAGAAATATTCAGAAGTTGTTCATCAGGAAAATCATCTTTGATAGGCATCATATCAACAACTCCTTCAATCCTGCTCAAGTGGTCAGCCACCAAATTCCGTGCTCCACTCCTGTCACGGATCTCCAAATCAAACTCTTGGAGAGGGAACATCCATCTAATCAACCTTGGTTTGGAATCAGCTTTCTTCAATAGGAACTTCAAACCTACATGGTCAGTGAAAACAAAAATTCTAGAACCAAGCAAATAAGACCTAAACTTATCCAGAGCAAATACAATAGCTAAAAGCTCTTTTTCAGTTGTGGTGTAATTTGCTTGTGCAACATCTAAAGTCCTAGAAGCATAATAAATTACCCTAGGCAGTTAGTGCACTTTTTGAGCAAGGACAACCCCCAATGCATAATTAGAAGCATCACACACCAGCTCAAAAAGGGACAGTCCA
>NC_032016.1:19626618-19626965 GCF_001865875.1 Lupinus angustifolius
AGGCAAAAGTGCCAAAGGGGCAGGTGAATATGGTCTTCTCCTAATCCTCATGAACAATATGAATATGGAAGTACCCAGAAAAACCAACAAGAAAACAGTAATGAGATTTACCTGCTAAGCGCTCAAGCATCTGATCAATAAATGGTAAAGGAAAGTGATCCTTTCTTGTTGCTTGGTTGAGCCTCCATTAATCAATGCAGACTCTCCAACTGTTCTGCACTCTCGTAGGAATCAACTCATCTCTCTCATTTCTCACCACTGTAATTACTGTCTTCTTTGGAAACAATTGAACTAGGCTCACCCAATGACTATCAGAAATGGGATATATAATCCCAGCTTGTAAAAGC
>NC_032016.1:19627065-19627634 GCF_001865875.1 Lupinus angustifolius
TAAATCAGATTGTTGTATGATGTTTGCAGCAATTGGGTTAGTGCAATCTGATTCTACAACATTTGAAGCAACAAAAATATGCAGAAACTCATCAATACAAGAATTACACATTTCAGAATCAGTGCATGTATGACAAGTGTATGAGTCTATAAATGACATAGAATCAAAATCATTAAGGAAATCACAGATATGCTCATTGGTTAACTCATCAAGTAAATCAATATGAAACACAGAATGGTCCTCATATGGATGCTTCATAACATCAAAAATATTAAATCGGACCACAATATCACCAAACTCCATATATACTTGCTGAAAAATGTTGAGTTAATCGATTAAGCATTGTTCATAATCGATTAACCAGTTATAGAACCAGAATGATCAGAACAACAACTTGCACAGTTATTAACCAACACACAAACATATATACAACATATACTTTTATGCAAGATTAACAAGAACATAGCAAGGAACAAGCATGCAAAATATTAGTTCCAAACTCGCATTAAAACATATTGAAATATAAAAGAGAAAATGATAGAAAAGATTGCACAGGGATTTTATCCTGG
>NC_032016.1:19627734-19630416 GCF_001865875.1 Lupinus angustifolius
TTTCCTTCTTCACTATAGAACACAATGTACGTTACATACACGCTTCCAATTACAAGACTCGAACGCTTCTTTCTTAAAACCCAAAGAACTTCGTCACCCTTGGTTTGACCTTTCCTAAAACCACCTCCAAGAAAACCTTTCTTACCGTGATTCGGCCCCAGCCAAGATATCGCTATTTATCCCAAGACCTCAAAGTCTTTGTGTGAAGAACACCTTACCTAACCGCATCTAGGATTTTCCCAATCCTTGAATAACAATGCTTTGAGTTATGAATGAGTACTTAATACTCAGATATTACAATAAAGATCAAAGCTTAAAAGCTAAGCAAGAACTTATAAGACGTCCTAGTCTAATATGAATGTTCATACAAGAGGTTTCTAAAAATATGCAATCATAACTATCTCTTTTTCTTTTCAAGAAATACAAGAATGATGCAAGAAAGCTTATCAAAGAATCATGCAATATATGAATATGAAAACTAAAGCCTTAGCATGATCTAATCTTTCTCCTAATTCAACACTCTCTAAAATAGATTCTAATCAATGATGATCTATCTTTTTTATCTGTGTTTTTCTCTCTTAGTTGTTTCTGCAATTAGCCAGTATTTATACAAAAAAAATTTTGTCTCTAAAAACGGTTTTTCAGTTATGCAGTTGAAACAACAGAAAACACTCACGTTAATCGATTAAGTCATGGGGTTAATCGATTAACCAATGTATTTTTAATACATGATTAAATGGTAAACTATTTATATGATATATGCTCATGCAATACATGATTTCCATAATATAATACCTTTAATGCACAAAAACAATGTATTCAAATGCATGGACCTAATTATCATATATCTCTAGATGATGTCTTATTTTAGTGGATTAATTTCTTTATTAAATCTTGTTAGATTCACTCCTAGATTTTCCTAACCTAGACTCAATATCTATGACAAGCATCTCAGACTTCTAAAAAAATAATAAAGAATTATAACCTAAGTCTAATAAGACACTACTTGAGCCATCGACATGTTGATTGTTGAGACATCTTCAAGCTTTAACTAACTCATTGTCTGCATCAAAATATAGGCAAAACATTGCTAATGCAATCCTTGACACTTTGCACTTTCAACAATTTTCTATTTTGTTATGTGTTAGTGAAAATTTTTGATTTAGTTTTGTAAATTTATCTTATAAAAAATATGGTTTTTTAGATGAGTAATTCATCTTTGAATAATTATCCCATAAGTTTATATTGTAATTTATTTTGAAAATAATTTACTTCATTGATTATCTTGTAGTCAAGTAAAATCTTTATCCCTCTAAGAATGAGGTTTGTTTCAAAAATATGTTTTAAGATAAAATTGCATTTTATTATTATGTTTGAGTATTCGCGTATTCTATGAATACATGATAAATTTGCATTAAATATCTTTTATGGGTATTTATCTTGATAATATTATCTTGTATTAATTTGAATTGTTATGTTTATTAAAACGTTTATCCTAAACTAATTTTGATAGTATATCATATTATAATTACTAATTATTTGGGTTAACTTTTTAATAAATTTATCTCACTGAGATTATCTAGATATAATATGTCATTATTCTTTTGTGATTATCTTATATATTCTATCTATTTTGATGATAAAGTTGATAATATTAGAAATACTTACTTGAAAATTTTCATTAAATATATTTGGAGTAATTATGATAAAAAAATATAATTACTCCAAATATATTTAATGAAATTTTTCAAGCAATCTTGACATCACGCATGACCTCACTTCAAGTAGCCTTCATAGACTTTTCAGAGGTAGCTCACAATAGCTGGGCCAATAGCTCACAACTAGCTTGGATGAGTCAGCCTCAAGCAGGTGACTAAGCTGCTTAGCCATGACCAAACCCATGCTGAAGGGTTTGGTCAGCAGCTTGGCGGTGGACAGAAACTCCTATAAATAGGAGGACACCTCAAAGGCAAAAGACATTCATTCTCATTCATAAATTCACACTCTCACATTCACTCATACATTCATACACTTGAGCTGAAGTCTTCTCTTCTTCTTCTTGTAATTTTCTTGGAAATTTCCACTCCAAAGTAGTTTAGGTAAGTGTAGTTTGTAGTTTTTCTTTCTTAATTCAAGAGAAGAAAGGAGATGGAAAATGATATGCAAAAACATAATTTTGTAATCTTATTTGGGAGCAAAAGCATATCATCCATGGATAGATGGCTCATGCTCCTACAAATTGACTTGGATTATGGTGCAATTTCTTCTCTTTAATTTATCATCTTTTGAAATCAATGCATTCAAGTTATTACTTTTTGGTTAAGTTTTGATTCTTTATGAAGTTCTTAATGTGGGTTTAGCTTGATCATCTAAAACTTGATTTAAAGATCCAAAAATGCTTCTTCTTAAAGTGTTGACAAGTGAACTAAAACGTATAACCTAAACCTTAGTTCACTTGCCACATCAAACATCCATTTTAAGCAACTTATGTTCAAGGCTAAATAAAGTTAATGGAGCCTAAAGTAGGGTATGACAACCTACTCCGACAAGTGACACTTAACTATTATTTAGTGTATTACATAAGGTTTGAAAATCATCTTTATCATTCTAGCACACTAGATGAAGGATTTAGAAATGATGTGTGGAATTAACCGAAAGTATAACACATAACTTGTAATGTTT
>NC_032016.1:19630516-19684923 GCF_001865875.1 Lupinus angustifolius
TGCAAATGTAAAATAGTAAAGTGTTAACTTATAAATTTTATTTGTTGACAAAGAAAGAAACCTTGAATCAAAGTACAATTTAATTCATAAGTTGTATCTTTGTGAAAAGGAAAAAATACACAGTTATAATGAGTGATCTAACTACTAACTTTTACTTTTCAGTCATTTACATTTTCGCAACTAACATTTATTTTCTGTCATTTAAATTCTGCAACTAACTATTTATTGCTTTATTTATTCTTTATATCAACCCTTTGAAAGAAGTGGTGCGGTTAACTTCTAACTTTATTCTTTTGTCATTTTATTATTCTTTGATATCAACCTTTCATAAGAAATGGTATGGTTAATTTAATAAAATGAGACTGACCTTTATGGTATGATTAAAAGGAACCCGAAAAGGGAGTAAATAAATAAAGTCACTAACTAATTAAATATCATTCATTATCAATTGTATTAATTTGCTAAACTCATACCATTAAACAGGCGTTGAAATGTATTCCAACAAAGCCGAGATGGTATGGTTAATTTAATAAAATGAGACCGACCTTTATGGTATGGTTAAAAGGAACCCAAAAAGGGAGTAAATAAATAAAGTCACTAACTAATTAAATATCACTCATTATCACTTGTATTAATTTGCTAAACTCATACCATTAAACATGCGTTGAAATGTATTCCAACAAAGCCGAGATGGTATGAAATTGTTAATAATTCAATAACGCTAAGTTTTTGATTAAAGGAACATTCTTGAAATCATTATACTGGCGTTGGAATTTATTCCAACAAAGCCAAGATGGCGAGCAAATAATCAACCTGTCATTAAATAAAATAATCAAAAACTTTCTACCTCAAAATAAAGCAAGCGAAAAAAACTCTTTCAACATTTGCGTCCGCTTAAATTTTGCGATCATTTGTTGACACGAGAAAAACAAGTCAGACGGCCAATTTTGCCATCTCTAGTTTTCTATGTCCACCATGTGTTACATACAATTTATTTATTGTATCTTTGCTTCAGTTTTTTTATATGTTTTTGTATTTATTAAAATACAAATCTTATTCTTATTTATCTCTATATATATAATTAAATATTTGATAGTTATTTATTTCATAAAAACTATTTAACAAAAACAAATGTAAAACTAAATATTTTATAGGAATTTGAATAGTTTGGTCTATAACCATTGCTATCTTTTTCTTTATGCTTATAGTGGAAAGTCGATCTATCACTAATATCTTTTGGAATTTAAATAGTCTGATCTACGTCTTATGTAGCCTCTTCCTTTATGCCCAGAAAGTCGGTCTATGACAAGTGTTATCTGTTTTTTATTGATTTCATCTAATTAAATTTAAATAATTATATTTACATATTTTTAAATCAAACAAAAAATCGAATCAATTAATATTTTACTCAGAACTTTGTATTCTTGATTTCTCTATTGCATTTATAGATATATACGAGCAAAATGAACTATTTTCAAACAAAAAAATACGGTATGATTTAATAAATAATTTTTAAAGAGTATAAAAGTCCATGCACTTAGCTAAGGTATGATTTATTGATTTTAATACGGACGGATGAAGTATTAATATCTTCATGATATGTGGTTGGCTCCTCAGCTTAGAACTAATTTTCAAAAGACTATATTATCTAAATTAGGTTTAAAAGAAAGTTTTCTATGTTTTGGTTACAAAAACATAGTAACAACTTCAAATCTTTTGGAATATGTCGAAATCATGTTAAACCTTTTCTAAGTTTCATAGCGGATATTCCATCGGAAATTAGACTGCAGCATATACCTATCTAGCACATAAATAAAGTGAGTAATGTCTAGTTCCTATATATTCCACAAGGGTAGGTTTTCATTTTATTATATGGTTTCAAGCTTCACATGTGGTTATGAACCCTTACAAGTTAAGAATACTATCCTCAAGAGCCTCAATAATATCATATAAGGTGAATCCCACCTTTCACAACTATAGGACTGGGCATGTGCTTGGGAACCCTTATCTTATCATACTCGCGCATTTCCTTTTGAAAACTTCTATTTAATTGAAAAATATCTACAACTGATCGGCATCATAAAATTGAATGTGTGACCCAATTCCAGCTTTTCTATGGAAGAAACTCTATTTCCATATTTTTATGTCATTCTAAAAGGAAATTTATGAGAGTAATTATTATATCCTTCAATATTGGCTATCCACATTTCCAATATTCAATGAGAAAAATTAACTACTACTTGATGTACTTTTTATAGTTACTAGTTTTTTATCCATGCAATAACGCTCCAACTAAAATAATTTGCAATAGAAAATAAAGTATCTTATTCTCTTTGACATATGCTTGTAGACAATATTTAAATGACACATGTCATAATTTTAGTGACTAAAGAATATAATTTATCTCCTTATATAAAAAGCACCTATGACATAGGGACAAACATTGGAAGGAATTCAGGGGATGAGTTAGGTTGGTATTTTGCTTGAGTAGTGTAGCTATGGGAAGCCAATATGAGACTGAGGTGATGGATCTTTTTTTCTTAATTCAGTGTTCTAATGCAGCCGCAATGCTATTGCAGAAACCTCCCTGCAATATTTTGATTGCAACACAATTATGGTTGTAGAATGCAATTTAAAACATTAACTTGTGTGAAGTCTTTTTCTATATGTTTAGTCATGCCATTAGGCCACGATCATATAAATAAGAACATGAATAACACCTATAAATAGAAAAGTTTCTCATCAAAAAAGAAAGAGCACTAATGTCAATTCATATTTCTTTGATCTGCTAGAGAGATTGCAAAAGAAAGACCAATGGAACTTATAAGGGTTATATGATGATCGTGTATCTTTTTATGGTCTTAGCTGTGTACCTATTATGTGAATAAATGTTGAAGTAAAGAAATCCACTTCTACAAATAAGTGTTTCTTTTTTACATGATTGTAAACTATAAGGTAATTTGATAATAAATTATTGTGCCTTCATCTAAACAACGATAACAGGTCAAACTAAGTTCTTAAAAAAAATTATAACAACTTCTACTTTCCTATCTAATTGAAAATGAAAGGTCTTCAAGGATATGCTCTAACACCAGAAACATATGTTGCTTGAATAGATGCAGATGCTTCTTCAGCAAAGTCTTTCCATGAATCAGTGGATAATATGACAAAATCTGCTAGTTTCCCTGGAGATAAGGACCCCAGATCGTTGTCGAGGAAGTTTGCGCGAGCAGCAGAAATGGTGTAACTGTCAGGGTGATACAGTGTTTCACAAAACTCATGTCAGTCATCAAATAAGGAAAATCTTCTGGGCATATAAAGCACATAAAAAAGACACAAGATATCAACAAATCACAGCATCATAACAACAGCAGCGTTTTAAAGGTTCTTACGCCTTTATTGCATCGTCTAATGAAATGCACTCGGATGGGATCCATGCAGTTTCCCATGTAGGAGGCCGTCTTCTCATTGCGGTCTTAATCGCACTTAACGGATTGATGTCTACCACCTTGTAAAACAAAGACATAATATTTTTCAAACTACATTTTAATGAAACTATGCTAAGGAACATGAAAATGTTCATAGTGATGAGTGCTAATGAATGTCACATACTTACTGGCCAGTCAGAACCAAATGCCAGTAATGCATTGTTATCTAAGAGCGACCGGAATAAATATGATTCCTTTTCAGCCCTATCTTTGCCAAGCTTTTTACTAGCAGTGTCAGCGTCATCCAATAATTGATCTGGCTGTAGATGATTGGTAACAAGCATTAGATATATAAAAATCATTCCATGTACTCTCATTTAAGTGACCTAAAATCTTAAAGTTTTCGGCAGAGTTAGTTCATGGCATAGTATCTGAACCTCCATGGCCATGGTCTGAAGTCCAATCCTTGGCAGTTGCCACCCCATTCTACTAAACAAAAGTCAATTTTCAGTGCAAGGTAAGTGGGTCCATGCACTGTCCATGCTTCAAGCCCAAAATGGCTCGTCCGAAGACACGTGTAAGGATATAAATATCATTCATGAGCAATGACCTGACAACTTAAGGTTTTAGGAGGAGTTGGTTTGTGATAAACAAGAAACTAGTAGAAATCTTGTAAAGGACATTGTTTATAATACTTGGAGAGGAAATAATCAGCCAAATTGGAGCAAAGATTAGTCCAGTTGCAATTTTGGGAACATAGATCAGTGAAAATAAGAGGTTTTATTATGATAGTGTCCCTTATATGTTATATAAAAATACCATTTTCAGCATGCAAGGTAGAACTATATTTTTATTATTTGTCATTTTCCTTTACATTTATGTTCTTGACATTTGAAGATAGTTGAACTGTTCACAAAAAAAAAACATCGAGATAGGATCATATATCAAATGAAAGAATCATGATTAAAAATGAGAATTCACAGTTGGTGGATATGGCAGATATGCAGCAAACCCCACTCTAGAGATTGTTCTTGTATCATTTTACCAAAAAGGGTCATCAGATGATAATCATTAGAAAGTAAAAACCTGCATGGAAGCAACAACTCGCTGTTTGCCAAATCGACCTGGAGTTCCATTTGCCAAATGCTGGGCATGCTCAATCTGAAAGCAGATTTAAGACATATCACAAAGAAAAGTTCCCCACTGTGCAAACTTGCAACAGCTACAATAGCACACTAAACGAAGGTTTTCCATATTTTTCCAAAAAAAAAAGTTTACCCGAAATCTGCGATCTCCCATTCCATTTGTAGAAGCAACTGAACCATATATGTCCAAGATCAGGTCATTTGCTTTGTCCCCTATAGCATGAATTGCCACCTGAAAGAAATCGACAAGAAAGCATTCAACTGGTAACTGATATATCATATAAACATATAAGAGGTTGGTACTTGGTAATAAGAATAAAAAAAATCACCTGTAGACCATATAAATCTGACTCCAAGGTCATGTTGAGAAGAGCTTCAGGTTCTGTCACTTGTAGGCCATAATTGTCAGGGTCATCAACATATGGCTGCAAAATTTTAAAATACCATGGTATATGCCTTCATGAGTCATGATTACAGACTAGATGTGCATGGTTAAACTAGGAGTTTGTCTTTAAAGATAGGTGCTCCTTGTCACCCCACCTTTCAACAAAAGAAGAACAGATAATGGACTAATCAACAACCAAGCCTTGATCCCACTAGGTGGGGTCGGCTACATGGATCGGACGTTGCTATGATGTTTTATCATAGACCATGTTGAAAGATGAAGGTTGTTAGGCAGTCAACAGCAAACATAAAACTTTGTTGAATCTCTATGATAGATAATGGACTATAGGAAAAACATTTTCAAATTATAAACTTTATTTAGTGAAGATGTATTTGGAAATTTTGCATGCCTAGTCTCACCTCATAAAACAATGCACTATTGGAACCCAAAGATCCATCAGCAAAACCTTTGACACCACCCACATAAATCCATTCGCTCAAGGCATGGCCCATTTTGTTAATCACATCCTAAGTAAGAAAATTGTGACTTCAAGACACAAGTATTAAAATTTACAGGACAAAAATTAAATATATTCACAATTTAGTAAGAATACAAAATTATTGTTATCAAGTATTGTATACACACACATACAGAGAGAGAGAGAGTTAAGTTTGTGCTACTTTACAGTAAGGTCAAAATATGCGGATGAGAAATCCTCAACACTTAAAACAAAACTTTCCACTGGTAGTATCACTTTAGCTAGCCTCCTTTTCTCTATATGTATATATATATATATATCAGTGGAATTTTCTCACAAAACCATCCATGAAATCAAGCACATGGACCATGTATAACTTGTTAGATAACCAAATATTGGTGTTTTGATTTCTGAAATTCAAGAATTCCTCACAGTCCAAATACTCCGACGAATAGCAAATAAGGCAAGCATCCAAAAGACTCTATCCTCCTACTGCTCTTCAGGAATCACTTCGTAGCCACTCATCTGGAAGTAATCTGATTGTGAGGAACTGAGGGCCACACCTAAACTTCCCTACTCAAAGAAATATTCTACTACATAAACTCCAAGACATTAGGCAACTCAAGAAAATATGACTATGAATCTTAGAAATTCTATCCTACTTGATACATCACATAAAACTAAGAGATATATAAAACTAAAATGTGACTATGAATCTTTAAAAGGGGGAGTGTCCAAAAAGTACATTGCAGAAAATTTCTCATTCGCAAACAAGAGATATATAAAACAAGAAACACATAAAAATAAGCATTAAAAATTGAGGCAGAGGAAAAATATCCTACACAGTTCATTCTAAAAAATTCAAAAGTCAGAATGGATCGTACCACCAAACGTGACCATGTCTCCATTGGAAAAAATAAACGCACTCTAATTTTCATTTTTGACATAGAATTAGCCCATTGATAAACATCTGTACAATTCAGAAGAACAATAAATAGTAAAATAAATGAAGCTCATCTTACACAAAGGACAAAGCATTGTATATATCAGAGAAAATCTGGAGGAAACTTTGGTCACAGCTCAAAAGGCACTATCCTAATCCTAGGCTTTAGGATTGTGTAGAGAGAATAAACTACAACATCCATGTTTTCCAATACTAATTTTTTTATGTAACATGATTTAGATCAACTTAAAGTATTACAAAAATGGAATTATACAATAAAGTAAGGTAAATCTTCAAGTCTCATTATTGTTAATCCATTACTTAATTTCAAGTTGCATTTGAATGGATTAAGTAGGGTTTTTCAAACTTCCAAATCATTAAGAAAATAACCATAAGAAAATACGAAAAAGTTATTTTTATTAGCTATAAATAAAGCTGACTTCCAGATTAAACCTGAAAAATCTTCCCAAGAAAGATTTGCTGAAACCCCTGGAAAATATCTTCCGAAATCAACAACCGTTGTTACACCTCTTGTTAGGGCAAGATTGCTTGCTCTAAGCATTGCTTCCCTCCTATCATCTACTGAATCCTCTGGAATCAGGGAGGTAACAAGTTTCATTGCAGAATCAACTAGTAATCCAGTAGGTTCTGCATGGAAACAACAATCCCATATAACAATCATTAATAAAAGGGTGATCCATTGCACGAGGCTCCCACCTAGTGAGGTCTTCGGAGGGTAGATGTACGCAGTCTTACCCTCGCAAGCGAAGAGGACGTTTCCAAGATTTGAATTCATGACCTCCAGATCACAAGGCAAACAACCTTATCATTGGGCCGAGGCTCAACCTCTAATATAAAAATTATTAGTACTGTACCAGGTTATAACCTGGTAAGGAAAATGCTACTCAAAATGCTAGCATGGGTTGGCATGAACTGGCAACAGGACTTGATAATATGTTTGTCAAGGACTGACTCTACTAAAAGCTTAAAATATCATGGTGGAGACTCATGAATGGTTTTATATCTAGCATGTGCCCTCACGCAAGATCCTTTTGGGCTTGAAGAAGCTTGGATAATGTACAATCCCACTCTGTCTTGAGCTGAAATTTAACTATATTTAGAAAAGGGAGGTGGCAAGACTCATGACCACTTGATCACAGAGGCTCTAACATCACGCTATGAGCAACTCTCTTGAAAGCTAAAGCTATTAGGTGGAGGCATATGAATTGTTTTACTTCTAACAATACTTAACCACCCTAAAGTATGCATTAAAAAAATCACAATATAGCATCCAGAGAATAATCATAAAAATACAGAAACTTCTGTTCATAGACCAAGTTATTGCCTTTTGAGATTCACGAAGTCACAAGGAAACATGGTTAACTAAAGAGTAGGATCTCCAAACAGGGTAATCCCATATTACTTGTAGGAAGGTCCATTCTTCACAATCACAGTATTATATTCTTTAGAAATTAACTATATTATTCTACGTAAAACCAGTGAAACTACCAGAATGATCAAAATTCCTCATAATATAAAGATAATAAACTATTACCTCCATTGGCATTCTTCAATATAGTTCCTCCTCTTGGGTTTTCTGTCAAATTTGTAATCCCAGCCAACATTAGTGCAACTGAGTTAGCCAAACCCATGTGACCATCCATTCTTGACAGCCAAACCTACTTGTGTACTTCACATGATAAGATTACATTGTTGCAATGAAGATTTCAAAATATAAAGGAACATTAAAGAAGATATGGCACACCGGATTATTAGGAGTAACATAATCGATCCAAGAAGCAGCTGGTTGATCTCCTCCCCAAAGATCATTGTTCCATCCACCACCCAATATCCAGGAACCTTGTTTTGTTTCTAAAGTTAAAAGTGTAGAAAATGAGTAACCATCAGATACAATAATTTAGAAGTATTACCATTCTGAAAACAAATCTGTAATATTTTCCCACTGTCAGACATATTTGTGCAAATTTAACCACGAGCAGTTAAGCCTTGACCCTTCTATTACTGAGTTATTATCCAGAGAAATAAGAATGACAATATTTTCTGAAAGCCAACTACCTTTAACAGAAGCAACATCTAAAACTACTCAGCACCAATTAAATTCTCACTAGATATTGACAAGAAGGAAAAAATAAGATTAAGATAGCTGATGGAGTTGGACTACGAAAAAAATGAAAATAAAGAGATTATTTACAACACATGAAAATGTAACCACCAGTACCATAAACTTTGGTTTTTAGTTGCATCCATTAACATTATATTTAAAAGATATTTTTCACTTTGGAAGTCAGCTGAGTTTGGAAAATGTAAAATGGTTTAATCTGAACAGGCACTTAAACTAGGATACAAATTGACAAGTATGATCGATCATCTTCAGGAAACTAAAAGGTCTGTGTAAGTTATCTCTCCATAAACAAAACTATGATTAAGCATGCAGAAGTTCGAGGCTTACTTTGTGCTGCATCTTTAATCACTCTGATAAACTCTTCCTTTTTATTCACACCTCTCAGTTTAACCTGCTTCATCTGCAATCATGGATAAGATTTTAAAAAGCGGAACACAATAGATTTGCAAACATAAAGGATTTCTTCGATAACATCACAGGGATTCGGAAAAAAATTACATTTACTTTAAAGGGCGACCCAGTGCACAACCCTCCTACCTAGTAGGTATGGGAAGAATAGATGTACACAGCCTTACTCTCGTAAGCAGAGAGGATTTTCCAGGATTTGAACCCGTGAACTCTTGGTCACTAAGCAACCTTATAGTTGTGTTGCGGCTCACCCTCTAGAAAAGTATAGAATATGGTGCAGTGCGTCAAATCCGCAAACTCACATCAACATGAAAATTTGTTCCACCATAAGAACAAACAACTTAGATTTCTTAGATGATTCAATCATTCATGTCTGCGACAACCAAAATTCATCCTGAATAAAAGTGATTTTTTATGTGCTCACTTCATCACAACACCTGATTGATAGTCTAACACCTAGTAGTACTACAAAAGTGCCTTCTAGAGTGGAGCATATGAGATTATGAATTTTTCCATGACGTTTCAATCAAATTTACCATATAATCCTTTCATAAATTCATAAAAAGAAAGAAAAAAAGACTCAAACACATAAGAATTGAGACAAAGAAGAATTCATAAAAATGGGGGCATGCATTAAATATAAACCTGCAATCCACCATAGATGAAATGGACATGGGAATCAATAAAGCCAGGAACCACAACTTTGCCACCAAGATCCAACACTTGAGTTCTATAACCTGCAAATTCCTACATAACAATTGAAACAACACATATGGGTCAGATTACAATTTAAAGTTGAAGCCCCCATAGAGATAAACAACAACAAATAGTTTGAATAAAAAAGTTGTGATTTTTGAACAAATGGGTAAGTAAAGAGAGCATAAGAAGAAAGGGTATAACCTGTACAAATGAGTGATTACCAATAGAAAGAACCCTTCCATTGGACACAGCCATGGAATGAGCAAAAGGGAGAGAATCATTACTTGTATAAATAAGAGCATTGGTTATAATAAAATCAGCAAGTGGGTGAGAGAATGATGAATTCCATTTGAAAGATGAAAAAGGGATAGAAGGGTGGAGAGTGAGAATGGCTAGAAGGAGAGTGATTGAAGAGGAGACAAATATGTAGAGAAAGTTCATTGGAGAGAATGAAGTGAGAAAACAATGATAACAACTCTTTGTTTCTACTTCAACAATAAAACAGACAAGTTTGAATGTTATCCAAAATTCACCATATCATGGATTACTATTTGATTAGATGAAGTAACATTCTATACAATTCTCACATTATCAACAATGTTTCAAGTTCAATTCCTAGAAGGTAGTCAAATAGAATAAGGTCTTATTATCCTTACCTATTATATTAGACCAAATGTTAAATGTTTAATTTTTGTAAATAATAATTATTGAAAATGGATTCACGCATATTCATAAGATTAGTTTCTAATATATATGATAAAAGATACCTTCTTGACTTAGGATGAGGAGATATTTTTAGTTATACTAAAAATCAAAACAAAATAATTCATTTAATTTGATTCCTACTCTTTTGTCGTAAAAAGCATAATCCAACCAAATCAATTATATGTGGTTATGTTCATTGGTTTACGTGTTTGATTTATTTATTGAAAAACCATAAAAATGTTTTAAAAATATATAACTTTATTTAGTCCTAGTTAAAGAAGAGTTTATCTCTCCTATACGTAATTTGTAGAGGATACCCTTTCAAAGAAAATCCGATATAGAAAATTTGAGCTTTTAAGATGAAAAAAATGAAACCATCAAACAACTTTTAGCTTAAAATGAGCCTTTCAATCAGTCCATACATAAACTATCAAACAACTTTAGTTTTTATTTTCAAAGATTTTGATTGGGTGAAGCTTAACGTGGATGACAATTGTCTTATTGGTAATCATACAATCAGAGGTGGAGGAGTTATCTACATTCATAAAGAACTTTGGTTATCTAATTTTCTACTAAGTTTGGAACTAGATCTCTCATCTTAGCTGAGTTGATTATTATGGAGTATGGTCTTTGGTTGGCTTGAAACAAGGGTTATACGGCTATTATTCTAGAAAGTGATTGTCTTGAGACAATCCACATGATCAATAAGAAAATTCAGACTTGTTACAGAAATTGGGAAGTGAGAGTGCAATATACCTTCAAAGAAGCAAACATGTTAGTTGATTACTTGGTTAAAATGAGTTTGAATCAAAATGTCCCTTCAATTTCTTGGGACACACCACCTAAAAAATCGTTCAACATTATGCAAATGGATCTTTTCCCCATCTTTTAGTTTTTTTGTTTCTTTTCTTTCCATTGTACAAAAAAACGGGTATGTTAAGTAATTTAAATTAATCTTAACTTTCTACATCCTAGTAAGAAATCTTAGTAATGAACGATTATGCACAAGCACACGTGCCATCATCATTCAAGCATTATGCACAATTGTGCTATCATCATTCATTATATATGCTCCTAAAAATGAACACCTAAGCATCAACACAGTCAATGAAAAGAGAGAAACACTGTTTCCCATAGAAAAATTGATAAACTATTCAGAGGCATCAACTAATGCCTTATCTGTACAATATTATGAACCCAGCTCTAGTTTTTTACTCAATTGCTTCAGTAGAAGTTGGCAATGGAGATGTTGGGGCCTGGTTTGCTTCAGTAGAAGTAGGCCATGGAGCTGTTGGAGCCTGGTTTGTTTCAGTAGAAGCAGGCCATGATGTTGTTGGGATTGCTTTGTTTCAGTAGAAGTCGGCAATGGAGTTGTTGGGGCGTGGTCCACTCCTCTTCCACGGTGTTTCTGGAAATGCTTATCGATGAATGATTCAGCAATATCTGGATACTTCTTCCTTACAAGGTTTTCCAGACACTTCCTGTAGGAAAAATCTTCCTTTTTACATTCCTTCAAGACCACATACTGCATCTACTATCCTGAAAATTGCTGTGTCTGCTAATCTGTTAAAACAAGTCCCAATATTAAACTCTCTATACATGATGTGAAGTATAAGCTGAAAACTTATAAAAAATATAAACATGAAAGAATAAAAAGTAAACAATAATCAATCATTAAATTCACATCCTGAAGCTTAGGAAAGAAATTCATTTTTATCCATGGCAACCATGATGAGATGAGATCAATTATAAGTGTAAGTGAAAGCTAAAGGGACAACAATATGGAAATGGAAGATACCATGACATAATCAATTCCATCACCCATTTTGGTTTCTTTATCTGTATGGTGTTCAAAGACATTCTCAAGCACAAATGCTTGATACTCTGCCGACAGCGGATCCCCATCATTGTACCTTCACAGAGGAATACATTATTAGAGAATTAAGATGAAATACTGCAGCTTAGACAACAAAAAGGCTAGATATAAACTGATCATTGGGATAAGGTCTCAAATGTTGTATTGCAAATGCATTTTAGACTTACCCTTGTTGCACGATACGTCCGATTGACTGCATAATAGAATCAATATCCTTGAGAACTTCCTGTTCCTCAGGTGTGTACATTATAGATGGTGGTCTGGGGGGCGATTCAGATTATTTCTCCAGTCACCAGTATTTGAACCCCGGCCTTGCGAACCTTCAAAGCGGTTTTTCTTGAATGATTCTCTGCCCTGCTTTCCCCATTGAAAGCTTTTATTGCCGTCAGAATTAGCTGAAGCAATTTGTGAGTCCCATCCTTGCGAACTTGCGGCCTGATTTGACTCAGTTTGGGAATCCCATGCTTGGCTTTCTGAAGATTTGGGTTTCCCCATTGGAAGTTTTTATCACGGTCAGAATTAGCTGGAGCAATTTGTAAGTCCCATCCTTGGGAATTCGCAGCTTGATTTAAGTCATTTTGGGAGCCCCATGCTGGGTTTTCTGAGGATCTGTTGGAATTACTTTCCCAAGCATTAGACGTGGAAGAGTCTTTTTGTCTAACATCAGCTCCAACGTTTGACTCTGCTATCCACTTCTCTTTATTTATTGAGAGAGAAAAAAATTAAAGATCTCCATAGCAAATGGCATTTTGAGTCTTTTGAGACAGCTATCAAGAGTCTTTTCCAAGTAGATAGGGTGAAGTCATTGTGTTCTACCGCAAGTCATTTACAAACTTTTATTTTTTTTGAACAAATAATGTTGATACCTAAAAGACGAAAATCAGATCAAACCACTAAAGCTCCTTCACCTATTATATAATAAATAAGAACAATTTATAAAGTCGCCATGAAAAGCTGAGGAATATCATGCTCATATTCCATTTGGGCAATAGCTTGGTTTTTTTCATTTTCAAGCAATTTAAGCAAACCAAGCTCAGCATCCACTTCAATTCGTTAACATGGCTTGGATATATTGGAACTGGCAGCTCAATATACCCAAAGTGTCCTGAAAAGTAAACTCAAACAATGTTGGTTGATTTTTTCCATCAAATCACAGTAGACAAAATGAGTAAATAAATCCATACCTTCACACTTTCCAGGTTCCGATGTACCACAAGATTCACATCTTCCAAATTCAAGGGGTAGGCCAAGTAATGGATTTGAAAGCTGACTAGCATGAATAATTGCAGAGTCACTGATGGATGCTGTACACTGTCAAGGCATAAACAGAACTTTTCCCAGTAAGCTGATTATAACCAATAAATGCTGAATAGGTCATAACATCATTAGTAAGGCTTGGTTAAATACATTAAACAAGTCAGGATTTAAGCAAAACTGTGAGAGTTTTCAAACAAATAATAAAAACAAAATAAAAAACTCTGACTAGAATGCAGCCACATAGGTATATACCCAGAGAAGATATGTTTAAGGCCATGGTTGTTTTACATTTTGAAATTTTAGACCAAAAAGAAAAAGAAAACTGACCATGTGGCTGCATCCGACTGAGTAACAGCATGAGTAAATTTCAAGAAACATCAAATGAAAACAAGGTCCCAAAAGAACCTAGAAACAAACACTGTCCAAAATTCTAGCACGGAATTCCTAAATTCCAAGCATGCCATATTCACCCTTGGCACATATCATAATAAAATTCTCCAAAATTGACAGTAGTTCATCTCATTTGAGTCATTTCACATATAAATTGCTCTACAGCAACCTAGTAGTTATAAAATTTAACTGAAAAATAAATCCATTTTAGGCGTACAATTTCCTGGCGTGTAGCCATCCCAAATCTGATCCTGACCTAGGTAGTCAATCCCGGATAGCGGAGCGTAGCGGCCGATCCCAAAAACACTATAGCGGGATAGCAGGTAGTGGGACAACTGCTACAACTAAGGGATAAAATATATAAGTAGTTTATAGCCTACAATCCTACATATATAAATACTAAAATTGATCATATTAAAGACACATTCCTAATTAATAATCAAGATGAGAGTATTAAAGGTTCTAGAGCTGATCAAAGTTGGATGCCATAACAGAATTGTATCTCACGAAATTGAACCACACGAAGATGATGTCAATTGGGTTCAATCAGTTTAATAAGAAAATCAATAAAGAGATGAAGGGGCAAACAATTAGGGACCAAGAATTTTTTTTAAAGAAAAGATGGAGAATGTTCGTGAATTAGGAAGCCTTGCAATTTTCTTCTATGCTGATGAAGAACATGTAAGCAATTGAACATGTGAACTGGAATTTGGAAGAAGAAAGAGAAGGAAGAAGAAATGTATAACCAATTAAAAATCACATGGCCTAGGAAAATCAATGTGTTAAGTAGAAGGGAAAGAATGGGAGGTTAAATTACCTAAAACCCTAGTGCAAAACCAGCCACCTATTAAAAAGAGGAGCAAAAAATACTTTTCTTCTATAAAATTAGGGTTCCACTCGCAATAAAACATGTAGTGGGTCATGATCCACTATTTGCCCAGCAATTTTGCTGCTATTTGACCTGCTACAGCCATTTGCACTGCTATCCACTATGGCGTTGCGGGTAATGGTCAAAACACTGCTACAGTCCGCTATTGCGGCGCTATAGCGCGCTATTGGCTACCTAGATCCTGACAACCTCCCCATCCAAAACAGTTGAAGGGGAATTATCCTCCATAACTTATAAAGTATCCTGCAAACAGATAATTCATAATCATGGTTTTTATTTGTAAACCTTACAAATGACAACAGAATGATGGCAATAAAGGAGAACATTAAATAAACAAATGATGGAACGGAATGATACTAGAAAGGTAGACTAGGATAATTTTAAAGAAACATTTCTAGCATCTTCTTAAGATGACAAAATATAGGCAACTTCTACCATGTCCCCTATTTGCCCTCTATGCACACTTTCAGCATCTCCTCGTCAGAGAAAGAATACATCTAACATGTCCATAACATTTGGCCACAACAAATATCTCAACAGTTTGCCTCTAAAGCATCCCTTAGTACTGATATCAGTGTTGTTGATGACAGATGACGGCCGCAGGTGGTTTGACAAAATTCTGCCATACATAATAGCGGAAGGCGTTGCAGGCTGTAAAAATGTAAACTGAGGCTAGAGAAAAAGAGAGAGAAGAGAGAGATCTGATTTTATTTCTTTGAAATGAAGAATGAATTGATTTGTTACAATGATTGAGCCTCACTATATATAAAGGATTGGAAAGCTCAAAAAGGAAGCTACTATAGGAAGTAGCTTGTTGTGCATGCTACCTACTGTCAACTAACTAACAAGAGGAAAACAACTACCAGTGACAACTGTCACTATTAAACCTAAACCTTTACTCTAATTCTTGTTCTCTAATACACCCCCTAAAACTGAGGGTAGTTGTTTAGTGGTGCTAAATCAACTACTTTATGTTGTTTTCTTAGAGATAAGAATCTTGAGGTGGCTAAGCGCTTTGTGAGGACATCAGTTGTATGGAATTCAGATTGGATGTGCTTCACTTGCAAGGCCTTTGGTTGGATTCTGTCTCTGACAAAGAAAAGATCCAATTCAATGTGCTTTGTCTTGTTGTGAAGAACAAGATTATGAGCTATAGCAATAGTGCTTAGACTATCACATAGGATGAGAAGGGCTTGATGAAGATACTTGAGTTCTGATAGCACCAATTCATTAGTAATTATCTCCTCATAATTAATTTCTCAACAAAAAACAGTTACATGAGTACTTATCTCCTCATAATTAGATTTATCCTTAATACTAGCACTGATTGGATTTACATATATAACAAATCCACATCCACTTCTCTGTAGTCTCAATATCTTTAACAATACAAAGTCACCTAAGAAAAACATACAACAACAATCAAGCTTGAGTCGCATTGAGCAAGGTCTGCTACATGGATCGTACAACGTCATAATGCTCTATTATAAATCAAATCATGTTCATTGACAAAATATTGATCTCTAAATTTTTCTTAATAGTTTCGGCTATGGTTTTCCTTGGCCAACATCTACCTCTAGAAATTAGATTAACCTCCATTTGACCTACTCTCGTTACTAGTAAACCTCCACATGCAATTGCAATTTTATCATCATCTAAACCCCAACTTAACTTAGTAAAAGGAAGATCGCACATGCATTATTGCCGTCAGAATTAGCTGAAGCAATTTGTGAGTCCCATCCTTGCGAACTTGCGGCCTGATTTGACTCAGTTTGGGAATCCCATGCTTGGCTTTCTGAAGATTTGGGTTTCCCCATTGGAAGTTTTTATCACGGTCAGAATTAGCTGGAGCAATTTGTAAGTCCCATCCTTGGGAATTCGCAGCTTGATTTAAGTCATTTTGGGAGCCCCATGCTGGGTTTTCTGAGGATCTGTTGGAATTACTTTCCCAAGCATTAGACGTGGAAGAGTCTTTTTGTCTAACATCAGCTCCAACGTTTGACTCTGCTATCCACTTCTCTTTATTTATTGAGAGAGAAAAAAATTAAAGATCTCCATAGCAAATGGCATTTTGAGTCTTTTGAGACAGCTATCAAGAGTCTTTTCCAAGTAGATAGGGTGAAGTCATTGTGTTCTACCGCAAGTCATTTACAAACTTTTATTTTTTTTGAACAAATAATGTTGATACCTAAAAGACGAAAATCAGATCAAACCACTAAAGCTCCTTCACCTATTATATAATAAATAAGAACAATTTATAAAGTCGCCATGAAAAGCTGAGGAATATCATGCTCATATTCCATTTGGGCAATAGCTTGGTTTTTTTCATTTTCAAGCAATTTAAGCAAACCAAGCTCAGCATCCACTTCAATTCGTTAACATGGCTTGGATATATTGGAACTGGCAGCTCAATATACCCAAAGTGTCCTGAAAAGTAAACTCAAACAATGTTGGTTGATTTTTTCCATCAAATCACAGTAGACAAAATGAGTAAATAAATCCATACCTTCACACTTTCCAGGTTCCGATGTACCACAAGATTCACATCTTCCAAATTCAAGGGGTAGGCCAAGTAATGGATTTGAAAGCTGACTAGCATGAATAATTGCAGAGTCACTGATGGATGCTGTACACTGTCAAGGCATAAACAGAACTTTTCCCAGTAAGCTGATTATAACCAATAAATGCTGAATAGGTCATAACATCATTAGTAAGGCTTGGTTAAATACATTAAACAAGTCAGGATTTAAGCAAAACTGTGAGAGTTTTCAAACAAATAATAAAAACAAAATAAAAAACTCTGACTAGAATGCAGCCACATAGGTATATACCCAGAGAAGATATGTTTAAGGCCATGGTTGTTTTACATTTTGAAATTTTAGACCAAAAAGAAAAAGAAAACTGACCATGTGGCTGCATCCGACTGAGTAACAGCATGAGTAAATTTCAAGAAACATCAAATGAAAACAAGGTCCCAAAAGAACCTAGAAACAAACACTGTCCAAAATTCTAGCACGGAATTCCTAAATTCCAAGCATGCCATATTCACCCTTGGCACATATCATAATAAAATTCTCCAAAATTGACAGTAGTTCATCTCATTTGAGTCATTTCACATATAAATTGCTCTACAGCAACCTAGTAGTTATAAAATTTAACTGAAAAATAAATCCATTTTAGGCGTACAATTTCCTGGCGTGTAGCCATCCCAAATCTGATCCTGACCTAGGTAGTCAATCCCGGATAGCGGAGCGTAGCGGCCGATCCCAAAAACACTATAGCGGGATAGCAGGTAGTGGGACAACTGCTACAACTAAGGGATAAAATATATAAGTAGTTTATAGCCTACAATCCTACATATATAAATACTAAAATTGATCATATTAAAGACACATTCCTAATTAATAATCAAGATGAGAGTATTAAAGGTTCTAGAGCTGATCAAAGTTGGATGCCATAACAGAATTGTATCTCACGAAATTGAACCACACGAAGATGATGTCAATTGGGTTCAATCAGTTTAATAAGAAAATCAATAAAGAGATGAAGGGGCAAACAATTAGGGACCAAGAATTTTTTTTAAAGAAAAGATGGAGAATGTTCGTGAATTAGGAAGCCTTGCAATTTTCTTCTATGCTGATGAAGAACATGTAAGCAATTGAACATGTGAACTGGAATTTGGAAGAAGAAAGAGAAGGAAGAAGAAATGTATAACCAATTAAAAATCACATGGCCTAGGAAAATCAATGTGTTAAGTAGAAGGGAAAGAATGGGAGGTTAAATTACCTAAAACCCTAGTGAAAAACATGGGAGGTTAAATTACCTAAAACCCTAGTGCAAAACCAGCCACCTATTAAAAAGAGGAGCAAAAAATACTTTTCTTCTATAAAATTAGGGTTCCACTCGCAATAAAACATGTAGTGGGTCATGATCCACTATTTGCCCAGCAATTTTGCTGCTATTTGACCTGCTACAGCCATTTGCACTGCTATCCACTATGGCGTTGCGGGTAATGGTCAAAACACTGCTACAGTCCGCTATTGCGGCGCTATAGCGCGCTATTGGCTACCTAGATCCTGACAACCTCCCCATCCAAAACAGTTGAAGGGGAATTATCCTCCATAACTTATAAAGTATCCTGCAAACAGATAATTCATAATCATGGTTTTTATTTGTAAACCTTACAAATGACAACAGAATGATGGCAATAAAGGAGAACATTAAATAAACAAATGATGGAACGGAATGATACTAGAAAGGTAGACTAGGATAATTTTAAAGAAACATTTCTAGCATCTTCTTAAGATGACAAAATATAGGCAACTTCTACCATGTCCCCTATTTGCCCTCTATGCACACTTTCAGCATCTCCTCGTCAGAGAAAGAATACATCTAACATGTCCATAACATTTGGCCACAACAAATATCTCAACAGTTTGCCTCTAAAGCATCCCTTAGTACTGATATCAGTGTTGTTGATGACAGATGACGGCCGCAGGTGGTTTGACAAAATTCTGCCATACATAATAGCGGAAGGCGTTGCAGGCTGTAAAAATGTAAACTGAGGCTAGAGAAAAAGAGAGAGAAGAGAGAGATCTGATTTTATTTCTTTGAAATGAAGAATGAATTGATTTGTTACAATGATTGAGCCTCACTATATATAAAGGATTGGAAAGCTCAAAAAGGAAGCTACTATAGGAAGTAGCTTGTTGTGCATGCTACCTACTGTCAACTAACTAACAAGAGGAAAACAACTACCAGTGACAACTGTCACTATTAAACCTAAACCTTTACTCTAATTCTTGTTCTCTAATACACCCCCTAAAACTGAGGGTAGTTGTTTAGTGGTGCTAAATCAACTACTTTATGTTGTTTTCTTAGAGATAAGAATCTTGAGGTGGCTAAGCGCTTTGTGAGGACATCAGTTGTATGGAATTCAGATTGGATGTGCTTCACTTGCAAGGCCTTTGGTTGGATTCTGTCTCTGACAAAGAAAAGATCCAATTCAATGTGCTTTGTCTTGTTGTGAAGAACAAGATTATGAGCTATAGCAATAGTGCTTAGACTATCACATAGGATGAGAAGGGCTTGATGAAGATACTTGAGTTCTGATAGCACCAATTCATTAGTAATTATCTCCTCATAATTAATTTCTCAACAAAAAACAGTTACATGAGTACTTATCTCCTCATAATTAGATTTATCCTTAATACTAGCACTGATTGGATTTACATATATAACAAATCCACATCCACTTCTCTGTAGTCTCAATATCTTTAACAATACAAAGTCACCTAAGAAAAACATACAACAACAATCAAGCTTGAGTCGCATTGAGCAAGGTCTGCTACATGGATCGTACAACGTCATAATGCTCTATTATAAATCAAATCATGTTCATTGACAAAATATTGATCTCTAAATTTTTCTTAATAGTTTCGGCTATGGTTTTCCTTGGCCAACATCTACCTCTAGAAATTAGATTAACCTCCATTTGACCTACTCTCGTTACTAGTAAACCTCCACATGCAATTGCAATTTTATCATCATCTAAACCCCAACTTAACTTAGTAAAAGGAAGATCGCACATGCATTCCAACTCATGAGTCAAACCGGGTCACCACAGGTTCGAGCTCCCATGGCTTACCAAGTAGCCTGGTTGGAGTACAATTTTAAAAAAATCGGAAAATATTACATGATGATGAAACATGGATCAGTAAAATAACTGAAATGGGAACTCGCCATGTAGACATTATTCAACAACTATGATGATTGCAGGTAAGTGTGTAAGAGACTAAGATATGGGAATGGGATACTTTAGGGTTCTACATATTTTCTAAAATGAAGCTCACAATTCGTTTACATGAACTTGAAATAAACAGCAAAACCAAAACAGGGGTTTTTTCACTACAAAACAGAGCAAGGAGAAAATAAACAACGCATTGAAAGCTTTTCAGCCAAAATATGCATATTTGAAGAAGAATGAAAAAAAAAGTTACTCAAACCTAAAATTCAAGCATAAAACAAAAGAAAAAAGAAACTATTTAACTTTTTCTACCTCTTTATCACCTCAGAATCGAAAAAATGCTTCCACTTTAAGAGTTTCACTGAGCTGAAGGTAAAACCCTAGCTACACGCTACTAAAAATGAGAATGTAAAACAATTTAGTAAGTCACATAATCGAAACGGAATGAAGAAAATAAGCGAAACGTTTCTGCATGAAATGACAATGCAGAATTATTACCACAGAGAAGCTGAAAATGAAGTAGGAGAAGATTCGAAGTAGTGATCAATAGACTCTGTGTATTCTCTGTATGAAGAGAGGGTTTTGTTGAAGAAGATGAAAACGAGAAGTAAGAAGAGAGTGAATGGGAAATAAAAGTGATTTTGGGATTTAATTTTTTTAGCATGAAATGGAGTTTTTGGTTTAATACGGAAATGGAAAACGTTCTTCAATTTTTGCTGTGGTAGGAAATGAGTTCAGCTCACAAATTATGAAGTAATGGTTCGAGCGGAGTTTGGAAATGAATTCAACAATCAATTATTTTTTCAACTTAAGAATGACTTCATTAAAGTTTAGGAAATTCTAATTCATGAATTCAAATGATAATAAATAAGACAAAAAGATGTATAACAAAATATATATAATATAAAATCTCATTTTTCAAATTTTTGATCTTTTGGCTATATTGAGATCCAAAATCACTAGATTAATGTCTAATAGATATATTATATACTAATATAAAATTATATTTATATAATAATTACAAAATATTTTAAAGATATGTGCATACATTTTATATATATATATATATTATATTATATTATATTATATTATATTATATTATATTATGTATTATGTATAAATATTCTATATATACAAGTATATATAGTTTTCACAATTTTAAAATAAATAAAAATGTGACAAAAGAATCCCAAAAAAATGGAGAACAAAATTACTTACTCGTAATAGTAAATAACTTATTTCTTTAAATCTATTATTTGTTTAACATGTGTCTTATTTTATTTAGAAGTTTTCATTTCAAAATATATTATAAAATATAAAATAAATATGTATCAAACAATTAATAAATTTAAGGAGATATGTTATATCATTCTAAGAATTGATATTCTCATAAATATAATTATAACACTAAACACAACAAACATGACCCCAAATGAAATTAGGCTCACAAGTTAGCAATGACAAGCCCAAAAAAAAAACATTGCTCCAAGCCTAACAACACGACATAAGCCTTAACAAGGAGAGAGGCAAATCATAAAAACAATGGATGTTGTCTCATTTTTATATCACTGCATGTATTATTAGTTCTAATTAATTAAAAAAAAATTATTTAAGTTAAAATTATAATTATTAAATATTTTTTTGATCAACTATATCTTTTCGTACATGAAATTGCACAAAGAAATGGGACAAGACCAAAAAAACAACAAGGGATTTGAAAGTTTAAATCATTCTTTGGAACGGTACTTGATCTCTTTTAAATAATCCAATAAATTAGTCTTTCTTATTTACTTGTTTCAGCATAGTTAATTGTCATTTCATATTTAACACCTACTTGGTCTCTTTTGTTAAGTCTTACAATAATGGATATTGTTCTTTGCTGTTAGGATTGGATGATCGGGAATGGAGGACAGATGGTTGAGAGCTGATGATGAATGGTCGGGAACGTGTGGGAGAGTAGGAGACTTGGTCCGATGATCGTCTGGACCCACCGGGGGAGGTACCTGAAAAGGTTCTCCGACGATCAAGTCAGTAATTTATTCTAGAGAGAGAAAGGGAGTAAATAAGAGAGAGGTTAGAGCAATAATTGCAACAATGAATGAGGGAATCAGAATTAATTATACTCCATGTGTGGTCTCCTATTTATAGAGCATAGTGAATGCTGAGTTGGCATCTAACCATTGGTCTGCTCGGCGTGGTAGGCGATCTGTTATCTAACATTGAAGGAGGGTCAACAGCGCATTAAATGGTGGGCCAAAGGCGCATTAAATGCTATGTCATGAGCATTAAATGCTATGTCAGGAGCATTTATGCCATGTTGGGAGCTCTTATAGTTTCTACCACGGGGGACCTACTTAAGGCGGGCAAGGGAGGTTATGCAAGGCAATGGATGTTATGCTCGGGACCCATGGTCAATTGCCCGATTATGACCGGGATGGAACAATTGCCCCCAGTCTACCAGGTTGGTCGGGGACGACCGAGCTGGTGGACTATAAGGATGGGTTGGAGAGATGTTGGTTACGCCCTTATGACCGGAATAGAACAGTTACCACCAGTCAACGAGGTCGGGCAGGGATGGCCGAGCTAGTGGACTATACAGGTGGGTAGGAGATATAGGTTATGACCTTATGACCGGAATAGAACAATTGCCCCTAGTCGACGAGGTCGGGAAGGGATGGTCGAGCTGGTGGACTATACGGGTGGGTAGGAGATATATGTTATGACCTAGAATGGTTTAGGGACTATGGGTAGGTCATAATGGTTATCCGTTTCTAGGTTGACATGTGGATTATTAATGGTGTTCCTTCTAACGATAGTGGATACTCAATCGTTGCATCTGCTTGTTTCAGTTTCGTCGTCTGGATTTATGTGCTTCCGTTAGATTATTCTCAAGTGATTTTGGACGGGCGGATTTACGTTTCGAGTTGGGCCTCTAGAGAGACCTGGGCTTGGGTCTTCTCTATAAATAGGGGTTTCTTCTTCCCATATTCTTCATTATATCTTCTTGCCGACTGTTTTGATCATCTCTGAATCCGGATGCATTTTCTTCATCCAAAAGTCTTCTTTCTTTCAAGTTTTTTTTTCCAATCGGTAATCCGTTTTCCTGGAACATGGGAATCCATCAAAAATCGGCCAAGTCTTTCAATTTCTCGTACGACCAACTGAATCGTCGGGAAAGGGAGGTGGCGGATGAGATGCTTAACTGGGTTAAGGAGGGTCAGGTTGTAGTTTGTTACAAGCTGGCTCAGGGAGATCATATTTTTTAGGCTGAAGTTGGTGAGCATCTGGGTTTACAAATATAGTATGCATATATTATTTTATCTCTTTGTTTCCTTTATCCAGTTTTGATACCTTTTCCTCTTTTTCAGCAGCTGCTATGGATGATTAATCTGACCGACCAGGTCTCTTGAAGAGGGCCACCCTGAATTGAAAGAGTGTTGAGGTTACCAAAAAGGCGAAGTTTGACTCGCCCACCCGTGTAGAGTCTTCTCGCGGGGAGTCATCCGTTTTGGCAGAAATGGTGCCTCCTCCTTCTGAAACTGAAGCGGTGGTTGTGCTCACCCCGACTGATGCCCACCCGGTTGACCTAATCGGGGAAGAAGTTGTGCTTGTGGGGGCTCGTGATCTTCACATGGAGGAATTTGCTAAGGGGAAAACCACTAACAGCAGTAAAGGAAAGGTGGTCGCCAAGCCCTCCTTCCTATATCGGGTTCCCAAGGTGGTGGAGACCAGGTTGCTCAACCTCGGGGTTTTGGAAAAGATGGACTCACTACCCGCGCTGAATCTTTTGAGGAGGGTTCGGGAGGCTGGGGTTTTGGTTGCTTCTGTGGCTAAGTACCTCGAGGGTGATGGGGTGTTGGCTACCCGAGTCGGGGAGGATGCTTTGACTAAACTTCAAGAGCAGCATTCGATTGAACTCCATGAGTTGGAGAAGAAATACCTCGAGGCGCTTATAGTCCAAGAGGAGCAGAACCTGACTGCTGGGGAGCAGCTGTCGACTCTGACACTACAACTTCAAGAAGCTCGGGATGCGGTGTTGCAGGCCTAAGCCGATATTGGATCTGTCCAACGGGAAGTTGGGGCCCTACGCGATCGCCTAGACCGAGTTGGTGAGGAGAAGCGTCATCTGGAGATGAAGTTGCTACTAGCCAATGAACGGAATGATGCGAACAAAGGTGACATTATTCGGTTGACCGAAGAGCTGGCCTAGCTGAAGGCATCCTACAAGGACTTGGAGGAAGATGTTGTCGATGCGGCGAATGCCAGATGGGATAATGCCTTTGCTCAGGTCCGGCTGGTTCTACCGGATGCAGATTGGTCCTAGACCCGAATAGATGCAATGGTTACTCCTGAGGGGGAGCTGATCGCCGATGATAGGGAGGGTCCATCGAAGCTTCCTATCTCGGGTAGGATTTAGTGGGGAGGGAGCTGTAGAATCTTTGTATTTTATATGGATTTTGCAAATGAATGAAATGTTGATTTACCCTACCTATTTACTTTGTGTGTCGCTCTAGTGTTTATATTGTCTGACTAGCATTGTTATGGACCTTGAACAATTGTTTGACAACCTATCCATTTAATAAACTTTAATAACCACCCCGTGTTGATTAATCGGGCTATCCATTTAGTAAACTTGAAATTATTTAAAAAACCCCAAGTCTCGATTAGTCGGGCTACCCATTCAGTAAACTTGAATGACCATCGAGTCTTGATTAATCGGGCTATCCGTTTAATAAACTTGATTAACCGAGCTTTCCATTTAGTAAACTTGAAATTGTTTAATAAACTCCAAGTCTTGATTGGTCGGGCGATCCATTTAATAAGCTTTAATAACCACATGTCTTGATTAATCGGGCTATCCATTTAGTAAACTTGAAATTGTTTAATAAACTCCAAGTCTTGATTGGTTGGGCAATCCATTTAATAAACTTTAATAACTGCCTCGTCTTGATTAACCGAGCTATCCATTTGGTAAACTTGAAATTGTTTAATAAAGGGGGGACTCGTCCATCTTTTCGTGGGATGGTGACGATTTAGGGGAGTTGATCCCATTTTGGGCTCACGAATTGTTCGCCATCGGAGGGGATTGGTCCATGCCTCTGAGGGGTGTATTACTAGTGACCAAGAATAGCCATCAGAGGGGGACTGGTCCAGGCATCCGAAGGGTGTATTGTTGGCGACCAAGAGGACTCGGTCATGGCATGGTTTGTGAATTTGAACCGCCATCAGAGGGGGACCAACCCACGCCTCTGAGGGTGTATTGTCGGCAACCAAGAGGACTTGGTCCTGGCTTGGGTTAGCGAATTTGAACCGCCATCAGAGGGGGACTGACCCATGCTTCCGAGGGGTGTATTGTCGGTGACCAAGAGGACTTGGTCTTGGCTTGGGTTGGCGAATTTGAACCACCGTCAGAGGGGGACTAGAACATGCCTCTGAGGGGTTTATTGCTGGTGATCGTGAGGTCTTGGTCTTGGCCTAGGTTGGCAAATTTGAACCGCCATCAGAGGGGGACTGGCCCACGCCTCTGAGGGGTGTATTGCTGGCGACCAAGAGGACTTGGAAAAGACATCTGAATAATACCTCGTTAACATATAAGTGGGATTCGGTTACATCATTTTGCTCAGCCGTATAAAGGTCTGGCACGTGGTTTATATTGTCAAGCATAAAAATGTCGAAGATTTGCCGCGTTTCAAGTACGAGGGATTTCCTTCTTTGCTAGGTCTTCGAGCTTGTAGGCTTCTTTGCCAGTCTTGCTAGTTACTCGATACGATCCTTCCCAATTAGGTGCCAATTTGCTCTTTGTTTTTCTGACGTCAGCTCTCTTGAGTACTAAACTTCCTGTTTCAAAGTCTTGCGGTACTACCATTCAGTTGTATTTCTTGGTGGCTCTCTGTTTGACACTGGTTTCTCTGATTCTGGCTCGACCTCTCTTTTCTTCGATCCAGTCTAAGTTGTGCCTTAAGATGGTCGAATTGGCGGCTTCGTCGAAGTGTGTTATTCGCCAGGTGGGTTTGTCGATCTCTATTGTGATCACAACCTCGGACCCGTAAGTAAGGTTGATAGGAGATTCCCCGGTGGTGGAGTGAGGAGTTGTACGGTAAGCCTAGAGGACATGATGCAGCTGTTCCGGCCAGGCTCCCTTAGCTTCTTGCAATATTATTTTTATCCTGTGGAGTAGGACTTTGTTGGCCACCTTTGCCTGACCATTTTTCTGAGGATGTTCAACTAAAGTGAAGTGTTGTTTGATGTGGAGGCCTGTCAGCAGTTACCTGAACTTCCGGTCAGAAAACTGAGTTCCGTTGTTAGTGATTATTGTTGTAGGTATCCTGAACCTTGTTATGATATTTCTCCAAGTGAACTTCCGGATGTTGGTTGTCGTGATGTTGGACAGGGGTTCAAATTCAATCCATTTAGTGAAGTAGTCGACCACCACTATTAGAAATTTAAGTTGTCCGATTGCTGGTGGAAATGGTCCCAAAATATCCATACCCCATCTACAAAAGGGCCACGAGGTCATTGTCGTTGTCAGCTCTTCAGGGTGGGCCTTGTGGAGGTTGGCAAACAATTGGTAGAGTGTGCACTTCTTAGTGAATTCAGAAGCGTCTTTGTCCATGGTCGGCCAATAATACCCAGCCCGGAGTATCTTTTTGGTGAGTGATGATGTGCTAAGGTGGTGACTACAACTTCCTTCGTGGATTTCTTGAAGGACGTACTAAGTCCTATCGGGGCCGAGGCATTTGAGCATGGGAGTAGAAAAGCTTCGGCGGTACAAACAACCATGTACTATGGTGAACCGTGAATTGTACCTAAGGAATCTCTGTCTATCTTTCTGAGTTACTGGTAGGTCGTCATTGGTTAAGTACCTGATGATAAGGTCGGTCCAGTCGTTCAGGAGTTGTGCTTGCTCGAAAGCCATGACACTGGGCTATAGGATTGTCCCTTGAATTACTAACCTATTGGTACCCGGGCTCTTCGTGCTTGCTAGTTTGGACAAAATGTCAGCCCGAATGTTTTGTTCCCTTGGGACGTGTTGTATGGAGGCCGTTTCGAACTTGCGCATCAACTCCTTAACCTTGGCTAGGTATTTTCCGAGCAACACGTCTTTTGTCTGACAGGCCCTTGTAATCTGAGAGACTGTAAGTTGGGAATCACTGCAGATGGAAACTTTCTCAGCCCCGACTTCTCTGGCCAACTACAAATCGGCAATGCATGCTTCATATTCTGCTTGGTTATTTGATGTGGGAAAGGTGAAGGTCAATGAATGTTCGATGGTCATCCCCTAGCCATTATCCCACAATACCCCTGCACCACTACCCCGAGGGTTGGATGAACCGTCAACATATATGGTCCATATTTGCTCGGAACTACCTGGTTGTGTGGTCAATTCGACAACAAAGTCGGACAAGACTTGGCTTTTGATAGTCGTTTTGGGTTCGTACCGTATCAAATTGGGATAGTTCAATAGACCAAGAGATCAACCACCCGGCCAGCTCAGGCTTGTGCAAAATCTGGCGGATAGGCTGATTGGATATGACCACCACCAGATGGGTTTGAAAATATTGTCGCAGCCGTCTTGTTGCCACCAAGAGGGCGTATGCGACCTTTTCTAACTTTTGATATCTAAGCTCTGGGCCTTTTAATGTCTTGCTGGTGAAGTACACTGGGTTCTGACCATCTTCACTTTCTCTGATTAGAGCAGTGGCTACGACCCCGTCTATTACTACCAAGTAGACGTATAGTGTCTCGGCGGGTGCAGGCTTTGGAAGCATGGGAGGGGTAGCCATATATTTTTTGAAAACATGGATAGCTGATTCACAATCCTCCGACCCAATAAAGTTATTGCTCTTTTTGAGGAGTTGGAACAGTGGGAGGGAATGTTTGGCGGATGTTGGAAAGAATCTGGCCAAGGCCACCAATCGCCCATTAAGTTGTTGAACTTCCTTAACTGATCTTGGGCTGCGCATGTTGATGAATGCTTGGCATTTTGCTGGGTTGGCTTCAATACCCCAGCTTGTTAATAGAAATCCTAAAAACTTGTCGGCTTCAACTCCGAATGTACACTTTTCCGGGTTGAGGCGCATATTAAACTTGCATAGTTGGCCGAAGACGACATTTAGGATACTCACATGATCCTCCGTTGGCAGACTCTTGGCGAACATATCGCCTATGTAGACTTCCATTTTCTTCCCAATATGATCTCTGAAAACGGTGTTCATCATCCTCTAAATGTAGCCCCTGCATTTTTCAAACCGAACGACATGACCGTATAACAGTAAGTTGTCTAGGGTGTAATGAAGATGGTCTTGTCTTGATCTGGGGGTACATGGGAATCCTGTTAGACCCTGAATAAGCGTCCATAAATGACAGAAACTGATACCTAGAAGAATTGTCAACGAGATGATCGATGTTCGGGAGGGGGTATGGATCCTTTGGGCATACTTTGTTCAAGTCTGCATAATCCACACACATCTACCACTTCCTCGATGATTTTTTGACCAGCACGACGTTTGACAACCAAGTGGTATATGTAACTTCTCGGATGAAGCCAACCTCTAGTAATTCTGAGATCTTTTGAGTAAACTTCGTTGCTCCAATGGCACCCATCTTTCTTTTCTTCTAGGCCACTAGTCGTGCTCCTGGATCTGTTGTGAGGCGGTGGCAAGCAACAGATGGGTCTATTCCGGGCATATCCGCAGCGGACCAGGCAAAGAGATCTTTGTTGGTCTTCAGGCATTTGATCAGTTTTGATCTCTGAGCTTCGTCGAGAGTATAGCCGATATACACCAAATTTTCTTTCAAGGGGCCGAGTTGAAGGGAGGTTTTTTCTCCCTCTGGCTGAGGAGGCAGGTCTTCTATATTTGCTCTGGAATCTAACTCCACCAAGTGCACGCCCCATTTATTTTCTTTTGCGTAGTGCTAATGTTGAAGTTTGATTTGGTCGAAGACTCATCTGATAGCAACTTCTTGCGCTATGTTGATCTTATAACACCTTAATTTGGATAATAAGATATGAGCGGAAACATGTCCATAAACAAAGAATTCTACAGCATTAAACTTTCCTTGATATATATATATATGAATAACACCCCAAATATAAGATGAAATAAGATATCGTTAACTTAAATCCACATAATAAACTGGACTTCATATAAAGAGGATAAGAACAAAGTCTTAAAATACCCTCAAACAAATAAATGCCCCCATAACACGTACAAGATAAAGTTAGCAAATAAAATAAGCTATCATCTACAATAGTGGCTTGATTGCAATTCTTCCCTCTGGTACTCAGTCATTTCTTAGAAGACCCTAGAAATGTCAAAAACCCAAGCATAGTGAGATAAAAATCTCAGTAACACTATAATGACAAACCTTTGAAAATATGTCATTCCTAGCTAACAAGTACAGAAAATCTCCATAAGGAACAACAAAAGAGAAATAACAATACTTTCCCTTAATTTTATATTCTAGCTCATTATACATAACTTAAATGTAAATAAGAGGAATATAAACAGGACACATCATAACGCTTCAATCAATTTGCATATAACATTAATCGCCTCAAACTCTTAGTCCATGATTAAAAGTTTTGCACACAGCATGCCTGCTGGAGGTGCCTGCCCCTTACTCAATGCCCTGAGTTCGTAGGAATGTCTTACCCCGTTTCCGGGAATAAGCCCGTCTTCATGCGACTAAGAATTCGGTTGCCTGTGTCCAGGCCAGTCAATAGATCTAGAGATCCCCTTCATCAGTTAACATAATTGGGTTATAGACCCCATTAAAATAAACGTAATTGGATATGATTGTAAGTAAATAAAAGTATAAGCATCACATAAAAAAATATAACATAATAAATAACATCTATTCAATATCCATCATATAAAGAAAACTAGGAACAATATGTAACTTTTTCATAAACTCTTATGTGAGAATATACGCTGTTAGTTTATTTAGTGTAATAAAACAATAGCCTAGAATTATTACATATACATATCAATATACCTATATCATGATTATCAAAGTGACATTCATTTACTATAATAATAATGATAGTAATATAGGTACCACCAATCATTGATAATAAACTCAGTATGCTACTAATTCTATTTACCTGTTATAGCATATAATTCAATTCAATCATTTGAAACATTAGTATGGCAGCAAAACAATACAATTGTAAAACTAGGAATTTCAGTGTAGAATTAAGAGAGCAAAACGTTGGTCTCATAAACATTCATAAGCATAAATCTCAATTAATTTGAAAACACCCAGCAGAGAAAGCAAACACATAATTAAGATAATTGTATATAGAAGTGCAGAGAAAGAAAGTCACGTGTGTGTTATTGGCAACAATTTGTGATGGAACTATATATATATTCTACCTTCAATTCTTCCTTATTCATGGAGTTTTAAGGGGTTTTAGTGTTACCTCGTAATGAGTCTATGTAGAAACCTTGTTCCTTCCCTTCTCTTCCTAATTTTCTTTTTCCTTCTCTAGTGGCTGCTAGGGTTTCCTTTTTTCTTACTCTTATATATAAACTAATATAATATCTTATTTACTATTAAATAATAATTCTATCTATTTTATTTTCTTAATTGATTATTATTATAGTATTCAAATCTTAAATATATTTTAAACTATTACACAATTTATTTAACTAACACTTGGCACATAAAAAAAATCATATAACAATCATATCATAAAAGCTCAAAATCATACACACTAATTAACAATAACTCAATTTATTAATTATTATTTTGGGGTGTTACAGATCTCCCCTAACTGTGCACACCCGGAGGACAGATGAGAGGAACTTCATGCAGAGGTGTGGATTGGAGACTATTGCTTCGAGATGGTTGAGCGTTGGTCAATCGAGTATGGCGTTGTAGGCCGAGACACAGTCGATGGCCAGAAACTTTGCTTGGATTGTCTAGGACAGAGGGTGTTCCCCGATAGTCAGCCATATATCAACATAGCCCCGGGGGGTGATTCCTTGTCTAATGAAACCGAAAAGTTGTCCATCATATGGCAACAAGTCTCTGTCCTTGAGTTCCATTTTTGTGAACAGGTCTTGAAACATGATGTTCGTCGAACTGCCTTGGTCAACAAATAAACGTCCCACCTTTTTATTATTCATTTTGGCGGTGATAACAAGGGGATCGTCATGACCGCGGACGACGCCTTTATAATCACGGTCGTCGAAGGAGATCGGGGGTGCTGCCTGGTGGCCCTGATATTGGCAGGGTTTTTGGACAGTTGATTGCATTATCTCCCGAACATATCTTTTTTGAGCTGACCTGGATGTACCACCGACAGTCAATCCGCCGGATATGGTGTTGATGTCTACTGGGCTCCGTTGTCGTCTATTGTTGGAGCGATATTGGTCTCTCTAGTCTCTGTTCGGAGGACGTTCCTAGTGATGGTTTGGGGGGAACGTCTCCTAGGAGGACTGGATCGACGCAGAGGTGGCAGTCGTTCTTGTCGAGCCCGAGCTATAAATTTCTGGAGATGCCCGGCTTGGATCAGGTCTTCGATAGTGTCCCTCGGTTGGATACACTCTTCTGTTACATGGCCAAAGAAGGTGTGGAAGTCACAATATTTGGAGCGTCTTGGGTTCTTAATCTCTTGCTTGGATTGGGTTTGGGGAGCCGGACTAAGTGGGCGGCCATAACTTCTTGCAAAATTTTAGTTTGGCTGGCATTGAGGGGGTGTGAGAGGAGTATTTGGGATTTTTGGATTGTCGGGGTGGATCATCTCGAGGGTGTTCGTGTGTTTTTGGGCGTTTGGTTTCTCGTGAAGGGAGTTGGTATTCTCTATGGTCGGTGGGTGGACTGTTAGGATAAGTTTCTTCTAGATTGATGAATTGTTGAGCCTTAGATCAGAGTTCTGTCATTGTGAGGTCTGAATATTTAGCCAATTCTTGCCTGAATAAGCCATCATGCAAGCCTATCACCAAGATATGTACCGCCACCTCCAGGCTTAGAGTGCGAACATTCATGGCCGCCGAGTTGAATCTGTCTAGGTAAGCTCGGAGGGGTTCATGTGACTCCTGTCGTATACCGAACATGGTGTAAGAAGAGCGACGCTGCTCTTTGCTTGATGTGAAGCGGATGTTGAATTCGTTGGCGAGAGTGGCCCATTGGTCGATACTATTTGGTGTGAGCCGGGTAAACCACTACAGGGCAGCCCGTTTCAGAGTAAGGGGAAATGCTCAGCACATGATGGGGTCGGTGGCCCCATGGAAAAGCATTGAGACGTCAAAGGCATCCAGATGATCCTGTGGGTCACTTGTTCCATCGTATTGTTCGATCTTGCTTGGTTGGGTAAGATGTTTTGGGAATGGTGAGGACATAATGGTTTCAGTGAAAGGATGTCTTGCTCGTGAGGAGTTGTGATCGTGTTTGGGGGTGAGTTATTTGAGTGGTTTTCGTGTTTAGGGGGCTACTAGCCTAGAGGCTTCAGCAGATTTAGCGGAGTGCTCATCGGCAACTGGCCGTGAAGGTCCATTACTGGGTTCTGGTCGATGTTGGCGCAACTCGTCTAGTAATTAAGCCTGTTGCTGGATAATTTGGCCTTGGGTTTGTATCATGTGGAGGAGTTGTTGGGTAGTGGGTGCTTTTTGGATGGTGTTTGGGGGATGACTTTGGCTAGCCTGGTGAGATGGTTGCACTAGTGCTGGAGGTTCAATGGAAGGGGTATCGTGATTCGGGTTGAATGGTTCTGCATGGCTAAGTGGTTGAGCTTGGTTACGGGTGGTCATCATGTTGGAGGTAAGTCACAGACGGCGCCAATGTTCTTTGCTGTTGGGATTGGATGATCGGGAATGGAGGACGGATGGTCGAGAGTTGATGATGAATGGTCGGGAACGTGTCGGAGAGTAGGAGACTTGGTCGGATGATCGTCTGGACCCGCTAGGGGAGGTACCTGAAAAGGTTCTTTGACGATCAATTCAGTAATGTATTCTAGAGAGAGAAGGGAAGTAAAAAGAGAGAGGTTAGAGCAATAAGTGTAGCAGTGAATGAGGGAATCAAAATTAATTATACTCCATGTGTGGTCTCCTATTTATAGATCATAGTGAATGCTGAGTTGGCATCTGACCATTGGTCAGCATCTAACGAAAATAAGGAACGTATTCAGATCGTCCTTTCTTGTCCTATGAATCTGCTCTGGTCGAATTGTCGGGGACAGGCGAAATGTGCAGGCGGCGTAGCAGGCGCTCTGTTATCTGACATTGAAGGCGGGCCATCGGCGCAGTAAATGCTACGTCAGGAGCATTTAATGCTATATCGGGAGCTCTTATAATTTCTATCACGGGGGAACCTACTTAAGGCGGGCAAGAGAAATTATGTGGGGCAATGGATGTTATGCTCAGGACCCATGATCAATTGCCCGGTTATAACCGAGATGGAACAGATATACAGAGCAAAAAGTCGTTGATTATTGTCTTTGATCTTTGATGCCATTAAAATATTGTTAGAAGTTAGAACTAGTTGCACATGTTGCTAGTGATAGAGAAATTTTAGTTAAGCACTGATTAACACGTGTATTTGATTCAACAACAGAGAACATGTGTTAGAATGTTATAATGAACTATTTAATAATAAAAAGTGAAAAAAACTTCAATGTTGAGTGAAATGCATATAATGCTCAAGTACAAATTTCTCCATACTATTAAATAAAATATTACTTGGCATGAGGTCTCTGGTGGCACTTTCTGCTTCTAGCTTTATATCAATTCATCATATGATAGCTTTTGTGATTGGTCATGACTTTTCTGTATTATATGCTATGGGCTATGGCTTTGTCACATGTGAAACTAATTTGTTTCTCAATGGATCAAATTAATTAAATAGAGTTTAGTTTTTTCTTACTTGATTCTATTCTTTAATGGCCTTTCTCTTTTTTGGTCTTGATTCCTATCCTCTTTTGATGTAAAGTTTGGGCTAGTATGATCTCTAATATTAAAGAGTCTAATATTGAGTTTAGATTTTGATACGTCCAACACAAAAATTTAAGAGTTTAAATTTAATATTATTTTTTAATTAAATAAGTAAAAACTTAAAAGTGTTATCTCAAGTTACATTCTACTATTGGAGAATAGCCTAACACAAAACATGGATGTTGCATGTGCAATTGATACCTCAATTAATCAAGAAAATACTAATGAAAAAACAAGTTGGAAGATAAGGAGAACATAAAAATAAATTGTTGCAAGTGTTCTCTTGGATCAATTTTCTTTTACTTGCTCCCTAATTAAAACTAAATACTCTGTTTTTAATTCTGCCTTGTCTTCACCATCATTTATAGATCGAACCATGCACCTCTTCAATTCATAGCTTCAAGGTTTGGAACATTTCTTTCAACTATCACATACTCAATTCTTCTTATCATCTAATGTAGATGTATAAATAAGTTTCTGACTAAAAAATTTATATGCAAATCTATACAAAAACCAATAAACACATATTGCATAGTATCCACTTCAAGTTTAGAATATTCATTTTTAGGGATGCATACAAATGTTTCACATTTAAAGAGGAACAATCATGTCTCATGGAACCTTTAGTGAGTTTGCATGTATTCTATGAGAACAAGTTTTCATAATCTAAGTTCAGCAAGTTGTTTATATCAGAGTTAATTAGTTTGGCACCATTTGGCATCTTAAATTAATTATCCTCTAACTACGGGAAGTTTTATTGTTATCAGCTATGAAGCACGGATTCGTCAAACACCATCACGTGTCGGTGTCCGACACGTAGCCGACACGGATATGCTCAGATTCGCGAATGATACGTATCTCTAGAGTATCCAAAAATTAAAAAAATTAAATAAAATAAATAAATATTAAGACACGTATCCGATTCGTTTTCAATAAAATATAGGATATATAGATTCGTTTTCAGTAAAGTATATGATATATAGATTCATTTCCAATAAAACAAGATAAGATAGATTCGTTTTTATTAAAATAAGATAAAATATATTTGTTATGGAGGGCAATGATTTTAGGATATATTCGTTTTCATTAAAATAAGATAAGATAGATTTGTTATGGATGGTAATGATTTTAAATTTTCATTATATTTTTTACTTTGGATATTTTGATTTACACTTATAATTTTATCATATTTTATGTGTTTTTATTATTTTATATGTGTATCCCTGAACGTATCGTATCCTGTATTTTGGAAAAAAAATGCATGTCGACGTATCGGATACGTATCGTACCCGACACACGTATCAGTATCCATGCTTCATAGGTTATCAGGACATGGGAAGAGTGAGAGTTATAAGTGAGAGATTATGTTTTGAACCTTGAAGGCATTAATTTCATGACTTGTAAACTTTTTCACTTTTCTTCTCATATCTAATGTTAAACTTCACACGTCAATGAACCCAACATCAATATCTCACATATGATCAAATTTCATACACCATGAGCTACTATCATCACATTACTAAAATCAAAATAAGTACAAGAATTGAAAATGTCCTACCTAGATATAAAATTATTGAAACACTGATAACAATACTACACCTTCATGAGTCACTCTCACATCACTGAAATCACCAATAGTGAGGAAAGTGGAAATTAATTTTCCTTTATATCTTGTATAATTAATAGCCCATAATTTCCAATATTTATAAGAGAGTGAAAGGAGAAAACATGCTCCTTACAAATTCTATTAATATTCCTTTCATATGATATGTCACATCTTCATAAAGAGAAAAGGAAAAGGGTGGCTACAAAGTGCAAATACTCCTAAAACATTGAAATATCACAAGAACTGTATCAAGTTGTTGTTGCTTGTAGAAGCAGATATACAACACTTATTTCAATCTAATGTTACAATATTCTGTTAAGGAAACACTAATGCTTTTGACAGCCATATCTGAAGAGCTAAAAATCTATGTAAAATGTGTACCCTATACAAGTCCTTCTCAACTTGATTTCCTAGCAAATACTCAATTTCACAAAGGGTATATATAAAGGGCACAATGTCCCTATATCCAACTCTAATGTCCTATCTTGAGTCAATTGAATCTTGGACACACATTTTTTCCCTTATGCACATGGCCTAGAAAGTTCCTCTCTTATTGTCCTTGCTTTCACTGTAAGATTCCATTTATGTCAATGACCATAGCCATTAATGAATTTTCATGATATATCATGTGTATACCAAATAGAACTGTTGCATTATCAGTGAACTTAGACATAGCATAATGTGAAAAATGGACCCTATGCAGATTTTCCTAAGTGCTGACTTGCTACCACTTTGGCACTTTTGCAATTTGGGTAGTGTTTGTGCTAGTGGTGCTGTCGGGAGAAGAAGTGTGTGGTTGCTCCTAGAGGGTAATTTGTTGGCATAATTATATACCTAATGAATTTTAATAACTTATAGTATTAGAAGAATGATCTGATATCTCAAACCATGTCTCAAATTTTGTCCTACACCAATGAAAATATGTTATTTGAATTAAATATTTATTATTTTGTCTATTTTTGCTTCATTATGGTGTGGAATAAAATTTGCAACATGATTTAGGACAACGCATCCTTATTTATAGTACTAATTGTTATCAACTAGGATTCTATTGGAGATTGTAATTAGTATCACTACTATGAAAATAGTGACAGTCGACCAAACCATTAGAATTATCATGGCAGCAAAAGTAGGTACATTCACTCATTCATAGTAATTTCTATATGACTGATATATCTCTATATATATATTATATATCTCTATATATATTATATATATATATATATATATATATGTGTGTGTGGTGTTTTTATGATGATTAAATTGACATAAAGAGTGAAAAGGGGTCACATGAGTAGATTATTAAGTATATATGTAGATGGATATTGTAGTCGGCCAAACCTTGAAAGGGTTTTTAAAGAATGAAGAAAGTTACATGACTTGCATCTATTCAAGATATAGAAAATTAATATCATGAGTGAAGCACTAAGCTTCACAGCAGCAAATGGGAGAAAAGTCTAGATGCATTCAGTGTGATTGTCCCATTTCCACAAAGTCAAGATTTTTCAATATTACTTGGAGACCTATTGTCCTAAAAAAGAACACATTATTATGAGTATATGAAAATTAGGATGAGTCTGGGCATAATAATAATATTGCTGTTAAGTGATCATAAGTTTATACCTCATAACTGCTTTTCATTTTTAGATATAAGGTTTGTATATTTATAATCTCCACGTTATTTTTATAGCGTGTATTGTGAGAGGTAAAAGAATTAGGTAATCATATCGCCGTTACCTTAGCCTAAATATAGCTTTTGTTCTATAGTAGATGCCTTGTGTTCCGGAGCAAAGTAGGGAAACATTATCACTAATAATGTTTTTAGTTATCCAGATAATATTATTACTAATACTAGTAATATTATTTTAGATCATGTTTGGTGTTTTACAGCAAAGTATGAAATTATTCAGCTGTGTTCCATCATCACTGGCTATTTATTTTTTAATTGTCCCAAATTTTATCTTCCTTGTCACTACCACGCTTTCATGAGTGTGATTAGAAATATGCATTGGAGTCATCATCGATATATTTTAGAGGAAAAATATGAAAAACCAAAATTTGAAAATATGGTTGATTTGCTCAAAAAATAGAAATTGAGTTTGGGGGTCGGTTACAGATAAGGAATGTATTAGGCGCCTCATACCGCTCGTTATAAAAACGGTGTCTAGATCAGTTATGTGGATATTTATTCAATACATTAATTTTACTCTCACTTAATTAACAAAATAAAGAAAGACAAAAAAAATATTTTTTATTTTTTTGTGCCAGACAGAGAAATAATTGTTCATTCGTATCTCTAGCTACAATAGAGAAATTAAGCCTACGTTTCATAAAAAAGGTTGATTGGTTGATATTTTCAAAAAAATTAGGATAAGATAACGCGACAAACACTGGTCCCATAGTGCACTCCTTGATTTAGTCAAATTATTTTGAAAGTGTCAACTTAAGGTAACACGACAGAGAACTAGTTCCATAGTGCACTACCTCTTATTGATTTAATTAAGAAAATATCAATTTAAGGTAATGCGACAAAGCACAGGTCTCATGGTGCACTACTTCTTACTGATTTAATTAAATTATTTTGAAAATGTCAATTTAGGACTACCTCTTATTGATTTAATTTTGAAAATGTCAATTTAAGGAAATGCGACAAGGTACAAGTCTCATAGTGCACTGCATCTCATTGATTTAATTAAGTTATTTTTGAGAATGTCAATTTAGGATAATGCGACATGGCACAAGTCTCATAGTGCACTAACCCTTATTGATTTAATTTTGAAAATGTCAATTTAACGTAACGTGACAGGACATAAGTCTCATAGTGCACTATCTCTCATTGATTTAATTAAGTTATTTTTTAGAATGTCAATTTAGGGTAACACGACATGACACAAGTTCCATAGTGCACTATCCCTTATTGATTTAATTTTGAAAATGTCAATTTAAGGTAACGCGATAGGGCACAAGTCCCATAGTGCACTACCTCTCATTGATTTAATTAAGTAATTTTTGAGAATGTCAATATAGGGTAACACGATAAGACAAGTCTCATAGTGCACTACTCCTTAGTGATTTAATTTTGAAAATGTCAAGTTAAGGTAATGACAGACCCACGAACGGTGTCTAAAAGTCACCGCCACTTAGCCACCACCTCACGCGTTGGTCAAAACCAGCCACGGTGGTGGGGCTGCCCATTTCCGCGGGATCTCTCTGTCTAGACCGCAATGGCCAGCCAGCTACGTGCAGCGACAGCATGGTGCCATCCTGGCAATGACGGGACGACTTTTCGGTGGTCTTAGACTATTTCCGGCTGTGACCCTTATTTCTTGGAACAACAACAAAAAAACAGCACAACAAACACAAAGAAAGAACTAAAAAGAGAAAAGATTTCATATGATAAATAAGAAAAATAAAATGAAGGAGAAGGGGTGAACCTGTTAGTGATTTAGAGTGAATAAGGATGATGGTACAAGGTGATAATATGTTGTCTTGCTCCCCTTTAGAGTGAATAAGGATGATGGTACAAGGTGATAATATGTTGTCTTGCTCCCCTTTTTCCCAATGCTTTTATCCAATATGAAGTTTGCCTCTCTTTTTTTTTCTTAAATTTTTTTTACTACTGCCTCCTCTTCCTTACTTGCTAAATTTGGGTTTTATAGGGAATGAGATTAGGAGTGGAAACCTTAATGTGGTTGGGCTAAAGAGGCCCAATTTATTTTTAAATTATTTTCTCGCCTATTTTTACGTCAAATTTTTTTTTCACTTATCAATTAAATTACCCTCGACCAAAATTGGGTGTTTATAGTTGCCTCTCTTTACTTGCTTCTTACTACATAATAAGTGTGACGAATGTTACTAAAATTATCACGGTGAGGAGGAAGTAAAAATAAAAAGACCAAATTTTGACTGAGAAATAACACATATTGGAAAAAGTTTCAAAGATGATGCTTCATACCATGATTAACGAGACCGTTGGAGGGTCCAAGAAAATACGAGACCACTAGGGGGTCAGGTGTGAATAAAGACCACGGGAATGCACGGATAATGAGGAACTCTGAGTCGAAAATAGGATGAGACCACTTGGGGTCAGGTGTGAAGAGAGACCACGGGAACGCATGGATAATGAGGAAATATGGGTCAAAAATAGGATGAGACCACTTGGGGTCAAGACACAATCACGAGACCACTTAGGGTCAAGACACAATCATGAGACCACTAGGGGGCCAGGTGTGAAGAGAGACCATAGGAACACACGAATAATTAGGAACTCTTGGTAGAAAATAGGATGAGACCACTTAGGGTCAAGACACAATCACGAGACCACTAGGGGGTCAGGTGTGAAGAGAGACCACGGGAACGCACAGATAATGAGGAACTCTAGGTAGAAAATAGGATGAGACCACTTAGGGTCAAGACACAATCACGAGACCACTGGGGGTCAGGTGTGAAGAGAGACCACAGGAACGCACATATAATGAGGAACTCTGGGTCAAAAACAAAATGCAAACTTGAGATCAAGACTTTAGGCTATGCATGTATATGATGGTGCGAATGAAAATGTTGTATGAGTAATGCAAAAATATTTGTGATGATGCATGTATAATGGGTTACACATATGTGATTAGCTTAATTATCATCACGAGGTTTGCTAGAAACCATCGTGCTTCCTCGACGAACAACAACTAATCCAACCAAGATCGATCATGTCTTAACTCTTCCATTTTCTGGGACCACAAGATCTATTTGGGATATTCCCTTCTATTGCCACTAGAAGACATAGCAATTCCTTTCTCCATTGACATACACACCGAGTTTAGTATCCTAAGCCACTAGTGAAACATATTATCATAAAAGTTATTTGATCATGAAGTTCGAATATCATATTTATACAATTTGAGATTTATCTAAGTAAACATGCATGCACATGGGTAAGGTAGGGAAATGGAAGAACTTTCTTATATTGATATTCAAAGAGTTTTACATGGGGAGGTTCGAGAGTATGTATGCTACACATGATAATTCAAGTTACAAAATGTTTGCAAATTTTTTTGCCCTAGTATAAAGTAATTGCTTATCCACCAAACAACTACTTATGACGATCGAATAACTGAACCATTGTGCCATGCTTGTTTGATTCCTCCAAGAAATCCGATTGCCTTCCACATTGCTCGCAACTCCCACGATCCGCAAGTGTGGCATCGATTTGACACATGTGTGACAGTCTTGCAAGAGAAACGCCTTTCGTATTTGCCTTAACTTTTGCTTAGGTCGCCCTTGTAGTTTTTCAACCTAACAGGCTTTTGTTTGTGCCCTCATTTTTGCTTAGGTCGCCATTTCGGATTTTCAACCTAATGGGTCCCTTTTTATTATCTATTTTTTAGGTGTAGAATCTCTTGATTGCGTCTGTGCTCACAGGTCTGGGTAGAATGTTGCCATCCATGTCTTGCAAGACTAGAGCTCCTCCCAAGAATGCATTCTTGACAATATAAGGACCTTCATAGTTTAGAGCCCACTTCCCACGAGCGTCTTCCTAACTTGGGAGTATCTTCTTAAGCACTAGGTCCCTCACCTCAAACTCTCTAGGACGAACCTTCTTGTCAAAAGCTCTAGCCACCTTGCCCTGATATAATTGACCATGGCAGATGGTCGCCAACCTCTTCTCTTTAATCATGTTCAACTTCTCATACCTGACTCTGACCCATTCCGACTCCTCCAGATCTGCTTCCATTAAGACCCTAAAAGAGGGGATTTCGACTTCAAAGGGTGAAACTTCCTCCATCCCGTACACTAGTAAAACCGGGGTTGCCCCAGTACTTGATCGAATGTTGGTGCGATATGCATGAAGAGGATATGGTAACTTTTCATGCCAGTCCTTGTAGTTCTCCACCATCCTGGCCACAATCTTTTTGACATTCTTGTTTGCCGCTTCAACCGCACAGTTCATCTTAGGCCTATACGTTATGATGTTTGATTTTGAACATTTCGCACAACTTCTTCACTTTGCCACCGTTGAGATTAGTGCCATTGCCACTAATTATCCTTTTTGGGATCCTCTATCTGCAAACGATCTCTTTCTGAAGGAATCTGATGAAGACCTTTTGAGTGATACTACTATATGACGCAGCTTCTACCCACTTGGTGAAATAGTCTATGGCCACTAGAATGAAACAACGATCTTAGAAGCCTTTGGGCTTAAAGGCCCAATCACATCGATTCCCCACATTGAGAAAGGCCATAGGGCGACCATACTCTGCAATGGGAAAGGCGGTGCATTGATTCTATCAGCGTACACCTGAAATTTTTGGCACTTCCTGACGTAGCCCACACAGTCCGCCTCCATAGTGGTCCAATAGTAGCCACTTCTCAGAATTTTTCTTGCCATCATGTGGCCATTGGCATGAGTTCCGCAAATCCATTCATGTACCTCACTCATGATTAGCTGGATTTCCCTAGCATCAACACATTTGAGGAGCGTACCATCATGACTCATTTTGTATAAAACTTCACCGTTTTGGAAGAAGGTCATTGTCAGGCGACGAATCGTCTTTTTATTCATGTCGTTTTCCCTCTTTGGGTACCATCAGCCGCTATGTTAGCACAACAATAAGAAGGTTCATCTTGAGCAGTCACTCGAATTGAATGCACAATAGCGTGTATCTCCAATTTAGTCATCATAGCCAAAGTCGCTAGAACATCCGCAAACTGGTTCTTTTCTCGGGTCATATGGGAAAAGCAAATCTCTTCGAATTTATTAGCTAAGGAAGACAAGTATTTCTGATATGGAATGAGTTTCGTATCCTTAGTTTGCCATTCGCCATTGACATGGTAAATGATATGTGCAGAGTCCCCGAATACCCTCAAATTCTTCACGTTTAGCTCACATGCAAAAAAAAGGCATTGATGTATGCTTCATATTTGGCGATATTGTTAGTGCATTCAAAGTCTAACTTGATTGCCACCGAGTACTGCTTACTGACCGACGAGATGATTACCGCCCCAACACCATTCTCGTGCATATTAATTGCTCCATCAAAGTACATGTCCCAAACATCCTCCTCTTGTTCGTCTATCCCATATATTCCACCGTCAGGGAACTCATTTTGTGTCTCGTGTCCTCCATCTATAGGGCTTTCTGCCAATTGATATGCGATTGCTCCGCCTTTGACAGATTTCTGAGTAACGTACTTAACGTTGAATTCGGACAACATCTTCTACCATTTCGCCATTCTTAGAGAAACATGATGGCTTTCAAAGATATACCTTAAAGGATCCATCTGGGAGATAATACAAGTAATATAGTACAAAATGTATTGTCAGAGCCTTTAGATGCCCACACCAAGGCGCAACAAGTCCTTTCTATCATTGAGTATCGGGATTCGCATTCATTAAACTTCTGGCTCAGATAGTAGATCACCTGCTCCTTCTTACTCGTCTCCCCATACTGTCCCAACCTTGCACCCATCGAAGTTTGTAACATCGTCATGTATAATATCAAGGGTCGTCCTGGCATCGGTGGCGCCAAGACAGGCGGATTTACCAGGTAAGCCTTTATTTTATCGAAAGCCTCTTGACAATCTGCATCCCACTCACTCGGCTGATTCTTCTTTAATAGCTTAAACATGGGCTCACAGGTGCTAGTCAGATTGGCAATAAATCTTGCAATATAAAATTTAGTCTGCCTAGAAAAATTCTCACCTCCTTTTCAATTTTTGGAGTTGGCATCTCCTGTATCACTTCCACTTTCTTGGGGTCCACCCTTATGCCTTCCCTGCTGACGATAAATCCTAACATGTTCCCTGAAGATGCTCCAAATGTTCACTTATCGGGATTTAACTTCATCTAATATTTTCTCAGTCTCTCAATAACTTTCGCAAGACTGCAACATGACTATCCCCTTCTTTAGACTTGGCGATTATATCATCAACATACACCTCCACTTCTTTATGCATCATATCATGAAATAGGGCCACCATAGGACGTTGATATGTTGCCGTGCATTCTTTAGTCCAAAAGACATGACCCTGTAGCAATAGGTACCCCAATGAGTGATAAATGTGGTTTTAGCCTTGTCATCAACATCCATCAGAATTTGATGGTACCCCGTATATCCGTCCATGAAAGAGAAACAATGACTCATGGTTGCACTATCGACTAACACATCAATGTGAGGGATGGGAAAATCATCTTTCAGGCTTGCCTTGTTAAGATTTCTGTAGTCCACACACATTCTAAGTTTTTCTCCCTTCTTGGGTACCATCACCACATTAGTAACCCATGATGTATGCCTAGACACTTCTATGAAACCGAAGTCCAACTGCTTTGTCACCTCTTCTTTTACCTTCAATGACATGTCTAGACGCATCCTTCTCAACTTTTGCTTCTTAGGTTTGGCATTCGGATATATGGGGATCTTATGTGATGCTATGTTAGGATTCAGCCATGGCATGTCCTTATAAGACCAAGCAAATACATCCATATACGTCAGAACAAATTTATCTGAAAGTGCAAAGTGTCAAGGATTGCACTAGCAATATTTTGCCGATGTTTTGATGAAGACAATGAGTTAGTAAAAGCTTGAAGATGACTCAACAATCAACATGCCTAAAACTCAAGGGTCATATCTAGACTAGGTTATATCAATAGAGTTATATTTCTAAGTAGTATGGGATGTGTGCCTTAGTTAGTGAGTGTAGGTTAGGTAAACCTAGATGCAAGTCTCACAAGCCATAAATGTTGACATGTCATATTCATAAGGCATATCATCTAGTTTATTATGTGTTCATGCATTAATCATACATGTTATATGTGCATATTAGGCATAACATAATTGCTAAAACATGTATAGGTGTCAAGCATAGTATATAAGTGTTTTACCATTTAATCATGTATTGAAATATGTTGGTTAATCGATTAACTCCGAGTCTTAATCGATTAACGTGTTAGTTGGTGTTTTCTGTTTTAATTGTTTTAACTACGTAAGTGAAAAAAATGGTTTGTGGACCCAAAGTTGTTTTGTATAAATTGTGTTAAATTGCATAAACGTGTAGCATTGCATATCATTGTTAGAAACTATTAGAGATCATATTGTTTCCGAGATTTACTGCATCATATAGGCAGAAGAGAGATGCATGTGTGAGAAAGAGGGATTAACATGCTTAGTTGATATTGTTCATGATGTATTGCATGTAGTTTTAATGTGCTAAATCTCATTCATACTTTCTCACATGTTCGTGCATTCTGTTTAGAGATTTTCAAGAAAGATTCTGCATTATATGTATTTTGTATTAACTCGCATACATTCATGATGGCTTGTGTTACTTGAGTGTGGGTTAATCACTGAGTTTTATTATTGTAAATTGAGCATATTAGTCTTTGACCTTTATCGTAAAATCTGAGTATTAAGTACTCATTCATAACTCAAAGCGTTGTAATTCAAGGATTAGGAAAATCCTAGTTGCGATTAGGTAAGGTGTTCTTCACAAAGACTTCGAGGTCTTGGGATAAAGAGCGATACCTTGGTTGGGGACAAATCGCGGTGATAAAGGTTTTCTTGGGAGGCGATTTTAGGAAAGGTCAAACCAAGGGTGACAAAGTTCTTTGGGTTCCAAGAAAGAAGCATCTAGAGTCTTGTAATTGAATTGGTGTATGAAACAATATAATGTTTTCAATATAGTGAAGAGATATAGTTTGCAAGTGGACCCGCAAACGAACCAGGATAAAAATCCTATTGTGCAAGATGTTCTCTCTCAATCTCTTTTATAATTCAAGTTGTTTTAATTTGTGTATTAAGATGATATTTTGCATAATGCTACTGTGCCATATCTTTGTTAATTGTGCATACAAATACATGTTGTCTCTCTGCTTGTGTGTTGGTAACTTGTTGTGTAAGAATTCAATCTGCCAATTCTGCCTCTGATACGTTTTAATCGATTAAGTCCACTGGTTAATCGATTACCTAGGTTGTTTTCCAGAACCGGGTTTTGGGTGTGAAAAGCGGTAATTGATAACCGCTACACATATTCAACCCCCCCCCCCCTTCTAGGTGTGTCTAGACCACTAATACCTAACATTATCATTTCAACGCGTTCCGGGTTGTGTACCATTCTTAGCTCCTTTTTATCCTCTTTGGTCCCCATGTTGATTAACTCCACTTCTTCAGTGTTCACAATATACTCCCTTTCGACATGCTCAAACACCTTCGAGAATTACCCCACATCCTCCAACTCTTCTTCTTCTTCTGACTCAATGGGTTCATCATCCGGTGCTGTAGGCAAATTAATTGATAGATTTTCAATTATCGTATTATTGGATAAATTTTCTACAAAGTTTAGGTACTTGTATTCATTCATGAAGCGTTGGGAGATAGAAAGGGAGACAAAACATGCAAATTCATATAGAAGAAAGTAAGGAATTGAGTGTGATAATGGTGGGAGATAGGGTAATGATGTGAAACAATGAATAACCATACAAATTAATGAAGATATAGTCTCAAGTCACATGAATATAATTTCAAACAAATCCGAAAATCAAAATTACAACATAATTAGAAATTACTTTAATGAAACTATATCATCTAATGGTTCAGAATGCCAGTTTTGTAAGGGTGTATTGTTCTCATCAATACGGATGTTGTTAGCCTCGGGTGTGTTGTTTTCTTCCAGAGAGTTGATGGAAAGATGGACGTATAGCTCAATAAGGTCATCTGGCAAGATCACTCCATCATTCATAATTAGGGATGGGTTCGGGTTCAAAAATTGACCTGATCAATATTTAGGTACGAGTGAGGAACATGCTTAACTCGTCTCAACTCGTCCAAGCTCACCCCTAATATATAGTAATTACGAATTTCTTTAGTAGATCTTAAATGTTCTCAATTAATATCATTTAATCATTTTTATAACTTAAGTAGTAGAAATTCATTGTTATTATTATGGAATGAGTTATTATATTATAATTAATAAATAATTCTATTGATATTGTACAATGCCTGAAAAATGATAATGAATTTATTTCAAAATAATCATTTTTAATACTAATTATTTAAATAGATCTTAAAACGTTTTCAACTAATACTATTTAATTATTTTAAAAACTTAAATAATAGGAATTCAGTCCTATTAAAACATTCTCAATTAATATCATCTAATCATTTTATAAAATTTTAAAATGCTAATTAAAATATGTAGTAATTACGCATTTAAATAGTAAAACTTAAAACGTTCTCGATTAATAACATTTAATCATTTTTAAAAATTTAAATAGTAGAAATTTATTGTTATTATTAATAGAATGAGTTATGATATTACAAGTAATAAGAAAATCTATTGATATTCTATGTCGCTTAATTAATAATAGACAATAAATTTATTTTAGAATAATCATTTTTAATAATAGTTATTTAAATAGATCTTAAAGTTTTCTTAATTAATATTATTTAATTATTTTTAAAACTTAAATAGAAAGAATTCAATCTTATTAAAATATTCTCAGTTAATATCATGTAATCATTCTTTTTTTATTTTTAAAACGTTAAATATGCTATGTAGTAATCACACATTTAAATAGTAAATCATAAAGCATTCTCAATTAATATTATTTAATTATTTTTTTAAAATTAAGTAGTAGAAATTCATTGTTATTATTAATAGAATGAGTTATTATATTACAATTAATAAATAATTTTGTTGATATTCTACATCGTTTGAAAAATGATAGACAATAAATTTATTCAAAATAATCATTTTTAATACTAATAATTTAAGTAGATCTTAAAACGTTTTCAATTAATATTATTTAATTATTTTTAAAACTTAAATAGTAGGAATTCAATCCGATTACTGATAAATGAGTTATGATGTTACAATTAATAAGGAAATATGTTGATATTCTGTCTAACATAAATTTTTTACTGAATAGAGCTGAAAATAATAATATTATATCCATTAGATGATAACATTATTCTTGTATTATTGAAACTATGTATATTAAATTTTTTATTTTCTTAAAATCACAAAACAAGAGGGAGTTGTCTAAATGAGTAACATATTTGAAAATTGATTTTATTGTGATAAAAGAGTTACATTTGTCAAAAAATGAATAAAATTTGTAGTTTACACCTACTCATGTTATTTTGACTTTACAATCATATTATTCTCCCAACTGTATTTATGACTTAAAAATAATATATTTGATTGTGATAATAGATTGATTTGTTTTATATATATATTTTGTTTGCTTAATTTCAGGCAATACTTATTATGGATGTAGATTTGAGACAATGCTCATCATAAATATATATTTTGATATTGAATTGGTTTCAATTTCATTCACAACAACATATTGAAAAATTTCATTAAATCATCATGGAAGTTGACACTATTCTTTACACTCACACACCTTTTTATTTTTCAAGTGGGTCTTTTTCATAATGTTATATTTTACTTTGCATGTGGAATATAATTAATATCGGTCATTGAAGTTGAATAGTTTGATTGATAAATATGTAATTATTTTATAAAATTGGACTTAGGTAATATGAGTAACATGTGTATTCTTAATAATGCGAATGTACGAGTAATATGTATGTTTTAACTATATGAATGCACAGGTAATATGTGTTTTCTTAGTTATACGAGTGTACGGGTAACATTTGTGTTTTAACCAATAAAATGCACGAGTAGCATATTTGTTCTTAACAATACGAATGCACGGGCAATATATGTGTTTTTAACCTTAGCAATGTACGAATAATATATGCTTTCTTAACTATATGAATGCACAAATAATATGTGTGTTATTAACCATGAGGCAAAAGAATATTGTTTGTACAAACGCACGAGTAACTTGCTAGTTATTAATAATAATTAGTAGAGATATAAAATATAAATTTTATGAAAAATAACGATATAAATTAGTTACACTGGGGTATATTTATGTCCTAACAGATAATTGAGAAGATAAGTAGGGTTATTTAAAATCAAATAAATAAATTATTCATTAAATAATTACTAGAATAAAAAAAAGCATAAAATTATACGTCAAAGGATGAATGTTAAACAAAGTGCTTGACATTTTGACTTTTTACAAATTTTATTATCAGTTTATTTAAAACAGTCTACCCATAGATAATTAAACAATAAAAAATAGGTAACAAGTATAATGAAGGATATATTGGTGCAGAGAAAAAGTATAAGTTTATTATTAGTTGATTTGTGCCTATCTAATTATTTATAAGTCACATATGATCCCTAAATATAAATAAATTTAAATTCTACAACTACAAGTAGTATTAAATAACTTTTACCGAATTTGTCTTTACATTATATTTTATACTCCCTACTTACTATTTCCTTCCTATTTCAGTAAATCATTCACTTTTCTCACAGTAATAGTTGCACCATTCTAATTATGATTGAATTAGAGAGAAACAAATAAAGGGATAACTATTGAATATATATATATATATATATATATATATTAAATGTGTTTCTTTTCTGTTTTTGTATGCACATGCCCTGTTGTTGGGCATGATGCACTTAGCTTTTTCTACAGATTGACCGTGATTCCTTATGGACAAGAAAACATGTATTGGAGCAGCTAAATTGGAGTATAGCATGTATTGGAGCAGCTACATAGGAGCAACCAAGAAGCTTACTAAGAGCCTAAGGCAGTAGTAGTAAGATTGGTGCAACTTAGTCCAGTTTTGTTGCATCAGCTTTGTAGCATTCCTTGGCTCATATCCATTAGGCAGAGTTGTTAATTTCAGTTTGATTTTAGCAACAGAGTATTTCTCACATGTGATTAATGTGTTAGTTTGATTGTTAGTTAGCTTGTTGCTTGCTTCTCAAGCAACTTGCTCACATTAGGATAAATAGATCTTTCCTTCTTTGTAATCAATCATCCAATACAACATATCATTCTATACAACTCTTCTTTTCATGAATTCTTATATGATATCAGAGCTCTCCAAGTGAGAGTTCTGCTGCTAAAATCCACATTTTCCTTTCTTCCTTAATCTGCCTCATTCAACCTACAATCACAAAGCCATGGATATTGAAGCTGGAGAAATACAACATCCATACAAGGGTATAGACACTTCACGAGATCTAACCAGCCCCTATTATCTTCATCCAGGAGAAAATCCAGGCACAACACTGGTCACACCACCTTTGAATGGGAAGAATTATCACTCATGGTCAAGATCCATGAGAAAGGCACTTTCATCCAAAAACAAGTTCATATGTGTAGACGGCGGGATACAAGTTCCACAACAATCAGATCCAACGTTTGATTCATGGGAAAGGTGCAACATTATGGTGATTTCTTGGATCACAAGATCACTCACACAATCTATAGCTCAGAGCACCGTATACATTGATAATGCTCAAGAACTTTGGGAGGATTTGAAGGAACGCTTCTCCAGGGGGGATCATTTCAGGATGTCAGACCTATTGCAAGAAATTCACTCCATCAAACAAGGAGAAAGAGACATCTCTGCATTCCACACAGATATAAAGACCCTATGGGAAGAATTGGATGATTTAAGAGCCTTGCCGACCTGTTCTTGCCTTGTAAAGTGCAGCTGCAATATGATGAAAATGATCAAGTATTGCAGAGATTCTGAATACACAATATGCTTCCTTAAAGGCCTTAATGATACTTATAACACAATATAGGCGCAAATTCTTCTCATAGAGCCATTACCAACTATCAACAAGGCTTTCTCAATGGTCTTGCAGCAAGAAAGACAACATAAAGGATCAACATATGTAGAAAACAAGACTATTATTAACTCCATTAACTCAAACTAGCCTTGGAGGAATGAGGGAAATAGGAATGCAGGAAGAAGCAACAATGATTCTAATAACAGAATGAAAAGAAGACAACAAGGAAGCACATGGACAACATACATTGGAAAGACCCCTGGACCAAACAATAACAACAAAATATGCAGCTTCTGTGGAAATGATAGGCATACTGCAGAAACTTGTTACTTCAAACATGGGTTTGCCCCCAATTTCAGGTTCAAATCTAAGCAAGAAAGTGGTTCCATCAATAATGTTAATGCTAACCAAGACATAAAGGATAAAGGACCACAAGGCAATCACATTGGAATGAACAAGGACCAACAGGAACAAGAACTTCAAGTTGACACTACTCACATGATTAATCAAATCAGTAATGAGCCTACTAATGATGATCATTATGCAATATCAGGTACCTACATTACTTTTAAATCTTGGATGCTGGATAGTGGAGCCACTGACCATGTTACTAATGATGCATCTAATTTCACAAACCTAAATTCTATCAAACCTATACATGTGAAATTCCCTAACAATGTCACTATAATTGCCAAATTTTCTGGAATTGTTAACATGACTCACACACTCACTTTGTATGATGTTCTTTATATTCCTAGTTTTAAGTACAACTTGATTTCTATCCACAAGCTAGCTTGCTCTTTAAAGTGCAAGCTTGTTTTTTATAAGAACTTTTGCTTCATTCAGGATATGATTTCCTTGAAGATAATTGGACTTGCTGAAGCTCATAACAATCTATACATCTTGAACAAAGATCACACACTTACTAATGAACCATCTCATGTTATTAGTTCTTTAGACAAACATGCTCTTGATTTTGATATTTGGCATTTTAGATTGGGTCATCCCTCTCACTCTGTTCTACAATGTATAAACAATAATCTGCCTTTTGTGAAATTTGATAAGAATAGAATTTGTGATGTTTACCACACTCCTAAGCAGCCTAGGCTACCTTTTCCAAAAAGCAACTCTCACACCTCTCACCCTTTTGATCTCATACATATGGATATTTGGGGACCTCTTGGCCAACAAACCTTACATGGCCAGAGATATTTCCTAACCATTATGGATTTTCACAAGGCATACCTGGGTATATCTCATGGCCACAAAGGCTGAAACAAGAAGACTTGTTCAAAACTTTTTCCAACTAATCAGCACTCAATACAATCAAAGAATTAAGACTATTAGGACTGATAATGGCTCTGAATTCATTATGCCATCTCTGTATGACCATCTTGCCATTGTCCACCAAAGATCCTGTGTGGAAACACCTCAACAAAATTCAGTGGTAGAACGAAAACATAGGCATATCTTGAACACAACTAGGTCCCTTTTGTTCCAAGTTAACCTACCTAAGTCCTTTTGGGGCTATGCTGTCAAACACTTTGTTCACTTAATTAACAGATTACCTACACTTGTGCTTCATCATAAATCTCCCTATGAAGCCTTACTTGGAAGGCAACTAGATCTTACCTATCTAAGAGTTTTTGGATGCCTTGCATATGCCTCCACCCTTGTTAATCATAGAGCTAAATTAGATCCAAAGGCAAGGAGATGTATTTTCCTTGGCTATAGGATAGGAACAAAGGGATACCTTATGTATGATTTAACCTCCAGACACATATTCATCTCACGTAATGTCATTTTTCATGAGCACTCCTTCTCTTATCATAACATCCAGTCTAACATCACACATGTTCACAATTCCAACAGTGATACAAATAATACTGACCTACACTTACTCATGGAGCCATCCCTTATAAACTCCCAACCAATGGTAATGCTAATACCATCACAATCCCCCTAACATCTCATCAATCTGCCCCTGCATCACCCATCCAATTAAGAAGATCCCAGAGAACCTCAAATCCACCCAACTACTTATAAGACTATCATTGTAGCCTCCTTACCCTTACACTTACAAGTACCAGCTATAAGATTAAGCACCCTCTTAACAATGTCCTTTCCTATACATCCCTCTCCTCCACACACTTGCATCATGCTCTTTCCATTACTACCCAAACTGAACCAAAAACGTATAATCAAGCCATTAAGCACCATGAATGGATTCAAGCCATGAACAATGAATTGGCTGCCCTATATCAAAACAACACCTGGACCATTGTCACTCTTCCACCAAATAAAACTGCCATTGGGTCAAAATGGATTTACAAACTCAAGTTCCACTCTGATGGCAGTATAGAAAGACACAAGGCACGCCTTGTTGCAAAGGGTTACAACCAAACTAAAGGGCTAAATTACAATGAGACCTTTGCCCCTGTTATTAAGCTAACCACAATTAGATTACTCTTAGCCTTGGCTGCTAGGCAAGGATGGACCTTACACCAACTCGATGTGAACAATGCCTTTTTACATGGGGATCTTGATGAAGAAGTCTATATGACATTACCCCAAGGAGTCTTATGCTCCAAACCAAACCAAGTCTGCAGATTAAATAAATCCCTCTATGGGTTGAAACAAGCCAGTAAACAATGGTTTTCAAAACTATCCACTCAATTACAAATCTTGGGTTACAAGCAATCTTCACATGATCACTCTTTGTTTACCAAAATTCACGATAAACATTTCACTGCTCTTTTGATTTATGTGGATGATCTTATCCTAGCTGGCGATGATATAAATGAAATCCAATCTGTCAAAAATCATCTTGATAGAGAATTCAAAATCAAAAACTTAGGATCTTTGAAATATTTCCTTGGCCTTGAGGTTGCAAGGTCCAAACTTGGGATTTCACTATGTCAAAGAAAATATGCCCTTGATTTACTCAAGGACACTGACTTTCTCATTATAAACCAGTATGCACTCCCATGATCAAAGGTACCTCTCTGCATCAGGAGGATAGTAACCCATTCCATGATCCTATTTTGTATAGGCAACTTGTGGGAAGATTGCTTTATCTCACAGACACACGACCTGGCCTTAGTTTTGCCATACAACAGCTTAGCCAATTCATGGCTTCCCCTACCATCAATCATTATAAAGCCATGACCCGTGTTCTTATATACATTAAAGGCACGGTTGGTCAGGGATTATTATATCTTGGAAGTTCTACTTTGCAGATAAAAGGGTTTTCTGATTCTGATTGGGCCTCTTGCCCTGATACTAGGCGTTCCATATCTGCATATTGTATGTACTTAGGAGATTCTTTGGTTTCTTGGAAATGCAAGAAGCAAAACACAGTTTCAAGATCTTTTTCTGAGGCTGAATATCGTGCTCTTGCAATTGCATCATGTGAAATACAATGACTTACTTGCTTGAAGATTTTCATGTATCCTTTAAACAACCAGCTCTTTTATACTGTGATAGTGCCTTTGCTAGATACATTGCAGCCAATGTTGTGTTTCATGAACGCACAAAGCATATTGAGATTGATTGTCACATTGCTAGAGAAAGGTTACAAAACAAACTTTTTCACTTGTTGCCTATTTCTACTGAGGAACAAGTTCCTGATCTTTTTCACTTGTTGCCTATTGCGTGTGTGTGTGTGTGTGTGTGTGTGTGTGTGTGTGTGTGTGTGGGTGTGGGTGTG
>NC_032016.1:19685023-19744078 GCF_001865875.1 Lupinus angustifolius
GTGCGTGTGCGCGTGCGTGTGCGCGTGCGTGTGCGTGTGTGCGTGTGCGCGTGTGCGTGTGCGCATGTGCGTGTGCGCGTGTGCGTGTGCGCGTGTGTGGGTGTGTGTGTGCGTGGGTGCGTGTGTGTGTGTGCGTGTGTGCGTGTGTGCGTGTGCGTGTGTGCGTGTGCGTGTGTGCGTGTGCGATTGGTGCAACTTAGTCCAGTTTTGTTGCATCAGCTTTGTAGCATTCCTTGGCTCATATCCATTGGGCAGAGTTGTTAATTTCAGTTTGATTTTAGCAGCAGAGTATTTCTCACATGTGATTAATGTGTTAGTTTGATTGTTAGTTAAGTTAGTTAGTTTGTTGCTTGCTTCTCAAGCAACTTTCTCACATGTGATTAATGTGTTAGTTTGATTGTTAGTTAAGTTAGTTAGCTTGTTGCTTGCTTCTCAAGCAACTTGCTCACATTAGGATAAATAGATTCTTCCTTCTTATTCTTCCTTCTTTGTAATCAATCATCCAATACAACATATCATTCTATACAACTCTTCTTTTCATGAATTCTTATAATAACTTTGAAATATTAACATGTTTTTAATAACATTGATAATAATTATTATATTTAGTTATTTTCTTAATTTAAGTAAATGGAAGACTTAGAGAGAGTTAATAGTTCTAATGATAAATAAATCATGGTTTTGCTAACTTCTAACCCTTAAGGCTAAAGAGCATTTAATATGTCCATTACATAAGATTTAGTAAAAAAATTTAAGATTTTATTCAATAAATAAAAAAATTACATATATTTTTTTATATAAGCAAATATATTAGAATGTTTTGAAACAAAGATTTATCTTTTTATTATGAATATAGATAGCTTTTTACAGGTTAAGTGGGATTCCTTGCCATGTTGCACTTGTTTTGTTGGTAAGGTTAGGATGTTGTTTTGTGTCAATACTTCTTTGTAAATATTCGTATTCTTAATAAAAAATTAATTATAAAAATAGTAAAAATAAGAAATAATATCTCTTACATAATAGTAAAGTAATAAAGAATGAGCAAAAACAATGAATCTATTATAATATTGTTTTTTAGATCACTTAACAGAGTTTTTTTACTTTTTAAAACATCAAAACATTTAAACCAAACTTAAAATGTCAGAACGTTAAAGATATGAAAAGGGGGAGAATAAGATATTTGGATAATAGAAATGATGTTTGTGTACCTTTTTCAACAAAGTAGTAGACCCAACGTCAAACAAAAGGATCTTTTACTTAATTAATGGGACATAATACATATTTTCCAATTTCCAATAAGATCACAAATTATTAGGACTCACATACAGAAGGGACTATATTTATAGTAATAATATATCTTCATATTAATCTTTCCACTTAGAAAAGGTGACATATATAGTTTATGGGAGTACAGCTGTTGTCTCATATTTTATGTCACTCCATGTACCATGAGTTAATAATTAGTTAAAAATATTTAATAATTAAATTTTAACTCAAATATATTTTTCTGACCAATCACATGCAGATGGTACATGGAATGGTACAAAGTGTGGAACAACAGATATGTACCCGTAGTTTATAAACGAATCATTAATAAATAATAAAGTATCACATTGTAACATTTGTAATTTTTATGAGTGAAAAATTAATAAAAAGATTTAGTAAAATGATATATCATTTCCTTTTTAGAGGTACAGGTCATTTTGAGTATGTGAGTGTACCAAGTCCTGAAGTAATAATAGTTAACACCTAACATGATACAAAGAAAATTCAATTGATTGTTTTGGAGATTGGGAAAGGCAAGTAGCAAAGGGTGCCTAAGAATGTTGAGATAATAGGGTATGGTCGCTTTTAAGGTTGAGGAATTGCAACGTTAAAGAAATAGATGTTGTATTGTCCACATAAAATACCCTCATTGGATAAAATAGTGGTGAATAGAATAGAGAGAGAAATAAGATTTTATTGGGGTTTAATGGAAGTTTTGGTGAAAGCTTAACATTGTTAACGTTTTTTTCAACCTGAGACTAAAGTATTATTTTTGTGATTTTAGAAAGCTTGTTGTGAAAAGTGACTCTAAATCGCGAGCTAGTCTTTTTTATCTCGAAACATGCTGATTGGATCACCTGACTCAAATGGTATCTCATTCTTTGTCTTAAACTAATAATATATTGACATGTGTATAAAAGAAAAATTTTAAAAACAAAATGTAATAAAAAGTAGCACTTCAATTGACTTAAGACTGATTAGGACAGATAATCTCTATTCGGTTGACATGATCCTCCACCAGATGTAAAAAAAAAGAGTAAATAGAAATATATTGTCTCATATCCTATTCAGTATCTTACTCAATAATAATGAAAGAAGAAGAATTATTATAATAATAAAACTTTAATTTTTTTAATTTGCATAATATATTTTTATTAATATCAAACATTATATTATATATGATGTGGAATAAACATAAATATAAATATGTTGTGAATCATACTTTTTGTTGTGAAGGAGGGATATGAAGTTAGTATAATACTTAAATATAATTTTCATTCATATATAATATGTTTAAATATATTTTTATTCTCTTTAAGGTATGCTTCTATTTTGGTCCGGTAATTTTTTTGGTTAAAGTTCTTTAAACCTTTTTATATTAAGTTTAGTCCTTATTTGTAATTAGTACTGTTGTTTTGTTTTGTATTTAATTATTGTAATGTTGTTAATGTTTTGGATTTACATGTAATAAGTTATGTTTTAAATGTGGTCACAATGCAATCCAGCTTTGGATTTAGCCTTGACATGTAACTAGTGTATGGATTCTCAGTAACTAGATACACTAATACTAAAATAAATAGTCCAGAGACTTAACCAAAATTAAGGCTCATACTTTACAATTTTACATTAACTAAAAATGTATTTAATTTTATAAATATATTTGTTGGTAAGCAAAGTTTAGGTGAGCTGGATCTTGGGGTTTATCATGATCAAAATTTAAGTATAAGCTTATATTTATAGATTATCTATTATTAAATTTAGATTGATGACATTATAAGCTATAATTTTTGAAGTATTGAGACCGTCCATCCCAACAAATTATTTATTCTCCCTTATAAGTATCATTTCGACTTTGTACAATACTAAGGTATATAATTATATTTAACTACTAGACCATAGTATAATTTTGTCCGACCATTAATGCCCTTAAGGAGAGCTGCATTGTCACCAACCCATGAGTTACTTATCTCATTACACATAACATAACATGATACTTCACATTTGAATATACCGAACAATCATCATAGAAAAATAAAAAAAATTAAAAGGGTTGATGGTTGGGTTAGTGGGTTTCTTCTCTTCCCAATTCCAATACATGTGCACAATTTGGGTTTTAAAAATCCACTACCAAAATTTTGCCTTCCCTCAATTGTGAACCCAAATTGATAGACTCTAAAATTTGTGCCTATAAAAGCACCAAACCCCCTCACACAGCCTCTCCAAATCTGATTCAACCCCCAACACATTAAAGTTCTAGCTCTTAAGTCATCCTACCCCTCATTATGGTAGACAGTCCTACCAGCAGCAAGAGCAACTCTCTCATCCACCGCCCCACCACCACCACCAGGGGTGGCTGGCATGCTGCCATCTTCATCATATGTCAGTCCATTCAACTCTAATTCAATGTCACATGATTATTATTTCCTTATCATTTGTATTATGATCTTATATCTTATGTTTATTATTCAATTTGTGTCATATAAGTTGTGGAATTTGCTGAAAGATTTGCATACCAAGGCATGGCTTCAAATCTGCTTATATACCTAACACATGTTATGAATGTACCGGACACCAAAGCAGTGAAAGATGTAAACACTTGGGTTGGTGTTTCAGCTCTATTTCCTTTGATTGGTGCCTTCATAGCTGATTCATATTTGGGTCGATTCAAAACTATACTCATATCTTCAATCATTTATCTCGTGGTAATTATTTCATTTCATTCTTATTCTCTATATCTTCTCTCTTTTTATCAGCCTCAATCTCATGTGCTTACCTCATCCTCTAGTTTAAACCATACAAACTAGATTTGCTGGTTTGGCCTGAGAACCACAAATCGGTTCGTAAGTACTGACTCATGGTGCTTTGGCAACCCAAAACACTCCGATTCGCGTTTGATATCCAATTTCAAGTGAATCATCATTAAAGATGTAATTTTTCTCATCTCTGAGCTTCAGACCGTGACCAACCGAATACGAATGAGAAGTGATAGCAAAAAAATAGAGAAAAAGGAGAAGATAAAAGAGAGCTACCATAGAGAAAGAGAACAAAAGAAGATGAAGGTTAGGATTTGAATGAAATTAGGTTTTGGTAGTAGTAGGTAGAGTATTGGGCTTACTTAGATAAACTCAAAATACTTTAATGGTTCAATTAAATAAAAATATTTCTTTAAAAGAATATTGAATTATTTTTTTCTAAAAATTTAAATTGATTCATTCATTTAGTTTTCATTAATAAAAAATATACTTAAGTGAAAATAACCAAATTATTAAATCATGTTAGACTATAAATGATCCAAATTAAATATAGAATTAAATCATGAAAAATTAAAATAAAATATTTTGAATATATTTTTAATTAATAGTCAACCATAATAATGTAACTATTAATTAACTAAAGTAAAATAAAAAAGCTGAACATATTAATTAATAATCAACCATAATAATGTAAATATAGAATTAAATCATGGAAAATGCTTGAATGCATATATTATTAACTAATGGACCATATTATAAATAAATCTCAATCTCATATTACATGATTTAAATACTAAAAATGTTTGAATGAAAATAAAACGTAAACCTAAGACTATATGAGAATGAAGTCTTATTTATTTAAAATAATGCAAATAAAATTAACTAAGGTAAAATAAATCCTAAGGACATAAATGTCATTCCTTCATGTAATCTCCATGGTCAATTGAGTCTTTTGTGATCTTAAGGATTAATGATTTGGCTTTGACCCTAGTCATAGGACCTTCTTGAACTCTCTTGTCCTTGGACTCAAAGACTGCCTTAGGAGGGTTTACATCATCCGCTCCCACTTCAAGTGAATTCAACCTCAAATTGTCTTTAGTCTTAACTTTCTTTCTATCATTGTCATGATCTTTCAAAGAATGGGTAAGTGTAGAAAAAAATTCAGCCTTGGGGTTAGGAATCTTCTCAAGTGTAGACTCGGCCAACACCTTGGCTTGAGCCTCACTCCCCTTCTTTTCTCCTCAATCTTATCCCTTAGCCTCTTTTGGTCCTCATGGACTTGTTTAGGGTTTAGAGGAGCTAACACCACCTTGTGACCATGGTGCATAAAAGAGATCTTGTTGGTGAAACCGTCATGACTAGTTTTCTTTTCATATTGCCATGGTCTCCTTAATAACATGTGGCTAACCTCTACCGGAGCCACATCACACAAGACCTCATCATGGTACTGCCCTATGGAGAAGGGTACTATGACTTGTCTATCCACAACCAACTCTCCCACATCACTTAACCATTGAAGTCGGTAAAGGGTGGGATATAGTTTAGTTTCAAGGTCTAGTTTTGACATTAGCCTTTGACTAATCACATTTGTGAAGCTACCTCCATCTATGATCAAGGTGCAGACCTTGCCTTGGACCAAACATCTCGAGTGAAACAAGTTGAACTCTTGGCCCTCCTCATACCTTTTAAATTGGCTGCCTAAGAATCTCCTCACTACCAAAATGTCACCTTCTAGCATGAAAACATCCTCATCATAATCTTCTTCACTAGATGGTTCAGATTGGGACTCAATGACACCATTAGTGATCACCATTGTCCTTTTTGTAGGACATTGTGAGGCAATATGACCATGGCCAATGCACTTGAAACACTTCACGTTCCTAGTCTTTCCATTAGCATCCATGGCTAGTTGGTTGGATTTGTGGCTGCCCACGACCTCCTTGGCCTTAGGGTTCTCCCTTTTTAGCTCATCCTTCCACGAGTGGCACTTTGAAGTACTAGAGGAGTACTTACACTTCTTCCTCTTAATTTGTTGTTCCACTTTCATGGCTTTCTGAACCTAGTCATCTAATTCCACATAGGGTTGCAATTCCACCACATCCTGGATTTCTGGATTTAATCCATGAAGAAACGTAACCATTATTGCTTCACGATCCTCATTGAGGTTGGACCTAAGCAATGCTAACTCCATGGCTTTGAAGTACTCATCCACTGTTTAGGACCCTTGGATGAGCCTTTGCAGCTTGTTGTGCACATATCTTTGGTAAGAACGAGGTACAAACCTCATCCCCATTGCCATCTTCATTTCAGCCCATGTGTCTATGGCTACATCTCCACACCTCAATCTATCTTTTTGGTGCTGATCCCACCAAACCATAGCATATTCTTGAAATTCAAGGGCTGCCACCTTGACTTTCTTAGCCTCCAAATAATTATGACAATTGAAGACTTGTTCCATCTTCAATTCTCATGCCAAATACGATTCTAGATCACCCATCCCCAAAAATAATGGGACTTTGACCTTGACACCATCTGGGTCTCCTCTAGGCTCACGGTTAGGACGAGTACTTGCACCATCTCTATGTCTCCTTTGCCCACGGGTTGGGCTAACATACCACAACCGGGGCTGCCATGATCTCCATGCCTCCTTCTATGGCCACGGTTTGGTTCATCGTGGCCACGACTGCCATGTCTCCTTTCACTATCATAGGCACTTAAGGAATCATGCTTTTCCTCATGCCTTTCATGTCTCGGCCTCTCCTCTCTTTTATGCCTCCTTCTTCTTCTTTCATGACCATTTGGATTGTCATGTCTCTCACCCAGCCTCCCATCGTAATGAATCCTAAAATCCTCCAACTGTTGTTGAAGTGTTTGGAATTGGGCATTCATCATGTTTTTAGAGTGTTATGGTCAAAGAGGTTGGCCTTGGTGATATGGTAGGACTCCTCTCTGGACTTGACATTGATCAAGCTAAAATTAGCTCTAATGACTACTTCATGACAACCTCAAGATGGCTGCCTTTGAATTAGGATCGTTTTAGCTTGAAGTCTTGAGCTTTTTAAAGTCCAATTCGGTTTTGGTGAAAGTTAGGGTTTTGGGTGAATTTTGGTTCGGTCTAGGGGTTTAATTAAGTTTAGGGTATGTGTATAGGTTGTGGTATTAGGGTCTCAACTTAGTAGGTTATCGTAGGATTGAGGAATTGGAGTTTAAGGTATTGGCTTATGTGTGTAAGTTACGTTTTCTTGTGGTTGTTTGGGTTATAGGGACGTGTATGGCATTGGGTCAAGGTTGGGATGCGTTAATGTAGGGATTTTTGGGTTCGGCTAGGTTGGCTTTAGGACTTATATTTAGGTCACGGCTAGGAATGTTTGTAGGGTGGATGGCTTAAGTTATGAGTAGTGTCTCAATTGGGAAAGGTATCTTAGGATTGAACTTGTCTATTTGTGTATGGGTGTTTGAGGGGTATTTATAGGGGTAGGGTTCTCGGGTTTGAAGATGATTGTAAGTAAAGGGAATTGTAGAGTGTTGAGGCACAAAGGAAGGTGGAAAAGAATGGAAGAGGATGACGCCACAAGTTAAGGTAACTTGATAAGTTTAGGAGTTCCGCCACAAGCAAGGATGCTTGATAAGAACAAAGGGTGGTGGTCACATCCAACCTAGGGTTTTAGGAGAACTTCCTCAATTCAAACACACAAATTTTGATCAAATAAACTTAACTTTTATTAATGATGAATCAAATATAAATAGGCAGACTTTCCTTGGCTAAAAAGATAAAGACCTAATTATCTTCTAATAAACAAAGAAATAAAATCCTAACCAATCATGTAAGTGGGTGCAACCGAGATGGCTGCCTTGAGTAACTTGGCCTTGATTTAGCTTGGCTGAACATAAGTGAATCCTTGACTGGAGATGGGTTTATTTGGTCGAGATTGATGAGTAGAAAAAAAGGCTTGACTAAGTCTTGGACCAGCTTTGGTTTTAAAGTGGTTGTGTGATCTTTGAATGATCAATGGTTGATCTTTATTCTCCTTTCTTGGTCGAACTTGTGTGATGAAAAGTTGACTAACTCACTTGCCAAATCTTATCCTTAAATCTATCTTTACTTGTGAAGTTTGTTATGGATGATTTGTTGAAAATATTATGTTTGCTTAAGTTGTTGGCTAAAACAAATTTATCTTTACTTGATCCCTTGATTGTAGCCGCCCAACTAACAAATCTATTTTCACTTGACTCCTTGATTGTAGTAGCCCAATCTATCTTCACTTTATCTCATTTGATTTAATTAGTTTACTCATTGCCTTATCTCCTTGTTTGTCCTTAGAGATCGAGTTCTAGCCGAGTTGTCTTGATGATCAAGTTCGTTTCAGCGCCATCTTCCTTGTCTTGATGAGTGCCCACGATTTGATCATGAGTTGCTTGTCTAAGTGTTGTAGTCGTGCCAATGATGTTTGACCTAGCCATGCTGCCTTGTCCTAGTCGTGGCTAGCTTAACCCTTGAACCTAGGTGAATTACTTGGTCACTGATGGACCATGTTACAAATAAATCTCAATCACATATTACATGATTTAAATACTACAAATGCTTGAATGAAAATAAAACATAAACATAAGACTATATGAGAATGAAGTCTCATTTATTTAAATTAAGGCAAATAAATTAACTAAGGTAAAATAAATCCTAAGGACATAAATGTCATTCCTTCATGTAATTTCTAGGGTCAATTGAGTCTTTTGTGACCTTAAGGATTGATGATTTGACTTTGGCCCTAGTCATAGGACCTTCTTGAACTCCCTTGCTCTTGAATCAAAAGCTATCCTAGGAGGGTTTACATCAAATAGGCTAAGAATATATCATCACCTATCATATTATCACTGAGTTGTTCTGCATTGTTTTTAAAGGAAAATTATAATTGTGACGAACTTACATTCTTCAAACATCTTATGCAAGAAAAAGATGCTAAATTATGCTTTTGTTTTTATAGTTTGGGTTATTTTTAAAATAGGTCTTCACAGATTAAATTTTCAATTATATCATTATACTTTTTTTATATTAAGTCTGTATATTTACATTTTTTTTAAAAATGGTTTATGTATCAACAGTTTTATTATTGTATAAATGTATCATTTACCATTCGTGTGTTATAAAAAAAAAGTTTATATCAACATTTTAGATATTAAACAAATATCTGCTTAAGTTTTTAAATCTTTATAAGTAAGCCCTTGAGATTTGTGAGAGAACTTTTCGAAAGATGCCAAACTTTGTTTCTTAAACTAATAAATGTGTTATACTGTAATTTTTAATAGAAAAGAGAAAAGTATAACATAGGTAGCCGAGCTATTTTTTTGGAGGAAAAGATTGAGATATGTATTAAAAAATTCTTTTAAGAATAATAATTATATGTTATTTCTAATAAAAATCTTTAGAATAATTCCGTCCTCATATTTTAGGACTAATCTCTCGAGTACTAGATAGGAGAGAGGAGTTGAATTATTTGCGTTTTGGTAGCTCCATGAAACGTAAATATCACGTGTATGAGTTTTGTTAGCCTTAATGCCTTATAGTGCAGCGAGTGTTAACGTGACATTGAGATAGCCTGTAATTAATAAATGAAGAAGATCACATGTGTTAAAAGTATATTTTTTAAAATGTCGTATTTCAATAAATAAAAAAATTGATATCCAATAAAAATTGGCATATATGTTTTCCATTATTTAAAAATTTTAATATGTGTCCTAATTTTTATTAGATTAGGACATAGTTGAAGATAATGTTGTAATATTAGTAATAAATAGTGTTTGTAAATGTTTACTAACATATTTTTGAGATATAGATAGCAACATGTTGATTTTAGTAACCAGTTCAATTTAAATTTAGAATATTAAGGTAGTATTTGGTTAGAAATAATATATCATTCAAATAAATAAGATTAATTTTTTTCCGTTAACTATAAGAAAGAAGTACATGTCACTTCATATCTAATGAACCATAATGTCTTACATGACACATCTCAGGTTTTTTTTATAGTTATAAAGGTTTTAAGCTAATTTATTAGGAGGAAATATTTTTTTTTATAATCATATTTAAACAAAACAGAACACAAAATATAAATTTTATTTTATGTTTACTGTATTTTATATATAAATAGAAAAACTAAAAAACATATTATAAAGCAGTATTAGTTGAATTTCATAAAAAAAATTGTACATGTCCCAAACACTTCCTACTTTCTTAAAATTAAATCAAATTTAACTCTTTTTATTCACGTTTCTTAACAAATGGAGTGTGAAATTAATAATGTTTAGTCACATTTTGATCTTGTTTTCATACCTACTCTTTCATGGGCTCATATCTCTGTCCTATTGTCTCACCGTACTCCGAGTAATTCCAAAATTTCCATTTTAAGATTTGCGTATTTCTTGTGATTTGTCCAATTTTAATCATATAAGTGAGTCCATTCATGCACTTGAATTAATTAATTTAATAATACAACATAGTATCAAACTATTGTTGATGTGAAAAAGAATCTAACTCACTCATGTTCTCATGTCATATATACATAAAGGGCACAATTTTGTTGACACTATCGGTGTCATCACTCAACCACCACAACATGATGTTCTTTATAGCTATATACGTGGCATCGATCGGGGACGGCGGCCATAAGCCGTGTGTTCAAACCTTTGCCGCCGATCAATTCGACGAGGACACAATGAAGGAGAGGGAGAACAAGAGCTCATTCTTCAACTGGTGGTACATGGGTGTTGTGGCTGGATCAGTCATTCCGGTATTTTTAATACCATATCTTCAGGTAAAATGATCGAACCAAACTTTTATATTGGTTTTCGTTATCGTCAATTAAATAAGAATAAAAATGATAAATGATGAAACAGCAAAATGGATGGTGGGCCATGGGTTTTGGATTGGTGGGAGGAGTGTTGGCATTAGCATTGGCAGTATTCGTGTTGGGAATCAATAGCTACAGAAAGGAAGGCCCTGCTGGAAGCCCATTCACCAGGCTGGCCCAAGTTTTTGTTGCTGCATCTCGCAAGTGGCGCGTCAATCACACGCTCAATTATTGCTACGAGGAGATGGATAATCAAGAACCCCCTCACATACATGCTCATAAATTTACCACTTTGCTCCATACTCATGAATACAGGTAACTATTTTATATTTTTTAGAGGAAAAAAACAATGAGATGTAATATCTATGCATTAATGGGGTAATGATTTATACAAAGGTAATGTATCATCTATCATTCATTTATATTACTTTTATTTAAAAGTCAATAATGACTAAAAATAAATTAGGGATGATACAGTGATAATGTAAAAATCTCTTACATTGTTAGTACAATATATTTATCTTTAAAAAAAATATGTAGAGATAATATATAACTGAAAATACATGTGTATAAATATTTAGACAAGCAAATACTACAAAGATATGTATGATCATGAGGTTCATATTGGACCACATGGAATGGGCTTATGCGTTTTCTGCTTTTAACACATGAGACAACATACTGATCACATTTTTTATTTTTTAATGTGTTATTTCATATGTTATAAGTTATGATTGATTAGGAAAAAAAACTTAATAATTATATTTTTAACTTAAATGTATTTTCTTCAATCAATCATAGCTCATATAACATATGAAGTAGTACATATTGTGAAACAAAAGATATACTTCAATCATAAATTCGATTAGACAATGAGTATGTATTAAGTTGTATTGTATTTCAAAGGAAATTAAATAAAAACAATCTGTATACAAATGACACTTGACACTTTCTATTACCACATTATAAATTATTGTGATAAGACAATAAAATATGGGAAATTTGAATGTAGATTTTTGGACAAGGCAATGATGATTGATGAAGTTGATGCCACAAGCAAAACAAGAGACCCATGGAGACTATGTTCAGTGACCCAAGTTGAGGAATTGAAGCTTATCCTTCGCATAATCCCTATATGGCTAAGCTGCATCATGTTCACTGTTGTTCAAGCTCAAGGCCACACATACTTTGTCAAACAAGGTAACTTTAATATATACTTGTTTATACATGAATAAACTATCATACACACATTATTAATACTAAGATTTTTAAACCTTCTTCAGAAAAAACAGATTAAGATAAACTGTTGCCTTCTCATTTTTCACCCATTTTTTAATAGTACAATAACAATAATAATGATGGAGATAATGTATTTATTTTACTTCGCCAGAGTGATCTTGACCACATCCTAGATATTAGGGGGTGAGGTAATCGCACACCTGTTTTGATTCGATTATGATCGAGTTTGAATATGGTTGAGTTTTATTTGATCTAGGGCCGAATTCAGCTTCATAAATTAGATCTGGTCAATATTTAAGGTCGGTCAAAGAACAAATATGACCCAACCAACTCTTCTCTTGGTCATACATTTGTCATGTTTATATACAAAATATTAACATTATTTTGACTCAAAAATCATTGATTCTCTAACTTTTTTTTATCTAACAAAATATCCATAATAATAAGTAATATCGAGAATATTTTATCTAAAAGAGGTATACATTATATTTAATCAAATATCATGTTTAGGTTTAAAAACTGGCGCAGTCAATATGTGGAGTTAGGTTAGCCTTAAGTCTAAGGAAAGGTTTAGGTTGAATAGAATAATTCGACTACAGGGTAAGTGAAAAACTTTCCTTGTTCAATGCAGCCCATAGTCACAGTAGAGTATAATAAAGTGCTATGATGAGACACATTCTTTCATAGTACATAACTAGTTGGAATAATCATCTCAATTCATTTGAATTAAAACCATTTCTATTCTATTAAATCTGGGGCACAATTTTTATTTTAATCAACATGGTTTAAACATTTCTACTTTATTAAATCTGGGGCACAATTTTTTCAGCTGACACATTGAACCGTTCGATTGGACCAAACTTCCTAGTACCAGCAGCAGTAATTCAAGGCCTTGTTGGAATCATAATACTTATTGTTGTTCCAATCTATGACAAAGTTTTCATGCCACTAGCCAGAAAATTCACAGGGCACCCCACAGGCATAACAGTGTTACAAAGAATTGGTGTTGGCCATTTTTTGTCCATACTCACTATGGTTGTAGCAGCACTTGTTGAGGCCAAAAGGGTTGGTGTTGCTAGAGACCATAATCTCTTAGATAACCCCAAAGCTATGGTACCAATGACAATTTGGTGGCTACTTCCTCAGTACATAATCACTGGTGTTTCTGATGCATTCACAATTGTTGGGCTTCAAGAATTATTATATGATCAAATGCCAGAAGGAATGAGAAGCATGGGAGCTGCATTATATATAAGTATAATAGGAGTTGGAAACTTTGCTAGTATTGCAATTATAGATACTGTGGAGGAAATAACCTTAAGGGTTGGTGGGCCATGGTTGGGAAATAATATTAATAGGGCACACCTTGATTACTTTTATTGGCTTTTGGCTGTGTTAAGTGCTCTCAGCTTGTGTGTTTATTTGTGGTTAGCCAAACTTTATGAGTACAAAAAGGTAGATGTGGTTGAAACAAGTAACCAGATGAGACTTGGTGAATACAATCACAATTATGGAGTTTAAAAACCAGTGGCAAAAATGAGTTTGGTTTTTGCTTATTGAAAATGATATCAATGCCAAAAATAAAAATAAGATGAGGGTTGATTTTAGATAGTGTGTAATTCCAATGCCAGCTAGTAGCACTTTGGGGTTTGTATGTGAATCAATCAAGTAACATTATAATATGATATTTGTAAGTTACTAAATTAATATTATATATAATATTTGTGTTTTTATCAATAAGGGTTAAGGGCTCAATTCCTAAAAGCACGAATAGTATACTCCTACAAAATAATAGTTTTTTATTCAAAAAGGTGAAAGGATACTATTAGTAATACAAAAAATAATATAATATTTGTGCTTTTGTAGTTGTAAACAACTGCATGACTTTGAGTTAAGATCACGTCACAAAGTTAAGCATATTTATAAGTTAAGCATGATTTTGATATTGAAATGACCGAACTGAAAATATTTTCACAAAGTTGATGAATGTAAGAATTTTGCTTTAAGGGGAAAAGAAACCACACCAAAATCATATAGCAAAATATAGTCTCATTATGATATTAGTTAACCAAACATGGCGGTGCAACAAACAAAATTTGGAAAGAAAATAAATAACAAGTGTATCCACCACATTACAGCATCAAAATTAAAGGCATCGCCAATCTGAACAAGAATCAAATAAAACAACACACATCCAAAATCGTTGGAAATGAGAAATTAAAAGGTACTAGCAGACAATAGAATATGGATAATCTCACCAAATTTTCATGTCCAAAAAGAGAGGTCCCACATATTATAACTATATAAATTCTTCATAATTATCTCTCTTTGCATAATAATAATAATAATGTTATATGAAATTTTGAAATGAGATGATTTATTTCCAACATGCAAATGAGTCACCAAATCTGTGATGGAGGATTTGGTGGGGCTAACAAGTAACTTTGATGATCACAGCATCCATATGCATGATATGATCACTATCTCTTTGTGACCCCACCTTCTTCCATGATTCGTTTGCAACTAGCAATGCCATTATTATTAATTCCTGAAAGACACTAACAAGATTTATCTGATTTACTTTCTTTTCTTCATGAGATTGTTCACTTTGTCCACTCTTAACTTGGCCTTTTAATAAGAAAGTTTTCTTTAGGTTGTATAAATAAAAAAGAGCACTTAAATTATTTTCATTTAGGGTTTAATATGCAACGTTAAAGTAGTTTTTACTTAATTGGTACACACATCATTAACACTCAATAATGCACTCATAGTATAAAAATTCTATAAAATGAATAAAGTGTTGTCTTTTATTTTATTATATAAAGAGAGATGCCAGTATATTATTCCAACTTGGGGTGTGGAAAACTAACAGCTCTGTTTCAAAAGGATTTAGTCTTTATATCTCTATCCAATAAAATTATATGTATTTATAATTATTTTTTTAATTAAATGACATATTTTGATTGATAGAGGACATAAATGAGAACACCACGGGACATCTCCATAAGTGTAAAACATCAATAAGAGCAACAAACCTCACTCAAATATCATAACATTATTAAGGTGGAGAATCTTTTCAGACAACAGAGTCATTTACTATTTTATGCTGTCATATGATGTGCATCAAAAATCAGTATATGGAATATGCAATTATTTTATAAGTCATATTCTGATCGTCTTTCAATGACAATGCTGATTAGTTTAATAGAAAAACAATGCTCATTTTGATGCTGATAAAATAGCATTGTCATGGATGGCATAAACTCACAACCTTTATTTAAATCTTCTCAATCAAATTCTTTATTGCCTGACTCAAATTATTTAAACTAAACCAAGTGACATAGAGAACATTAACATATTCTTTTATAACAAAAGACTAATACTATAATGAAAGTTGTACGGATAAAAGAAAACCAAGGCAAACAATTAAAGATGATTAAAAAATAGATGTATGTTTCAAGTAGAGGGGCACCAAAATTGGGTTTCCGTTAAAAATTCGGTACAGTTTTGGTGAAAGTGAGATCTTAAAATTTGTAAAAGGACAATCATATCAATAATATACAAGGAAATTATATCTAGACTTGCTAGAATTACTACTAAGGGGCAAGTGTTAAGCACTAAGAAGGTCATGCACATGCATATTGATCTTCGTGGTTCTAAACAATACCCTTAGACATGAAAAGGCAAATATGGTGTTAATAGTCTTATATTACATAGCATAACAACTTTAATAGAATACTTAAACCATGACACTCTCTCCCGCCAAATAAATTGGACAGAGATTACCTGTCTCAATTTCTATCCTATTTTCCTGTACTAGGTAATGAAAAAGTGACACTTCATTAAAAAGAAAAATTCTAAAAACATAAAATAATATATTTGCATTACTTGGAGAAATCTCATTAGCTAGGGACATAGGGACATACTAATTTTGGGACAGGTGATCCCTATTCAAATAAATTAGTCTTTTGGGTTGAACTTTTTTCATGCGCTTAAGTCATAACTATTATTATATTTAATTGAGAGTTGTGTCATAAAAAGCTCTCTACCTATAGACTGAATTAAAATATATTACCAAAACAGTAATAGGTGAGTGAAACCACCAAAAGAAAAATACTATCATTGGGTCAATGTCAATAAAGTGAAAATCACATTGGACGGTCGATCCTTAAAAGGAAAGACAATGCTATAAATTACACTTTAGGTAGCATAACAAACTCAACCTAATACTTAAATCTTCTCCCAACTAATAGAGTGTATAGCGTTATACATAGCACTAGAACACCTTAATGGTTGCTTATCATAAGCAAAAGGGTCCAATAAAATAATGATGGACAAGTCAAATTTTTAAATTTGGTAAAATAACACCACCTTCTTTGCTTGTTCTTCAACTCAAAAGTCAACCTAAAAGATCCTTGAGATTCTGGATGAAATCTGTGGGATCTTGCTTTCCAAACTGTCAGATTTTCTATGAGAATTATGTATCTTCATGACCATGATGTATTCCCATTTAAAAAGCCATCCTTTTATTCATCACCATCATCATCTCACCCTGTGCCCTTCTATTTTTCTTCATTCTTCTCTTCTTTCATCATAATATTTTCTCTTTCTGTGTTGCTTAGACATATTATCTTCCAAGTTATGGCTATAACTTCAGATGCCCAGTTCCATGTTTTGGCTGTTGATGACAGTCTTATAGACAGAATGTTGATTGAGAGGCTCCTTAAAACCTCTTCCTTTCATGGTACTTATCCAATTTTTGCTATGTTTTTTGAACATGGGTTTATATTGTTATAACAACATAAGATGAAATAAGCATATGAGCATGTTGTTTATGTAGCTGCCATGTTATTTTTCTGACTCTTAGGGATGTTTTTTTATCACAGTTACTGCAGTGGATTCTGCCACTAAGGCTTTGAAATTTCTTGGTTTGGTTGAAGATGATCTAAGGACTTTTGACACTCCTTCTGTTGCTTCAAAATTTCATCAGGTACATACAATTCTCTTAATTACTCATACATATGTTTTATGTCATTTCTATAGACAAGTTTGTAATAATCCTTGTTCTAATTTCTTTCACTTATTCATGCAGGATATAGAAGTAAACCTGATCATAACAGATTATTGTATGCCAGGAATGACTGGCTATGATCTGCTGAGAAAAATCAAGGTAGGCTTTTGGGATATTATTCCAGATTTTTTTTATATGTCACTTATTTATTTGATTAGTCTAGCTTCAATTTCATTAATTTCTGCATAAATTTGGGTTCATTTTCAAACTCTCAATGCATTAGAGAACTTAATCAAATTATACACTACGGTTTGGATTTTTTCCTATTTAGGAAACAATTTGAAATTTTGAAAAAATGGGATCTGAACTCATAAATACAAGGGATATGGACACAACACCTTTTAAAAAGAAAAAAAAATCACTTGTGACATCTGAGTTGGGATATTTCCCAAATTTTCAATATCAACAAAATAACAAGTCTTAACATCTTAAACCAAATTTGTCTTGGGCATCAAATCAAAATCTTCAATTGCTTCCATGTTCAATGGTTTGATGTTGAAATTTTGATTGATTTGCAGGAATCTAAATCTCTTAAAGACATACCAGTTGTGATTATGTCCTCAGAGAATGTTCCATCAAGGATCAACAGGTGAGGGAATTGCATCCTATAACCCAATCTAACATTGATACTGATTTTGAGAATGTCAAATATACATGTTAGAGGGGATCAAATGATAAATTTTCAAATCTGACAAACTGATTTTTGTTTGGATCAGATGCTTGGAAGAGGGGGCTGAAGAATTCTTTCTGAAACCAGTTCAACAGTCAGATGTGAACAAGCTCAAGCCCCATTTGTTGAAATGAAGAGTTAAGGAAGAGCAAGACCAACACATCAACAACAAAAAGAAGTTCATGGAAGAAAGATACTCCTCAAACAAAAACAGACAAAATGTAGCAGTTAAAATTGGTTTCAAATACATAGGTATTAGTTAGTGCCTAGAACTTTTTTCCTTGTCTCAATGGCAGACCATTCATACAAAAGAAATCTGCATTCCAAGTCCCTGATGTAAATAGACGAGAACGAATTCCATTCAATTTTGGTGGACTAATAACATTCATGTTGACAATTTTTTACTTCCTTTGTGTCTCTTATGATTGAATAATGGTTTTAAATTGATGTCCGCAGCAGCAATGTTATGATTTTGGCAATTCTAACAACCGCATCATAACCGTAATTGCGGTTACAACTTACAACAGCTACATTTTTTTCTGCACTTTTATGTGAACTTAATCACAACTGTGGCTGCTACAAGATTTGCAACTATGAAATCTATTGTTGAACAACATTGAAAAACTTTTTTACATACTATGCTATCCTTTGTTACATTACAGTCAAACATGATAATGCTAACACCCAAAGAAACACCCAAGAGCTATTCTAATATTTCTGTTTTTCTTGTTAATTTAACCTCTATTCTCTTGACTCTTTTGCCTCATGATAATTTTTCTTTCGTAACACCTCCACCCAAAAATAAAATAAAAGAAAACCAACAGGATTATGGTTCTAAAATAAGCAAGTGCCAAAACAAGCATTTAAATTATTGACACAACCTGCATTATCCTAGCAATAAAAAACCGAAGTCTGAACTATCCAAATCAACAGGGGATCAACAGGTGAGGGAATTGCATCCTATAACCCAATCTAACATTGATACTGATTTTGAGAATGTCAAATATACATGTTAGAGGGGATCAAATGATAAATTTTCAAATCTGACAAACTGATTTTTGTTTGGATCAGATGCTTGGAAGAGGGGGCTGAAGAATTCTTTCTGAAACCAGTTCAACAGTCAGATGTGAACAAGCTCAAGCCCCATTTGTTGAAATGAAGAGTTAAGGAAGAGCAAGACCAACACATCAACAACAAAAAGAAGTTCATGGAAGAAAGATACTCCTCAAACAAAAACAGACAAAATGTAGCAGTTAAAATTGGTTTCAAATACATAGGTATTAGTTAGTGCCTAGAACTTTTTTCCTTGTCTCAATGGCAGACCATTCATACAAAAGAAATCTGCATTCCAAGTCCCTGATGTAAATAGACGAGAACGAATTCCATTCAATTTTGGTGGACTAATAACATTCATGTTGACAATTTTTTACTTCCTTTGTGTCTCTTATGATTGAATAATGGTTTTAAATTGATGTCCGCAGCAGCAATGTTATGATTTTGGCAATTCTAACAACCGCATCATAACCGTAATTGCGGTTACAACTTACAACAGCTACATTTTTTTCTGCACTTTTATGTGAACTTAATCACAACTGTGGCTGCTACAAGATTTGCAACTATGAAATCTATTGTTGAACAACATTGAAAAACTTTTTTACATACTATGCTATCCTTTGTTACATTACAGTCAAACATGATAATGCTAACACCCAAAGAAACACCCAAGAGCTATTCTAATATTTCTGTTTTTCTTGTTAATTTAACCTCTATTCTCTTGACTCTTTTGCCTCATGATAATTTTTCTTTCGTAACACCTCCACCCAAAAATAAAATAAAAGAAAACCAACAGGATTATGGTTCTAAAATAAGCAAGTGCCAAAACAAGCATTTAAATTATTGACACAACCTGCATTATCCTAGCAATAAAAAACCGAAGTCTGAACTATCCAAATCAACAGGGAAATACCTGAGCAAGCATGAATACCTGAGTAAGCTCATGCTCAATCCAATTTTTGTTCAACCACAAACAAATAGAAGATGTGTACCTCCACTTCCATCCTAATAAGCTAAAAAATCTGGAAAGGAGAACTCGATAAGGTTTTTCTGTAATATAAACTACTTGGCAGAAACACTACAGCAGTCATTCTCAGTCACATATAGTGAAGACTAAAGAGTCATATCTGTCATCAAGACAGAAAAGATGAATTAATAGGCTTCAAAATAAGATGATTTACATGGTTAACACACGGTTTGAAAAAGTCCCCACCATATATATTCCCAAATCTCAATCATTTTCCAATCTGATGAAAAGTGAAAACATGAAAAAGACCCTGTGGTAAATAGAAGAAATGAATTTCCCACAACTTCTAGGAAGAATTTTCGAGTTGTGAGGAGTCTTTCATAAGCAAGAACATCATCACGTTGCCATCTGCCGTATTTTGTTCATTGTATTTCTCGACATCAGACCCCTCTCTACCACATGATCCCAGAAGATCTGTGACACTTTGTTTCCACTATCATCAACATCACTAAAACATCTATAGATTTTGGCTGTTATCATCAACCTCCTTCTAGCCATCTCTTCTAACATATTTGAGGCAGCCCTCGACTTTCCTGCTTTAAAATAAACATAAGCAAGACTGGTATAGATAATACTGTCAGGTGATATTCCCTTCCCTTCCATTTGATTGAATAAGTTTTCAGCACATTCAATCCTTTCTATCTTGCACAACCTTCTTATCAATGCCCTGTATATTGAAACGTCGAGACAAAGACCTCTACTCAGAAAATCATCTGGCATTGTTAAAATTGCATCTACATTATCTTTCTTGCAGTAGCCATCTACAATCCATGAGTATGTGCAGTAACTGGGGGAAAACCCAGCACCAAGCATGCTAAACAATAACTCCTTGGCCTTTTCCAGATCATGCATCTTGCATAACCCATGAATCAATGCCTTGTATGTAAACGGGTCAGGCTTTAGTCCAGCGTCTAACATCTTTTCTTTAAATTTAAAGGCAGATTCAAGATCTCCTATCTTGCAGTAAGCATTAATCAATGTGTTACATGTGACGTTGTCAGCTTGAACTTTTCTTTCACTCATCTCATTCAAGAGTTTGTTTGCATCCCTTATCCTTCCATCTTGACAAAGCTTGCGCAAAATTGAATTATAAGTAACAACTCCAGGGTCCAATCCCTTAGCTTCCATCACCTCACGCAATTTCAGAGCTTGCTCAAGTTCATTCGTTTTACAATATCCGTCAATCAGCGTAGTATATGTCACATGATTTGGAGTTGCACTTTTGATATCTCTAAACATCCTCAATGCTTCTCTCATCCTACCCTCTTTGCAAAATCCATGAATAAGAGAATTGTAACTAACAATATCAAGACTAATTCCTCCACTTTCCATCTTATCCTGGATGGACAATGCCTCATAATGCATACCTTTCTTGCAATACAATGATATCAAGGTATTGTATGTGAAAATATCAGGATCCACACCCTTCACTTCCATCTCATTTAACAATTTTTCCACCCTCTCCACATCTCCTGATTTAGAACAAGCATGAATTAAACAATTATAAATATGAATATTCTCAACAATCCCAAGTTGAACCATTCTCTTGTGAACCTTCCACACCATATTAGTAACCCCGTCCTTTGTCAAACAATTCAAAAGCACAGTACAAGCATGCAAATGAGGCCTCACATTAAACAACCCCATTTGCTCAAAAACCTGAATTGCATCAAGGGTCATCCTCAACTTTGCATAATGTATCACAAGCCAACTCAAAACCTGTGCATTAACTTCTGGGTCATCATATCCCCTCACCAAACTGCTCAAAACAGAAGGTGATGACAGAAAATCCCTGTGGGCAATTTTGTCAAGCATGTGCTGTGCAGTTTTGAAGTGCTTGTGTTTTGTGAGCAAATGAATCATGGCCCATGAACATTGCAAGGAGTGTTTGTAATTTGGGGTGGACTCAACCCATTTGAAGAATGCCAATGAATGGGTGGGTCCATAACCATAGTGTGAGAGGTACAAAATTATATGGTGAATTGTGGTGGAAGTGAATGCAGAACCATTCTTCACTTTTAGGAGATTGTTCCAATGACCCTTGGTAACAATTGCATACAAACTATGAATAAATTGGCTATGATTCTCAATGAAAACCATGTCTTATGATCAATATGGTACATAATTTGACATAGACACTTTATAAGTTTATATTCAAATATGCATGCACCTTAGTTTTTCAGTGCCGCTGTGCTTGTTCTTCTTCTGTCTTATATTATTTATTTATTTGTAGCAAGACTGAATAAGGAAAATGTTGGACTAAACAATGCTCATTAACATTTCAAATTGGGCCCTTTCACAAATGACTCAATTTAATTGGTAAAATTATTATTTTTTAAGATTACTCAAATGAGATATCTAATATGTACCCAAAGAATGAGATACCTAATAACTTTAATATTTTTCTTTTAAAAGACTATATTTTCTTGATTATTTGGTTCCACTGCACTTGTGAAGATGGAAGACTGATGGCTCTTCAAGTTTATGGTTGCTCTTCAATGTGTTTGTCAAAGCACAAAAATTTGTACGAAGACATATATAACACGTTACATTTAGAGATAAATACATTTATGTTTGTTAATATTATTATTTAAGATTAAATTTTAATATATTAGCAACATTTAATTGATTATCTCCACATACATACGTTTCTATACAAGTCTTTATCTTACCAAACATAGTTTGGTTTGGTCAATGGGTTGGGTTTGTTATAGGCTTAGCGTTTAGGATGTGCAAGAGAAATTGAAAGGCTCACTATTTAAATCCCAATTTTTTATTATATTTTAATATTATATAATTATTAATTACATATGACATCGTCACATTCAATCAGACAACTTAATAGATAAATGGATTAGATTTTATATATAACTTCTCTCAGTTTCACGTTTGACCCAATTATCATAACATAGTGAGTTATTCAAACAATGATCCATTTGATTCAACAACTTGTGCATAATAAATCATCATTGACCTAATAAATCACTCATTGTTTAAATGATCATTTCAATCTCATTTTTTAAGTGATATCAACTTATAAAATATATACCGTTGATTTAGTGATGTAAGACTTAACTAGATATTCAGGATGATAAAAAAGTCAAGAGTTCAATTCATGTGAACAACATTTGTTAGGAAAGGCAGTCACACACCCTGAAAGGGATTAGTTTCTTACCCTTTGGGTAAATGAATACCATTGGTAATACAAAAAAACTTATAAAATATATTATCCACTTAATTATTAATCCAGTTTTGCTAATCATGAAGGAGAGTGATTATTTAAAAAAAATAGTTTTCTTCGTTAAATATTTTTCTTCACCATTCAAAGCTTGTCTTTAGATTTTTTTAATCATTACTTTAACAACAATCATTAACAAAATCACAATTAATTTAGATACCATTAAGTAGGACAAATTACTAACATATTACTTACAAAATTAATTACATATTATCCACTAACAAGTCCTCACGTTAACAAATTTGAATCCATAATCTTATGAACTAAGTCAATTCTTTACCAATTACGGTAATCTTCATTAGCTAAAATAAAGAAAAAAAAATCTTAGCATTGGCCTTTTTCAGTGTTTGAACAATGAGTATAGGCAATCCACACATGACCTTGTCCAACTACTATCTTTTAGGTTATGTTTGAGAGTTATGAGGGAAAAAAGAATGAGAAAGATCAAAGGACAATGATAGGGGAAGAAGGAAAAGAGAAAGGAAGACAAACTTCTCCCTTATATGAGAGTATCAAATTAGATAGGAGGAGGTTATAAAGTAATGATGATAGTGGAAAAATATTATTTTATTTTTCTTTAAAATTCTAATTAACAATAAAAAATATACAAAAATATAACTAAGATATTTTTACTAGAGGAATTTACATGTTTTGACATGTTTGCCTCCATAAAAACCCCAAATTGGGGAACCATGAAAATAGGCATGTGAAAGGTTTTAGAGGACTTCAGAAAACCTCACTTTTCCCTCTCTTTTCCCCAACTCCCAAACAAGAGAGACTCTTTCCAAAGTCATCATTTTGTTCCCCCCTTTAAAACAAGACTCTAGTAAAGACAAACTATGCACGTGGAAAGTTGTCAACGATTGGATTCAAGAATAAGCATCACCACTTTCATCACTTCCTTGTGCCCCAAGCCTCGCAAAACATTAAGAAAATAGACATAAACATAAGCAACAGATGCTTCAAAATTAGTAGCATATCCATATCTGATGTCAATACTGGTATGATATTCCTGCGTTCATTCCTGTTTTTAAGGGGTCAAAGTATCCTTTTTGCCTAGTTTGATTACGCGCACGAAGCGAAGGTATTAGAGTGAAACTGTGAGAGTGAGAACATAGCTATAAATTTAGTTTGAAAGGAGTTAGGATGAACCAAACATATATAACATAAAAGTCTTTCAAATGAGTACATGAAAACAATGGCAAAGTTTGAGAGGCCTGTGACATGAAAACGTTGTTGTTCCTTTGCTAAATGATGCAGAATGTGTTAACTTGCTCATTGTAAAGCCTTAACTGAATTCTGAAATTACTCACATCCAAAGGAGAAAGTTACAGATGATTAACATCAAAGAACTACATGAGACAAAATAACAAACAGCTATGAAGAAAGTAAGCAAATTCCTTTTCTATTGAGGCATTTGAGAGTGTGGTGCCCCTGGTTGTGCGTTTGGAGGCATCCCTGATTGATTTCCAGACTGCATTAAGTAAAAAAAAAATAAGAATTAGTAGTTAGTTTCCCTTCAAGGTTTTGACCTTACACTTCCACTAACAAATTAAGTGGGTGAGTTTAGCGCAACAATAAGGTTGCTGCATAGTGATCATGAGGTTAGTTTAGCGCAACAGTAAGGTTGTTGTATAGTGATCATGAGGTCACAAGTTCAAATCCTATAAACAACCTTTCCGTTCTGCGAGGATAAGACTACATACATCTACCTTCCCCATACCCCACTAAGTGGGAGTCTCGTGCTCCAGGCGACCCACTTCCACTAACAAATTAAGTAATCAAAATAGATGATACAAAGAGAATGTGAGAAATTGGAAGGGGATCAGCTGATCAGGGAGAAGGAAGAGGTTAATGTTGAGATGCAACATAGAAATAGCTTCTGCTTTTATGAGTGTGCTACTTAATAGACCAATTCCCAAACATAACCAGACGTTCTAAACCATGATATAAGTGAAGGAAGAGGACCAAAACCAAAAGAAGTTTCGATCAAAATTTCCAAACAAAAACAAGTTGTGGGTGACGTAGCAATTAGTTCAAGAAGCAACATAATATGTTTACCTGGTATGGATTATACCCTTGCATCAGAGGGATTTGTCCACCTTGAGGTCGGTTGAATGCTCCTTGAGGATAACCGGTATTTGGTGGCCCTTGCATATTAGGCAAGTTGCCTGGAAAAACTCCAACTGGCGGCCCTCCACTAGGAGGCAAGGATCCTGAATGCATTTGATTCATGCCCCCATAATGTCCTTGTGGCATTGGAGGACCCATCTGATTCATTCCACCTTGCATCCCCTGAAAGAAAAAATAGAAGTTGGTTCTGTTAAAATGAACATTTTGTTCTTAATTAGAGATACCTTATTAATACAACAACAACCAACAACCAAGTCTTTAGTCCACTAGTTAGGGTCGGGTATATGGACCGAGTGATGCCATAATGCTCTACAATAAATCATGCTCAGGTGCCTTCTTATTACTAATGCATAAAAAACAATTTTTTTGAAAAAATATAACATTTAACTAGATGTGCATGCTATCAGCTAGGAATTAAATTTCAGTGTCATGTCAAGAGCCTCAAATTGTTGATACTACATAGACGATTTAATTTGTTTAAAATATAATGTGAAGTACACACAAAAAAACACAATTACTAAAGAAAAAAACATTTTTACATAGCATGTGTGTACATCAAGTAGCAAACATCTCAATCATTGAGTATGCACTCATAATTAAAATTCTATTAACAAATTGACTGAACATATGTATACATCTGTGCTTGTGCTTGTTCTTGTGTGTCTTGGGATGGCATTTGGCATCCATAAATAAAATTCTCACTTGATTATATCATTTGATTATTTGAATATGTGATACATTACCCAAAGGTTCTCTTACAAAACTAAGACTGAATCCCTTGCAGAGTAGTGTGAATGGTAAAATATAATCAATTACTGCAGAGCAAAGGACAACAAGTACAGAAAGAACTAGTTGGTACTATTTCTCATTTCTGCAAAGAAGAGTATGCATCTCCTTAATTCAAGTAAAGATATATAATTCCCATTTATATTGTGATGAAAATTTTGGGGTAGTAGCTAAAACAAATGAGCCAAGGGTGGTGTGAAAACATAAGAATCGCCAAAACAAGGGGAAACTTGAGCTCCTTCAAGATGGGTCAGTAAGCAAATATTCTTCAACTCCCACCCACAAGATCTATAATTACAGAATATACATAGAAGATATATTTTAACATACTAATCATACATATATAGACCAATCAAACCATCCAACATCTAGCCCCCATCATGGAGTACATCTTCTGTCCCACAAACTGTGTCACTCCAGGTGCCATCAGTTGCGATCAATCAGAAAAATACTTAATAATTGAACTTTTAACTTCAATATTTTTTTCAACCAATCACAGCTGATGGCACACAGAGTGCAAAATTTGTGGGACAGAAGATGTGCTCCCTCAGCAGCCATCACCAATAAAATACCAAAACAATCTATCAATTAAGGTAAGAACACCACCCAGATAATAGCACAATATTAAACATGAATAACTACAAATCAGGAAAGAGAAACTACTCAGAATTCATACCATTGGACCTGGCATTGGCATCTGATGTGACGTAGGACCTGGCATTCCAAGTGGCATTTGGTGTGGAGGGCGAGGCAGATGTGGATGAGGGACCATGGATGACTGGGAAGGGTTTTGTAGCTGGGGCAGATTTAGGGGCAAAGGCAAAGGACCCATCTGTTGTGGTGGTCCCTGGTGTTGGTGTTGTGGGATCTGCTGAGGATTCTGCTGGTATGGTCTCTGTTGATTGGCAGTAAGAAGAGAGGGATGTGGACCTGGTGGAAGAGGAGGAGCACCCATTGAAGCAGGATGGGGCTGCATCTGCTCCCCCTGAGGCACATCAAGTAAGGGCATTGCAACTCCAACACCTGGAATGGTGCCTTCATTTCGAGTCAACCCAGGGGGAAATGGTCCGGGAGTTGTTGGGACTTCAGGCATTGCAAAGTTACCAGCCACACGGCCAGCAGCCAGATTTTGCTCACCATATCCTGACAGATGAACATAAAGTGTTTTCCTTAATTGTTTTCCACTATTTGCCGATGTATTTAACAAAAAGAATTACCAATTTACCATCAACAATTCATTTCAGCCAGCAACAAAGCGGCTTAAGCCTTTGAATTTTGCAAACTCTAACTCAAGTTTAAAGCAAATGCACTGAAAAAGTGCATTTATTAGGATTTGTTTTGACGAGAAATGCTGAATAAGGAAAGTAATTAGAACCCATCAAACATGGGTTCCAATAGTTAGATGACCATAAACAGAAGTTGAAAGATACGGTTCAATGCTGAAGGAGACAAGAGATAACATGCTGTTTCTTTTGCCATCAGGGAATTGAACAAACCTTGCATGCCATTGTTAAATCTATCACGAGCAGTGTCTCCTGGCCTATTTCTGCACCAAAACTTTGTTGTATGATCACTGCTACCACTGCATAAGAAAACATGAAAGTTAAGTAACTTAAAGATGGCAATCACTTTCTTTAGAATCAGATATCTAAACATCAATAAGGTGGGCTACAAGATGTCTACCAAAATAGAGTTCAAGACATTTTTTTTGAAGTCTAGAACTCAAGACATTTTTTTGAAGTGTAGAACTCAAGATATTATAAATATGTTATTGTAAGAACTAAGATGTCACAGTAGCAATGTCTAGTTCCCAAGTTCTTCTTATCGGGCTTTCTGTTAAGAAATTGTATTACATGGAAACTTAAAACTTAAGAGGAATTCTCAAACAACTTTTGAGTTCTAAGGTCTATCGAAGTTTTTCCATGTTTTTTCAGCTGATAGTGCTTTGAAATTTTAAAACAGAAAGCTAGACAATATACTATTAACACAAAAACAGATAATCAAACAATAACTTCAGAACATTAGGCAAGCAAAGATGCAAAGACAGAGAAAGAAGCCCATCAAGCATTATAAAAAGTCTTCGCAGAGAGTAAGGCCAAGTTCACCTGCAGAGAAGGTACCCAATAGGATGCCATGCAAGGTCGCACACATTATTATCATGAGCACCAGTAACTTCAATTTGCGGAGTTTCATGTCTGCAAAATAAGTTAAATGGAATAATTACACTAAGCAACTCCTACTTGATAAGATATCCAAATTTCAGGAAAAAATAATTTCAACCAGACAAAGTATTAAAAGCATAAAATTACAAGTCATTAATTTACAAAGAAAGGTTAAAACAAAAGATCCGATGAGATAACTAATAAGATCTGTTTTATCTATCTTTTATCATTGAACTGTTTTCCATACAGATAGACAAAAGTACACACAATAAGGGAGTAATTCTGGTAAGCATTAGCTCCAGTTCACCAGAGATTTTTAACGGAGCAAACAGCAACAATGCTCAATTCTTTGAAACAGACAGTTTGTCTTGAAATTTTGTATAAAAGTAGAAAAACAGGCATAATGAGAAAAGGAAAATTCCATAAAACAAGGAGAGGAGTAACGATAAAGAGAGAGGGACAAGTGCAAGAAAACAAATTTACCCCACGAGCCAATGGAAGATGGAACCATCATGACTCCCACTGACAAAGTACTCTTCATGAAATGGATGCCAAGCCAAAGCTAACAAAGTATAAAGTAAGTCATGAAACTCATTCCATTCTGACTGTTGCAGAAGCATTAGAGAATATGGTGATTTGCCCTACAGTCCTCACAATGTTACACAACCAAGTAGCCCAACAAAACATATTAACTAAACAAGCAACAATTTAGAGAACTTTATGCATGCATATGTCTTGACTGCTAGAAGAATTATAACAAGAAAATTCACCAGGTTGCTCTAAATAAAGTAAAATAAGAAACTGCAACCAAAGTGGTTCAGTGATGGACAACAATGTAATCAAGATTAAATTGCTACATCACCTGACCAATTGATAGCTCATGTTCTAATAAAGGTATTACATTGATAGCAATTTAACCATGAAAGTAATAGTTAACAAGAATAGGCATAGTGAAGGTGTAAGCAAAGGATGCTAGCCGGACAAACTACTATTGAGTCGAGAATGGTGCCAAAATCTGTGTCAAAAATAAATACACCACACATTACCTAAATAACTGAGCCATAACTTGTTAAGGATTAAGATGATTAACCAAACCAAAAAGTCACGCCATACAATAAAGATTTGCTACCCTTGAAAAAATACTTCCTGGTTACCACTGGATGAGTGGAAGGCATAGTCCAGCAATCAAAATCATTCTAATCAAATCAACTCCTTCAATCAAAACTTAAAGTAGCTTAAAATCTAATGTATGACTTACACATATTCCACCAGCATTTCGTTTCACTCAAACCTGCTCATAATACCATCAGTGGGTACCAAAGCAGAATTCTAGCTATGCTAATCTAGTCTCTGCTACAAAACATCTACACATATTTTTCAAGAATTTAGAAATCTGCATTCCTGTTACAATGATTTTTTCTCAAACGGAAGTGAAAATATGACATGAAAGCAAGTTTGGTAGTCAATGTCATGTTCTAGCTGAGAAGCTTACAGTGACACATCCTGTTTTCATCACAACATCTTCTGACCAGTCATTGTCAAATAATGATTGCAGGATATATTAAATTCAAGGAACTATCCTTTTAATCCTTCTCAAAGAAAAAATATGTCATTTACCAGTAACATCCTTGCGATGCCCGCGGAATGATTCAAGCTCCTTCATAGCCCTTATGTCATAAAGCTGCAAGTACAGGGTATATATGAATGATAGTACTCCGGGGGGAAGATATTCTAATAAGCAAAATAGAAAATGTAACAAAGCAGGACAAAGTCAAAGAACAAAGCAAGGGGGAAATGGCTGAAAAACAGAAGGTGACAAAGCAGGCATAACATAGCTTATAGGTATATAAAATCCAACTTGAACCCCAAAAATGGTTTGATGATTATCACAAATACACCAGACAGCAAATGCCTACTAAGGGTCCGTTAACTTGTACCATGAAGATAAAGTTACCAACCTTTACTATTTGATCCTTTGAAGCTGTTAACACCCAGTTGCCATTTTGATTCCACTTGACACATAGCACAGTATTTTTATGCCCATGACTGCATAAAATGAATATGAATCTATAAACATAAAGTGTCTTATGAAATGGTAGACATCAAAATTAATATTTAATTTTATACTCACAATGAGCAAAGTTCTTTGCCCGATTTAGCATCCCAAAGTTTCACAAGATTGTCCTTCCCACCTGTATTGTGATGACCAAATGGGATATGTATGACAGTATTGACTTTCATAGTACTCAAAAAAATTTCAAAATGAGATATTTAAAAAACCTGATACTAAAAGGGATTTTGTAGGATGCCAGTCAACACTCTTCACATCCCAACCATGGCCTGTCTGAGTTCAAATGCCACAATGAAAACACTTAGGTTCAATTCATAAAAAAGACAAGAATAATATACACAAGATATATTCTAAGCCTGACAATCTAAACCCAGGAACTGATTTTACAAGCAACTTTGAGTAACTGGCTTTAAATAAAAGTAAACATAAGTATAAAATTTAAGTGGAATGATTAAATTGTTGACCAATAGAAAGATGAGACATGTTGCACAACAAATAAAATATTTACCCAACAAAATTTTATGAGACTAGAATTAACAAGAATAATTTTGCAAACATCCAACACAAACAGATAAAAGCAACTAATGCTCTGAATAGTTTTAAAACTGCCATTCCATTATTATTTACACCCCAAGACCGCGGAAAACAAGATTATTTTTAACATAGAGAACCCAATTTCAAGTGCCTGAACAATGTAATTTGTAATTTAGAACAAGGATGTCAAATTGTGAATCGTCTAGCTATTTTTTAATATTGAATCGTCGAATCTTAAGATTCAGATACACAAGGAACAAGAGCTTAAAACATGTAATATAGATGATGTGTAATTCTCAATGAAATGATTCTATGTAGGATATGACAAAACAACTTAACAAGTCACACAAGGCAAGAAATCATAAATCAAATTATAACTTAGTCTAGCTATCAACACGAGTAGTCAAATAGGAGCATAGAGAGAGTGAGTAAATGTATGAAGACCCTGTTAGAAAAATAAAACATAGCAATGGAATAATCAAATAGTGTATATGTACTCCTTCGATTCCTTTTCATTTAGCATGTTAAGCTTATGTGGCTTTTTATTTTATTTGGTGAGAAATGATGAAAGAAAGTTAAAAAGGAAATATTAATGAATCGTTGAATCGTATGGGTGATACGGAATTGCACCACATATCACATGATTCATGGTCACTTGTGATTCATCACACGATATGAATTGTTGGCTTGTGGAGTCGCAGTGAATCGTGCGATTCGAATCGTGAACCATAAGATTCTAAAAACTATGATTGAGAAACCTCGAATAAAGCATACATTGATAACTAATGGGGGCACCACATATAGGAATTAAGAGAATGTTGTTGGTGTTGAAGCTCAGAAGAGTATACTAATAGAATATTATTAGTGATTCAGTTTCATTTCTCCGACCAGATAGGAGACAATAACTCATTCTCAAAGCACATTACCAGTTAATGAAGATTCTTCTTGACAGCGTGCAAAATCCCAAACTTTAACAGTGGTATCATCAGAGCATGAACAGAACTTCAAATCTGTCCTACAGAAACTGTTTATAAAGAGTTACAACAGCTTTCCTCATCAGCATGCTATAAGTTTCAAGGATAAATTTTTCAAATGAAATATCTACCTCAAGTCCCGGACTGATTCTTTATGAGCAGATTTGTTGGCTTTAACATTATTCATGTTGTTCTGCCAATACCTAGAAAAATGTCACGTGCAATTACATCAACTGACATATGTACTTCTAATCATCAAAATCTACTTAAATATATACAATATGACGCTTATCAAAACCAAACAAAATATTAAGGTATATCTCTACTTTATTGCGCCTCCGTCATCACCAGAGACCATCCAGTTGTCATTGTGACTCCAGACCATGGATCTAATTGCTTGGTCATGTGCCTGCAGAGGTTTCAAAATCCACCTTTGACTTCTTTCATTCTAAAACTAAAATAATACTTTCAGGACAATAGTTAAAGCTATGTACCTGAAGAATCATTTCGAAATTAAAAGATTGTCCATTCCAAAGAGTGAATTCCCCAGTCTGTGAGCCAGTAATTAGACGCCGTCCTGTTGGAGTCCACTTTTTAAAAAATTAATGAGTGGAGCAGCGTTAAAACAGTCAGTAAAATGCATTTTAGTTGCATAACCAAAAAAATGCATAACCATCATCTTGCTAAACTATTAGGAATACCCTAACTCAACTAAAACACTCAAAATGCATAGAAATCAACCTTGCATGACAAAGAAATACCAAACCAACGAAATTGTCATAACAATTGCACTAGAGGGGAACATATAGTTTCACACAAATTCAACATAGAAAACAAGTTAACTATGTACCTACTTTGTTTTAAATATGCTGAACAAAGTAAGCAGTGAAATTACCATTGGCATATTAGTCAAAAATACTGTAATTCATACTACTCTAGAAATTTACTTCCCTATATAGAAAAACCCAATCAAATGAGAAGCAGCATATGTTTAAGTTCAGAAATGTTTGAGCAAATTGAGAAGCAAAACAATCAGCATGTATATCATGAACTGATTATCAGAAGAACAAATCATGCCAATAACAACATTTCAGTGTAACTTACAAGAACACGATTAATAGGGCAGCGATTTTTATTTACAGATGTATGAACAAATTTAGCAGCAAAGCTTGTAGATGGATTGTCTGAATAGCCAACTGCTGGCAACATCTGCATGAAAAATAGCATGAGGTTAAAATTTAAGAAAACAGGTTGATCATTAAAATAAAAAATTTCTGAACCTCCACCATGTTGTGTTATTAGAATAAAGGGGAGGTTGGAGTAGGTTAAAAACAAATATAAAAGTAAGAAGTTAACAAGTAGCTCACTGACATCAATTGCTGCTCCTGGGGTTGGTTGGAGTACTGTCCTATCCCTTGAATCACGCTGGCACATACGAATCTGAAGGCAGATTTACATTACCAATGAATTTCAAAGAGAGATGCACACAGTAAGGAGAAAAACAAGTAAAAAGCCTTTAGGAATATAACAATAAGCCTATGACTGAGATATATATGTATTTAGATGATTCCCTCAATAAACAGTAATCATTACCTGCATATAACGCACAACTGTGCTCGTATAATCAACCGCCCTTCTTTGAGCAAGCTTTCTTATTCTTTTTGCACCATGGCTATCACCGTGAGCTGCTAAAATCGGTCATCGTTAAATTATAATAGTCACCAAAAATCCAAACCCAAGATTTTCAAAAAAATTGGCCAAGCTTATAGACAATGATATAAATTAATTGCCTGTATCTAAAGTGGACATTTTCCCCACACCTCAAGAACCATCCACAGTTTCATTAGAAAGGAAAAAACAGAAGAAAAAATATTAATAAAATCCACTGTGGAATAACCGAAAGTGAGGAATTAAATATACAAGTCAAAAAAAGACTCAACAAATTAGCTTGCCATGCCCATCGTATGCTTGTGTGTGTGTGGGGGGATTCTCACAAGAATATGTGTAGCAGATAATCACAAAACAAATATTTAATTTATTAATTCTATCCAAATAAATTAAATAAGGTTGCAAAGCATGATCCACGTTATCCTGTATAACCATGTAGACTAAACTATGATGAAATTCCACAATCCCCATATTCAGATAAGCTTTTAAGCCTCGACCTAGTGGGATTAAGGCTTGGTTGTTGTTGATGATGATGAGCCTTTAAGCTGAGTTGCTCGTCTCCTCACATTACCAAATCACCTTAGGTGAGTTTCTATCACCCCTTACCAGGTGCTACTCTAAGTTTCATCCAAACCCCATCCATTCCTAATATCATCTTACCTTCTCTTGTATGTCACTCATGCACCTAAACATTCTCATATCCAAGACACTTCGGTTTAACTCCCAGTGGTACTTTACTACCTAGCAGTCACTGCCACCACAAAGCATCACCGTTCTTATAGTTGTCCAGTGGAATTTTCCACTGTGTTTGATATACACTTTTCTCTCACAAATTACACCTGGCACATTTGTCCATTCATTGACCTCCTCGCAATCTCCCCGCCACTTTGTAAAACATATTCATTATGCCTAAACATCCAACTCATGGCACAATATGATACCCAAATTTCACATCTACGTTACAGTCAACCCTTTGGTCTGAAACCTTCTGTGTTCATCCAACAACTCAACTTTGCCAATTACTCCTTTGATCCCCTCCACAATAGATACTCTCAAATGTTCTCCTTGTCAAGTGGTTAACTAGATGAGAGAGTTAAACTTCTTTTATAATTAAGAAAGATTTAGATATCAACAAACATTAACTAATCGGTTTTTCTTTGTCAATGAACATGATTTATGGTCAAACACTACAACATGGTTTAATCCATGTAGCCGACCTCACCTAGTGAGATTAAAGCTTGGTTGTCGGTTGTTAAACTTTCTGCCTATGACTCCTCCACCTGACAAGAAAATATTGAGAAGATTCACCCACCCACCCATCAACTATAACTATATCATCCAGATGTTAATAAGGGTCATAGACACTATCTCCTGAATCTATCCAGTGTGAGCACGCGTTATTTTACTTTAAGAATGTGAGAACAATGAATATTGAAGTGTTTTCAAATGCAAAGTGTACTCACTGTATGTATATATATATATAATCTTTGAGATGATCCTATAATACAAGAAATCATAACAACAGAATATACCCACTAAAATCAAAAGCAAAAAAGTATTTCCATTCCATTACATTCCCTTCTTTCCTTAATAAATATTTATTTCTTATTCAAAAAATAGACGCAAAGGAAGAAGGGGAAAAAGTGAACCATCGTAATGAGGAGGAGGGTGGCCACCGGGAGCGGGGTGGTGAAACTCTGGAGCTATGTTAATGGACGAAGCAGACGGTTGGCGCATCATCTGCGGCGGCGGCGGCGGCGGTCCACGGTGAAATTCTGGACCTGGCTGCTGGTGGTGCTGAAAATGCTGTGGCGGCTGCTGCTGCTGTTGCGGATGGTGCTGGTGGTTATGAGGATCACCGTACATCATTGTGGAAGTGAATGCAGAAGAATAAGATTAAGGTGTTTGATTGAATGGAGAATTGAAATTGCAGTTGCAGGTGAATAGAGAGAGCGAAAACCCTAAGCCCGTTCAAATTTGTCTTGTGGGAATTGGGGAAGAAATCTGAGTGAAGCGCGGGCAGAGAAAAAATATACCATTTTATTAGTAGTTAGTAGTTAAATCTATGATCCCTTAGTGATCATTAGTCATACAAATGTACAGGTTGTATCTTTATTCACCATTCATATTTAATTCATTATTATAAATCTTTAAATAAATTAATTTAAATGAATAATAGATAATATTGTAAGAATTATGTATAAACTTTTACATTATCATATAAATACATTTTATAAACTCATCTTTATCCACTAACATATAATTATGTCGTTGTACTTTTCAAGGGTAGTACCTCAATTAGATTCATCTCAAAATTGGATCATGTCAATTTAGTGGCTATAATATTCCCTACCACCCAAAAAGAAGACAAAAAAGTTTATGGACAATTTGTGCATTGTTATCTTGCCACTATATTTCTTTATAAAAACAAATAGCTTTTTTATTTTTTTGACAACTTTTAAAATTTATACAGTTACACAAGTGAAAGATGTGGAAATAAATCAGAAAAGTTTAAGTATAGCCGGATCTAAATGTTTGCTAGATAAGTATAAGAGGAGTAGTTATGAACCCCTAGACCATCTCCATGCGGGTGGTGAAGAGAGGACTCCGATTGATAGAAAAAGTTATAAGATTACTAGAATTGTCATCAAAGAAATTAAGGTCAAGTATCCTTAAAAAATTAATGTTTGCTAAAGAATTAAAAATTTGATATTTATATATTGTTGTAAGCATGTCATTTACAAATCATTTATATCATGTTTGTATAGTATTTAGAAGTCAATAGTAATTAACATCAGTGTTGTTAGAACCGAACTGGACGGATGGTCCGACCGGTCTGACCGCTGACCGGACTTGAAAACGACTCTGGTTTGTCATTTTAACCAAATGAGAGTTGAACCGCTTTGAACCGGAGAAAATCTGGTCCAACCATGTTAAACCCGGTTAAACCGGATTAACCCGGGAAGTAAACCGGACGACTCACTTAAAAATAAAAAAAATGGGACAATGTTCTAATATTTTGTTTTACTAGGGTCCAAAAAGATAAAGAGGTATTGTTTCAATATAATTACACATAATTATTAATTATATAAAGTTTTACATTTATATATAACTATATATTTATAAATAAAAATTATTAATTATATACAAAATCATTCAGTCAGACTGGATGGTTTAACCGTTTAAACCGGTTAAACCTAATACGTGACCTCTGCCGGTTTGACATCCGGCTCGGGTTTCGTAACATTGATTAACATATAATGAATGATTTAATAAAAATGTAAAAAACTCTTATATTATTAGTAATAAATATTAAACCAAAAATTAATAAGTACTTAATAACTATTCAAAGTATCAATACAAATAACAAGTATTTCATTAAAAATATTTAATGTTTTTTTTATAAAAACTAATATATTACAAACTAAAAAAGTATCTCACCCAAAATTAATAGTGTCTTGCCTTTTTTCTTTTTAAAACACACATTCTACATTGAAATTAATATTTAAGATTGTATTAAGTCAATTATGAGGTTTGAATCCTATTAAGTAGAAGGGGAGAAAAAACTATGTACTATCTCAAATTTGAACTAAAATGCTTACGCCATATCTCAGAGCTCTACTATTTGTGGTGCTATCCAAAAGACACTCTTAAGTTGAGCTCACCTTAAATAACCTATAAATTTGTGGTGCTATCCAAATGTATTCCTTCATATTATATCAAATGAATTAAAAAAATTGATTGTTTGATTATACCCTACTCATACATGTAATATTTGCATTTGGCAATGTAATAATCTACCAAATTTACTTATAAAACATGATTATAGAATTTGAGATTTTAAAAGACGGCTAAATATACAAGATTTTAATTCAGTGGAATGTGAGAAGAGTAGATATATACAATCTTATCATACAAATACAAAAATTGTTTTGAGATTTGTACCCGACTCAATAAATATCGATCTTATCGTTGTTCAAATCCAAAAATAGCAACCCAAATGGCTATGTAAAAAATAAGATGGAACTTGTATCCTAGGTCGTACAATGAGATAATAACTTGTGTCTCAATATATTATCATTTCATTCTCATGATTAAAACATATAAATTTGACATATTTAATTCATGTTTTATTATTTTAATCAATATGATATAATGAGTATATAAAATGATGCAGACTTTGAGACAGAAGATATGACTCAAGTGCATCAAATGTTGGTGTTGTCTTCTGTGTAAAATAGAAAAAGAAAATCCATAAACACACTGTTTTTATCTGTATAAAAAAAGAAAGAAAAGTAAAAGATCTAGGTAATTATCTCTCTCTATATGTAAAAAATGCAAACAAAATAAAAGTAACCAAACTCCTATCTCTTATATCTTTTCCCAAACTCAAAAAACATTTTATTCTGTTCAACAAACCTCCACAAATATTTATTCTTATCTGCAAACGCATAAAACAAAGAGAAAAATATATATAATTAATAGTGTAAGAGATTTTTATTCGTTTATCATTCATTTATAATTATTATTAACTTAAAAAAATAATAAAAAGTAATACAAATAAATAATAGATGATACACTATGTATAAATATTTGTAGTAAATTCCAACCACACACAACAACAAAACCAAGTATAACATAGTACACTCAAAACGACAATATCATACGTATTAAAAAGGGGAAGACTTTATACATAGAAAGTTTCTGATGAATTTGTGGTTGTAATTATTTATCATGTGAAATTCTGATAATACCTACAAATATTGAAACTTTTGTGTTAATTGTGAACAGGGTCAATGGCGTCATTCGGAAACAATACTAACAACATAAAAAATTCAGTGTCTTCCTCTTCGCCAACGACGTCGTATATTTTTCCGTTTCTTAATAGGTCATTAACCACGGTTTACAAGAACATCGAAAAACCGTCGCAAAAACCGAGCCTCCATCGCGTGGGTTCCATGACCAAATTCTCCATCGATTCGGTGAATTCCATTCGTGGCCAGGCCGTGAAGAAGCTCTGCAATATATTCAAAACCAAACAGCTGAAACCCTCAAAATAAATGAATAATTCAGATGAAGAATCACCTTCGAATAAGCTAAAATCGAAAAATTTACAAACAGTTTAGATTCTTCTGATCAAATCAGATTACCATACACTGAGGATCGGATCGTGTTGTATTTCACGAGTTTGCGACGAATTCAAAGAACTTATGAGGATTGTTATGCTGTTAGGATGATATTTAGGGTTTGGGTTGATGAGAGAGATATTTCAATGGATGCTGCATATTATCGGAAAGAATTGATGACTGTATTGGGTGAGAAGAATAAAAAAATTGTAACTTTGCCTCAGAATTTTATAAGGGGCAAATATTTTGGAAGTGCTGAAAAAAGCATCTATGTGAGGTTGGCAAATTGGGAAATCCTTGAGTCGAGTTTCAAGTTGAACAAACCCTTATCGAGTTGAGTTCTGGTTCGATTTGGTTCCCGCCCTAGTTGTGGGGATGTGAGGGTTGTGCCTTGTGGGAATTGTAATGGGAGTAAGAAGTTGTTTGATGAGGATGAAGGGTTGATGAAGAAATGCTTGCAGTGTAATGAAAATGGCTTGATTCGATGTCTAAATTGCTGTTCTTGAGAAAATTTGAAATCCTTACACAAATCTCATGTGCAGCTGTTTTTTATTGCACATTAAATCATTTGATATAGATGGATAAGCTTTCATTGTTGGTGATGTGGGTTTGGTTAAGGTCTCGGTTTCTTGGATAACATCACTTCCATGTCAAATATATGACTCATACCTTAGTTAGAAAGAACACATTCATTTGTTGCTCCTTGGTCTTTTCAATCCTAACCATTTGAGCTGAAAACTTAGTTACAATTGATACATGTGGTGTTTTCTTATTTATTTTCTCAACATAAAAGATTTGGATCATTACAACATTCTCTCAAAATCTCTTGTAGATAGTCCATAATTCTTCGTAAGATGTTAATACAGAACATGTTTTTATATAAACTAGTATCTTGATGAGTTATCAATATTCTCAAAAATAATTATTTGGTCTATTGAGTAAAACCACCAACCACTTACAATTCAGTAAGGTATCAATACCTAGGTGGAAAACAAAACTTAGGTAAAAAATAATCTTTTTTTGTCACATAGTAACATGAAAGAGAAGAGGTATGACTTAGGAAGCACTGAGAAATCTCATATTCGTGTTGGACAAGTATATGTATTAGACATTTTTGAACACTCCTAACCATATTCTATAACATTTTATGTTTCTTTTTCATATTCATATATCCGTATCGTGCCATATACTTGTCGCGTGTCGTATCCATGCTTCCTTAGACATGACAATCTACAATGTTGAGCAAAGTCTACTGAGTAAGAGGAACACACTCCAGCTCAACCTCAAGAACACCTCTCTCAACATGCTGTAGTTTCACTGAGATTTCCTGTTTGATCTTCCCTTCATCAAGGGAAATTACACCATCTCTAACAAGAGTATTGTCTTTGCTTGCTACACATTTCCCTAGCTGCATGGATTCATTGATTGTAGATTTCTCATAGGCTTTTGCAGCTAAAACCAGAGGTTGAATATCTATTTCAGCTTCACCCATGTAATCATCAGTTGAAAATGTATCCTTATCATACACAAGCTGCATATAACAATGCCATCAAATCTGATCAAGCATGAGTGGCAGAGAATGATGTGCAACCAATATTGTAACAAATATAATGAAAAAAATGATAACTTTTCTACCAATATTGAAAATAATGACATTGAATGGTAGTTGAGTATTGCAGCAATTGAAATGACAATTACAAGAATATCTGTACTCAAAATTCATGAGGTTGGCACTAATAAAAAATTTGAACTCATTATAACTATGGTAACAGAGAACTAGTATCATCCCTTTTATGATTAACAGAAATTGTAAACTATTGAACTTACCACTTTAAGAGGAGGAATGTTCTCTGGAATAGACAGCATTAGACTCTCATTCCAAACTGGATTCAAATTGTTCTTTATGACGCGCGTTTTTACTGACTGTGAAAACAGATTTTAAAAGTGTTACCTTGGAAACATTTCATTTTCTCTGTTACATCTATATTTTGAAGCAGTTCAGAGATGAAAATGCTCACTTGGTGTCCCAAAGAAAGGATGACATAAGGGTCACTAGTCATTACGTCCCGGACCGCAAGGTTAGTGCCTTTAACAACATTAACCTTTATCAACCCAACAAACTCAACCATACCTGCCTATAACAGTAAATGAGGTAAGCAAGATTAAGTATTCAGAATGAAAAATGTCAACATTTCAATAACTTAATCATTTCCCCTTTTCTATTTACAATAAGGCATAGAGTAACATGATTCACATATTTGTTAATTTACGAAATCGCAGAAGGGAAAATAGGTTATACTGTTATTGAAAACAAATACAACAAATCCTTGAGACTTAATCATGGCAAGGTGATTTTATATTTGTTATGACATTCTCACATTCTATGTAAATAAAGGTAATGTGTTTTTAATATCACATCATGCATACAGTTATTGTCTATTCTTTGAAACAATAATCATATCTAACACATTAAGATTCTTCTTTTCAGTAAAACATGTCACTCTTTATTTTATTCCCTTTATTTTTAATGCATGCACATTCTACTGAGTATGACAGGTGTGAATTATCGTCGTCCCTAACGATCGATGTTGCCCCCTAAACAGCCAACAAATAATCATCTTAGAAACCTACATTATGAATCATGAAAAGGTACAAAATTAGCCTAAACCAGGTATGAATTGTCTACTTTGCTCATTTCTACACATCTTATCAAATCATGTTACAGAAATATAATATACAAGGAGCCTTACTTGATTAATAAATATTGTCCAGATTATGGAGCATGAAACTTGTTAAAGATCGGTTCATTATTCGACTCCAAAAGGATTGGTTAAGTTCATATGATAGATGGCTGAAATATCTGGCATTAATCGAATGAAACATTACCAATGAGGTGCTCTTCTTTGAAGAAGACTTGTGCTCAGAATCTTTTCTTCCCCAGCTATTTCGAAATGCATGCCCGATACGATTTTTGTTTGGTTGTTTGTCATACGGTTTCTTATCAGCAAGATAATTGTTGCATGAAGTACTGCTCTGAGCGAATGATGAACTTCTTCCTTGATATGGTACAATAGGGCATAGCGAACGTTCATCACTCTCCTGAAATTGTAGCAGCTCGTATTTTCTCCTGAAAAATCAAATAGTACATTTCTGAATCAGAATGGTATAGTTCTTCCAAAATAAATATGAATTGCGTTTCTTTTCAGTTACCTAATAAAATCCGACCGTTCCTCGATGGAGGAATATGGTTTTGGTTTATTTATGTAACTTGGGAGGCAAGCTTCGTACTTCTTATTTAGTATTCTATTTCCTCCCAACTTTGCCAATGCATCAACTTGTTCATCTGTCCATTCATCTAGCTTCAGTGATAGAACCTATAATAGTTTCACACTATGTAAGGTTTTCTGTTTTCGAAAAAAAGTAAAACTTCTATGGAGTGCTTATATTGCAGTGATTAAGTACTGATTTTGATTAAAACATTGTTAAGAATATGCAGTATTGACATTTACTCTCTACTAAATTTTACCATCCACATGAAAAAATTTCATTACTTAGATGGAATTCACTTTAGTACTAGATATCTTAATTTATGACCTTTATTCCATCTATCAAGCTAATAAGAATGAAATCACTGAGATAAGTGTTTTAAAGAGAGGTGGAAGTTGTGAAGAAACACTTTAACATTATTCTTTTGATGCTAACATAAATATACTTTCTGCAAAACATTTATAGATATGGCTTATTGTGAGTCCCAACCTTATCCTTATTTGTCCAATAAGCAATGTTGTCTCAGAAAGATGTTATTGAAACAAAGACAACAAAGCTGTCACTACAAGTTCCTTTATAAGCTATGTTAGAAACATACCTTTGATATGTGAGCTCCTAAGCTTCTATGTATACCAGAACACTTGATGCATATAAATACTCCAAAACTTGAAGATCTGATGTTAAAAAAATGTAATGAATAAAAACAAATATGAAAAATGAGCTAGTGATTTTATCATAAGACTAATTTCTCAATGAGCTATTAGTATAATATTCCATATCTTCAAATTTTCTTGAGCAATTATTGTACAAATTGATACTCCAACAAGTAAAATATATAGCGAAAAATCAAAATCGGATATTCTAGTGATCTAGAAATGCTTAATCAACAACAACAATGAAGGCTTATCTTCATGATATTGGTAAAAACAAAGGACTATCAACATAACACATCTAGCCAAAGAACTACTAGTCAAAATAGTGAAATGAGAAGAAGTAAACACCTATTTTATAAGCTCTTGAGGGTTCAGTGTTAATTCATGGTTCCAACTTTTATTCATATCTCCATAATATAACTTTTAAACAAAATGTTTTGAATTAACAAATTTTTAAGGTTAACTTGATGCTTCTCACCATTAGTGATTTGAATGAAAAATATGGTTGCAGACTTGATTAGCTCTTATCTAGTTATCTATATGAGTCATCTTGTAAAAACAACAATCCACAATCATAGAAAACATTATAGAATGAAAAACCCAGCTCTTAATTTTTAAATATTAAAAATCTAGCTCTTACTTTTTATAGAATGAAAAATTTAGAAATAAAATTTTCAGTATTATCAAACACACTCAGTATTCTTTAGTACATCCTACCATCTTGTTTTGTCTATTTCCCTATGTACATCTACATATTAGCCCCACAAAATAAAATTATCACATGAAATAAGAAAAACTTAAAAGGTGAAATAAGAAAATTTACTGGTTCATCAAATGCATACTTACAGAACAAGTTCAAATCATTTTTACCATTAGAGTCAAGTGTAATTAACAACCATGTTTATCTTTTGTTGAAATGATCCCCTTAGTGTAGTTTAAACAAAATGAGCAATGAATAAACCAAACAGGCCAAATTCTTATGAAAATCAGCCTAATACTTACACCCATCTTGGCTCTGGAGTTCCACAATCAGCACAAAAGTTGTTCCCATCTTGATGCATCAGAATTGTTAGCCTTTTTTGTGGATCTAGTCATTGGTAATGTGAGGAAATGTAATAAGATATCAACTGAAATTAACCAAGTAAGGAAGCCTATGACATTAAGTTTCCTTTCAAGGGAAGAATAAGTGAGGTTGAGGAATCAATAATGTACCTACACATAATCTTCTTTCAGTATAATGTTGTCTTAAGTTTTCTGAACATATCATGTAATTCATGGTAGTTCATTCTTTCTTGATGTTGTCTTAAACTATATTAACCATTAAGGTATAGATATTTATACAATCCATAGTGTTAAATTTGTAAGTTAAAACTACAACATTTAGCTGGAGTATGTCTTATCATCACATTCTGTTGACATGACTTAATCCAAATTGCATGTCTATGTGTGCTTAATGCTACATATAGCTGGTCCTAAGTCCAGATAAAATATGAATATCGTATTAGCCAGTCGAAAGTTAACGAAAAACTTTGTCGATTTTTGCCATAAAAAGGATGGAAAAGGTAAATTTAAGATTATTTCATATAGTTAAATGAATTTATTTTTTCTGAGCAAAATCAATAATTGGGGGAGATAGAAAGAGAAGGGAAAAGGATAAAATGCTCGAACCTGACCCACCCTTAATATCAGAGTTTTCATATTGTATAGACATCTCCAGCATCTAATATTTGAAACCAAAATGATAAAATGGTGCTACACTTTGTGAAAAGCCATAACTCAGCTGCATCTCTGCATGTATATAAACACATATTAAATTGGATCATATTGCACATGCATTCACAAATCAAAATGAAATAACATAAAAAATGCTCCAAGATATTGCAATAAGGAAGCTATATAAGGTAAGAAAATGAATAATTTTTCAACCAAAATTCTTACAGATCAAAATATATCTATCTCCTTTCAATTTTAGGCATGTAAGGGGTAAATGGTACCTTCTTCTCTGTAACAAACAAAAAGGGTATTAAAAAAAGGACAAACCACAGAAAAAACATATAATGAGGTTGTGAATGATTCAAATAACATACCAAATCAAAAATGTCTTTGAGAAAATTGGAGTAGGATAATCATTGAAGATGAAAGGATGAAACCATAAAGGGTCTAAGGCCAGATCAAAGAAACTATATCAAATTAATGAGATTGTTGTCAATGATTGAAATAACATACCAAATCAAAAGGGTCTTTCAGAGAATTGGAGATTGACAAACATTGATGGTGGAAATTTGAGACTTTGAAAAGAATGAAACTTGGAAATTCAATTGACAAGCAAAATGAGGTGTGATCTTAGGAGAGACACTAACCTATGGTTGAGGAAAATGAGACACAGGTCACACTAGATTTTCTAACAAATTTCATAATTCTATGTTTCAATTCTTTTATTAAAAAAAATATAGAAACCATTAGACGTCAAAAGTTAAATGCATGGATTTGTTTTGTGATAAATAAATGTTTACCTAACTTACCAACCAACCAACATTTATATTAAGGTTCAGGAGAACCATGCAATGAGTGTCTAGTTACACGATACTTGTGACAAGGGATAGAAATCACATGTCTTGAATAGTGTCTCATTCATTAACATTGATATTTCAACTATGTACAAGTCTAGCATGCAGATACTCTATTAATAGTAATTTCCAGCTTCTTCTTTTCTAGTCAATATTAAAAAAATGATTTTTCTTTCAATTGAAAGACAATTTTGGTCCTTAATTTTAGCCCTTCTACCATTTTTGACTATTAAAGACAAATTTGATCACATCTTTTAATTTTAAATTTTTAACTAATTTGTCTAGTCTGTGGAGTATAAATGTTTTTTTCTTAGCAATATGTTTCTAATTGACATTTTTGTGATAAAACATTGTATTGTGTAAATGATCATAAACCTTAACATAGAGTGCTTAGCTCAATTGATATTAGAATATTCTAAATAAATTAAATATTTCGAGTTCGATCCAATTGATATTAGATCTCTATAACTCTTGTGAAATCATTTAATGAAATATTAGGATAAGGGGACCGTTGTGATATATTCTAACTAAAGTAAACATTAGATTTTTTAGGTAACAAAAATCACATTCATCAAAATCATTGAAATATTAGGAATTAATCATAAGTTATTCATGCTGCTAATTACCTGTTTATTAATATGATAAGCTGAAGCTTGCCATACATTAAAATCATACATGTAAGTAGAAGAAGAAACTTTATTAAATTTAACACAGAGTTTGAACATTCCATAGTAGCATAACCATTCCCCACAAAGATATTTGTTAGAGAATAAATGTATGCAATGACTATATATATATATATATATATATGAGTTTTTTACACTGTTACTACATCATCCATATTCATGTTTCATTATCATTCACTCTTTATAAAAAGTACTAAATATATATAAATTTTTACACTAACAGAATATACACATATTCACTTTTTACTCTTTTCTATCACAAGACAGAACTGATGTATTGCATTCTTTGTAATCTAATGGGCTTATTTGACCCACGTGAGATCAATTACCAAATACTTTACTGGTTTCGTTTATATTTGTTTAGCAATGAGGCTTTTTCTGATGATAGCATTTCATTGCAGCAAGTGGACTACAAAATAATAATCTCAACATCACATTCTTGTAATTATATATGCCAAATCACAAGTATATTTATTGAACACATTCATTTTAAGATTATTTTCTTTGTTGGATAAGATAGATCTTATTAAAAAGCAAAAGGGGTGCTTCAACCTATAAACAATCACAACCAAACACAAACTTTCCCAACCCAAGATACATCAACATAAAGACTCTAAATATAAAATTCACCATCCCTGTACATTCAACCAGTTCCATAACATATGTATGTATCGACATTATAAGAGTTTTTTACACTGTCATTGTATCATTCACAATTCATATTTACTCATCACTGACTCTCAACTAAAAGTAATACAAATGAAGTATGAATGATACACTGACTATGTATAAATCTTTCCACGACAAAGATATTACACTCTTGATCTAACACAGTTGGATATTAGTATAGAAACCAAACAATCAAGCCAAATATCATTTTCCTAGTATAAAAACTTGAAGTTCACTTGAGAGAATATACCATATCACCTGTTACTGTGCAATGCAGCAAAACAAAGGGTCTTAATTGTGGCTTGTGGTGTGAATGCAAAATTTGTTTAATAGCTATCAATTATATAAGTTTAGAGAAGAAAAAGAATAATAGATGGAGTACACTAAGGTTCTACATCACTACTTGTAATTATCATAATGATAAGTGGTACAACTTCCAATTCATGTATTTGATGAAAGGATAAGCAAAGAGAATTTGCCTCCAAAACTACAAAATACAATCACATGACCAGAAGATACATTTCACTACAAGAAATACATTGCACTAAAACTACTCAGTCTAATATAACAGCTAATAAAAGAAAGCACATCATCTCCCTCCAGTCACTGTTCTTTCCAAATCCTACCGGTAACTCTTAATTTTAACTCCTTCCGGTCACCACCCGAAAAGAAGAGAGCCATATTCCTCTGAATGATGAGACCGTCAAAACTGTCGCGAACCTTGCGGTGAGTGTCCCTAATGCTTCTTGGCACTCCCTGCCAAACCATTTTCCTCCCATGTCCACCCACCTCTAGACTGTAGCTATAATTCTTTGCATCGTTGTCATCGCCCATAAACCGCAAAAAGGCTATGTATACAGGAGCTGTTCCTAACTGAAAAGCTTCGAAATGTAGACAAAAATACTGACCAAAGCAGCTGAAAACCTAGAAACCAATGTGAAATCCAGATATAAGCTAAAACCTAAAATTTGCATAGGATCAAAATCATGTGCATAGGGCCCGTGTATAGACAGACAGCTAGTGAAACAAAGATAAGGCTGTAAACAAATAGTTCCTTCATAATACAACTTTTGGGATGTTCCAGTGTTGGCCAAAAAGAATTTTCATAAGTGAAGAAAGTTAAAAAGCTAATTACTGTGTGCCTAAATCGTATATTCTTATCAACTGATGAAGACAGAAACATGCCAAGTAGCATTTTCAACTACACAAATTGCCAACATGCCCCAAAGTTACACAACCTACCAACATTGAACAGTCTAGCGAATTTACCAAGTCAATTGAAAGCAAATAGGACGAAAATCAACAAAACAATACCGTCAGCATCCATGTGGCATTTTCAACTTCTTGTGGATTTGATTTGACATAGCGATGGTTAAAAGTGCTGCCATTGTGCATGTCCACTTTGTGGTCATCTTTTAGATGGGCCACCAGGTAGGGTATATCACCCATAACAGAGCATTCTGAGCCAGCATATGGGCAGTTATAAGGTCTATGTGCACATTGCGATTCATGCTTTAGCTTGCTGTAATATGGATATATACCAATGCACCCAAAACCTTGATATTTACACGGAAGTTCCAAAGATGCAGCCACTTTCTCCAGTGCCAGACATCTGATATTGCCAAGCTCGTGTCTACAAGTTGGGCACCGGTTGTGGACCCTGGGTTTGCAACCAGAGCATATAGTGTGACCATTTGAACACTGTAATAAGAATGGAAGAAAAGAAGTTAACTAAACTTCCATTTAAAAACTCTTCTTGCCTACTAATGAATATTCAATTTAGATCAAAAGGCAAACCACCAATAATTATGTAAATGCAAAAAAGGTTACATCTAGGAAATGTAATTCACTTTTCACTAGAAAAAAACATTTAGTATTCTCAGAATAAATCATCTAGGTGAGACGTGGGAGAATTTATTTTGAACAAGGAAAGTAACACACTCGTACTCAGCTAATGAGTTATGACATGCATCAACTGATGTTTTAGTTTTACTTACTATGAGAATTCTCTTTTTACTATTCACCAATCTTATTGATAAGCAGCTACACCATTGTATTAAAACCAGCATCTTAGGTCAATTGAACTTTGTCACTTTAATTAGTTAATCAGATTGCACTCTGTTACTTTAATTAGTTAATCAAATCGCACTTTGACTGCAATATTTGTACATTACTATCACACGCTTTCACATGAACTCATCAAATCAACAATAGGCCGTAATCAAACATAAGCAACCTGGTGGATTGGAGGGTACATGGCATTCAAGCATACAGGGCACTCTAAGAGCTCACGAACACTGCTTGAAACAGTCCCATTAGGTTTAAGAGCAGTTTGCGTAGGATCATTCACTAATTCACTAACATCTGTCAACTCTTCAATTTGAGGGGGATCGACATCAGAATGGCTTTGTATATCGTCAAAGAATGGACTACTTGATGCCATGCTAATAGAAGCAGTCACCTACAGCCCTGTGACCTGTGAGTGGGGAAAAAATATTTCATTAGAATAACCAGGAAAGCCTGGAACTATACTCAAGACACGGTAATTTATTACTCATACACTTCACATAGCATAATTGATAAGGAATAACATGACAATCAAAATATGAATTCTGTCTATCTATGGCAAATCTATCACCTCCCCTATATATTTTCATATCAAAGAATCAAAGACACATCATGGTGGTCACTATATTTGGTTTTGAAAAAAAAAAAAGACACTCTTACTAATTATAGAATTTGATTGATTAAATTTATGAAAGCATGTCATAGAGATCGATATAGTTTTACTTTGGCTGTTTAACACAACCTTCACCTTCTATCCGGACTTAGGACGAGCTATGTATAGCATCAAGTACACATAGGCGATGTGAGAATGTTGCATTGGATGAATGAACACACTAGACAAGATATGATTCAAAATGAATGCATTACAATGAAAGTTGGAGCAACTCCTGTTATAGAAAAGATTGTAGATCAAATGGAGGCAAGTCCAATTCCTAGAGGAAGAAGGTGGCTAAGAAAAATCATAGGCAAACGACTAAGAAAGACTTAGATATTAACGTTTTGTCAATGAATATGATGAAACATTATGGCGTTGTTCAATCCATGTAGCTGACCCCACCTAAGGATATTAGTGCTTGGTTGTTGTTGGATTTATGAAAGCAAGCAAAAGACATCATTCAAGAATCCAAAATCTGGCAACACACTACATGCTACAGATTAAAGGAGGAACAGGAAGGCTGCCAATACACTAAGACAATTTTAATACTTACACCTCCGAAAGATCCTTCTTGTCTAGCATCAAAGTGTAGTCTAAACAAGCCTTAGACTTAGAATCATAACTAGAAAGTCGAATTAATCCGACAAAGGAGCAAATAGCAATGCACCTAGCAATCATCAAAATGAATACAACTACAAACCAAACTAAAATAAGAAACAAGTTACAACAACACAATCAACTAGACCCAGGTTTTTCAACAGAGACAAGTGTGTGCTCATGAAAATATGGCAACACGAAAACCTTAGTAGTAAAGCCAACACCAGCAAAAACATGCATTAACATAATAATCTGAGACTTATTTTGAAGAGTGACAGTTTTGCATGCCATTTTTAGTTATTACAACCACCCCTTAATCCAAGACATCAAATTGTTCAAGCAAAACAACCTCGTTGATCAAAGACAGATCAAACAAACAAACCTTAAACAGAATAAACTGCTACATCCCTTGACATATGCCAGATTATTAAAACCATAACCTTAAACAATAAGACACATCATATTACAAACCAAACCCACCACAGATCTACAACAAACACAAATAAAATCTCAAGAACACGGTGGATGATGCCCAAAATGTAATAATTAAAATTTAAATAAAAAACGAAACTTTCAACATACCCATTAGTTTTTTATGAAGAAAAAGAAACCCAGATAGATAAAGTTAAAAATAAAATTAAAGAGAGGAGTACCAGAAATAAAGGATTGGATAGATGAAAAGGGTATTAGAGAAAAATGAATGAAAATGAAAAAAGTGGTGGGTGGGGTTTTAAGAAGAAACTGTAATAAATGGGCACGAGTGCGGGTCTGCCGAGTGGTACAAAAAATTCAAATTAAAGAGGTTTTAGAGAGATAGGAGGAGCGTATATGCAAGGAAGATCAGGAAGGATGAGATAAAATTTGAACTTTATTGGAAAAATAAAAAAATGTACTTAATATTATAGATAATTACCATATCATTTAATATTTATTTATATTATTTTTTCAATAATTAATAATAATTAAATTTGAATGATTAATGAAATAATAATAATAATGTATAAAACATATGCATTTTCCTATTTTTTTCTCAAATAAAATAGGCTACCAATTTTTTTTGGACCTACACTCCTTTATTTACTCTTTTTCTTTGAAAATTTGTGGTCTTGTGCTTATCTTCCTCTCCTCAATTTTTGATCTAATTAAATATAACATTTATGGGGTTCTCTGATGTATGTATATAAGCACATGTTAAATATACATTAAGTAAGGTATTAACTATTAAGTGTTTCTTAAAAACAAAAAATACCAAATTTTAAAGTAAAAATAATTCAGTTTCTTGCATAAATTTATTTTGTTAATTATCTTTTGCATAAGACAAACGTATTTCAATTGATTAATACAGATTGAAAATCTCTACTTATCTATTGAGGAATTTAACATTCATAAGTCAAATCATCCACTTCATGATAATTTTATAATCTTGTAAGACCTGATTAATCATACCACAATAAAGGTAAAATCTTATTCAATGCGTTAGTATTGACAATAATAAATTTAGAGTTGTAGTCATGGTAAAAAATAAGTTATATCAATAAAGAGAAATATTAGTTGAAGTTAGAAGAGAATTTTTTAAGACAAAATCCACTACAAATCAGAAATGCAATGAGAACTAAAGTAGTCACACCTATTTTATTTGAATATTTTGATTTATCATTCTTATTTTTATTTTTGCACTAATGTAAACATGTCCGAACTGAGAATATTCATAAGTATGTGAAACTAGCTTTTGCAGTGAGTATTTTTTCATCTAAGACTCGAATCTAAAATGTTAATTAAGTAAAATCAAATATGTATCATTTGAACCAACACTAGTTTGTAATTTTTTTACTCTTGTAATAACTGTAATTTTCTTGAAAAACATGCTACAATATTAAAATATTTATTGAGTTTAATATATATACTAAGTACAATTTTTTAAACATATATATCATTGTCAATGTGTATTTTTTGTCATATTTATTTGTATATTACATGGAGATAATTAATATATTATTTAACATTTATATGTATTATTTTTATTTAAGAATAATAAATGGTTAATATATAAATGATGTATTATGTATCCAAAAAATGATATATTATGTACTTAACAAATGATATATTAAGATTGTATAAACTCATACACAATACATAAATTATTTTTTATTTAATATTTATATGTATTATTTTTATATTAGTACATCATATAAAGATGTACTAATATGGTACAAATTCTTACACAGTATATAAATTATTTTCTATTTTACATTCGTAAATGAAAAGAAAAGTATTCCATTGTCCATACTTATAAAAGGTTTATAAATTATAACTATTTTACAGGAAATTTTACAAAATAGTTGTAATAATTAAGAAACAAAATAAATAAATTGTGTTCTTAAAACATATAAATTGTATGTATTTGAGTTGAGACAATTCCCCAACTTTGGTCCCACTTTTTAACTTGGCTTCTCATTCTCACTCGTGCTCTACTTAATGAAACATAACTCTTTTCACTCTATCGCTCCATTTTTTGGGGTCAATTCTCTAACATTGATCTATCATTGAGAGTTGACACTGTTATTGTCTTTCAAGAGTCATTCTTTAGAACAAAAAGATGTTGACTCAAATCCCCTTAATCAAGGTCTTGGGTTCGAGTCTTGTAGATGAAAAAAATATCCGTTTTGAATGTTAATTTTACGTACTTGTGGATGTTTCTGGTTCAAACAAGAATAACAAGAATTTCTTCAGTATAAAGATACATGTGGGCAACTAAAAAAAATCTTGACCTAAACTATATTACTTGTTAATGAAAAAATATGATGTTAATTAAAAACTTTAAATATTTATTATTATTGTTTGTTTTATTATTATGGAACAAAATATGATTTGGAATAAAGTTTGAGATAACATATCATGTTTGCTTCTTCCACCTTGTATAGGAACTTCCCGTTATTAAAATAACCTAATATTACTTATTAAGCAGTAACATCGACACAAACTATCATTTCTTTCAAACTAAATCTATCATTAATTTTATGTATTTTATTATTTGAATTTAGTGTTAATCTAATAATCTATAATATCAAATTCATTGAATTCAAGAAGTGCAGTCGAAAGGCACCACTATTACACAATACACATGTAGGAAAAAGTGGAGTGACAATGGATTTTGTGAGAAAAATAGGTTGCATTTTTTATTTTGGAAAAAATAAAACTAACTACCCATATCAAAACATGCCAAGTTTGTGGTATTAAACTATTAATGGTATATTTGTAAGTATTAAATTTCTCCATAAAAAAGCGTTATACAAAATAATGTATGAATAAGGAAAAAATGATCTGATAATAATGTATGTTTAGGAGAGAATTGATAATAATGTGTTGATTAAATATAATTAACAACTTTAAAGTTAAATATCTACTTTTTTTAGAAATGGAAAAATAAATGTTTATAGTAGACAATATTGCAATTTAATATAAAAAAGATGTTGGTATAGTAATAATATAATATCTTACTATATATATCTAGAAATTATATTGGCAAAATGTGAAAGTTTTTTATCTTGAATATACTTAGTTTTTTTATACAATGAATATACTTAGTACCTACCAAATATTACCACCCTTCAAAAACATACATGGAAATCAGCACCATGATTGAAACAAATTAAAACAGAAGGCATGAAAAAATGCGACTTTTCTTTGCTAGCAAATTGTTCAATAATATTTATTACCAATCCAATGACACTTATGTGTAAATTATAAGTGTTTATTTAGCAGCTGCTTCTTCTATATATGTAAGTAATGGCTTCATTAAAGCTTAGCTTAAACCATTTTCCTGAAGTACAATATCATTGAAAGAACGAAATTTTGTAGATGTAGGTATTTGCTGAAAAGTTCTCTAAAGTTAGTTTAATAGTTGGATTTTGGAAGGGAAGGGAAGGAAGGGAAAGGGAAGGCTTGGGAGTCATCTCACCAGTGTATTCTATGGCTTCCAAGCCTTCCCTTTCCCTTCCTTCCCATTCAGAATCTAACTCCCAAACTAACCCTAAGGAATAAGAACACAACCCTATGAAATAATTATAATAAGTTTGTGTAAACATAGAATATGACTATAAGCAATTATTTATTATAAAATTTAGAATCTTTAATGTGATTGTAATCGATGGTATCTATATATGCATACTGATAATTAGCATAACCATATATTAAACCAAAAATAATAAATCAATAATTTCAACTTTTGAAATATATCTATTAGTTATTGTTATTAACTATTCTTGAATCCATACTTCATGTCATGATTCTTATCGTTATAACTATATAATTGACTACATGAATATCTTCTAATTTCTTAGTTAAAAAATCCTCAACTTCTATTTTCTAGGTTCAGAAAATGCAGATTTTTTAAAAGGAGAACTTATGATATGTTAAAGATTTTGTGATGATATTTATATGTAAGGATGACCTTTGCCATAAAGAATATAAAATATCACCCGTAATTCTTATGAAATATAAGATGTTCATAACAAAAGCAAACTTCTCTTACACAAAAAGGAAGTAAATATTGTGTACCCGATGTTCGACCGAAAACATGATCTTCAGTTAAACACATGCTGGTTTGCAACTCGATCAATTCGGCGAGAAATGTTTCTTAATGATGAGAAGAGTGAAGAGCTACGAGTGAGATATCACGTCTTGAAACCTTAAGGCATGAGAATTCGCTAGGTCTTTTCCACTTATAAAGTCTTTCATTTTTTTCTTTCATATATGATGTGAGACTTCACACTTAATAAACACAATACATATCAAATAAAACTTATAACATTCAACTATAAAACATTGCCCAATAAAATGTAAACTTTTATTTATAATTTACTCAATTGAGCTTAGAATAGTAGTAAACAATCATAGCATCAGTAGTAGAAATCACTGTTTGCTGCAATCAGTGGGCTTAAAGGTGAGAAGTTGGTTTTTAACATCATAGCCAATCAAAAAGTTTTGTTGTGCCAAATTCCCAAAGATGAAAATTGTTGATGGCATGAAAGAAAAACATGTAACACCCTCACTAATTTCAATAAATGTGTTGAGAGCAGTCAACTTCACATCTGCACCATCAAAATTTGCTGTAATTATTGGAATATCCAAATTTTTACTTGTTTTGTAGCAAAGGCTCAATGTTCCTGAAGGGTCTTCAATGCGCTTTGATGGAATTGCAGATGCTACTGCTGATTCCAACTCAGAGTAGGTGCCAGGTGGTAAAAGAGTCAATGTCGTTCCGGAGTCAATTATGATGTTACCGTCGGAGGAACTTTCAAATTTTATTTTGGTGTCTCCCACAGTAAAACTTAACAAGTTTAGTTTGTAGAAATCAGCATCTGGGACTATTGGAGTTGAGACACTACCTTTACTAGAAAAGGCATTTTTATTATCTCCAAAGATGAGTTTGCTTGAGAGCTTAGATTCTGTAAATAATGGCAACAAGCAGTATGAGAATTTGCCTTTTATTGAAGAACCAAGTTGACTTATAAGTGAAGCGGCTCCATTTCCAATACCAACTATGCCGGAGCCATCACCTTGAAAAACCAAGGTGTTATTATGTCCACATCCGATCACAATGTTACGTAATCGGATGGAAGAGCCGTTAGTGGAACTTAAAGTAAAAGTATCCAAACTTAGAACTCCCTGTGATGTTGAACTATCCCCATATCGGATAGTATATTTACAACTTTTACGACGATCTGAAGAGCAAGAAGTATCTCTTGTAGATTCGCATATACTAGATAGGCAAGGAAGGAATCTATATGTCTTGGATTTTGAGGGGTTAAATATTGGAGAGGTTTGTTTGTAACATGGGTGACAAGGTTGGCATTGCAACCAAATAACGTTACTTCCTGTGTCAACAATACCTAAGGTTTTCACGGGTGGGGTTCCTATTGAGTAACTCATTAGGTATTCACCTTGATTAGGAAATACATCAGACTCAATACTGTTCGGCGATAAAGAACTTTGTTTCAAATAATTAGGACGGTTTATGGAACGACGAATAGCATTGGCAACTCGTTGGAAATGAGTTTCACTATAAAGATAAAATGGTGATGTTGAAGATTCACGATGAATGAGTTCAACACCAAAACCTAGAGCCTCAATGAGAGAAATACCACTAAGGCAAAGAAAAACAAAAACAAGAGATGAATACAATTTTTCCATGACTGATATGAAACTCTGTACCTTATCACAAGTTAATATTCAATGTCTTTTTGTATAACTTATTGAGGAGAGTGTTAGTAAAATTGTGCAACTCAAATATGGAAAATGTAAATATATGAGCTGATCTTATGCATTAATTAGTTTAATTTCCTCACGTTTGCATTGTGGATAGATATTAAAGGAAATAAAACACATGAGAATCTAAAATATGGAAATTATAACAAATGGGATACTATCCTTATAGTCAAAGATAGCATTAATGTCATAATCTATCTATCTATTTACTATTTAAAAAACAAAAACTTGCCTCACGTACTTGTGTCATCACCTCTTTGAATTATCACATGTCACACTCACAATAAAAGTTTTCTCACTCAAAGAATTCTACTACCTCCAATACAGTCCACCACACCATAACATTTGTTATTATCTCTTGATACATTTATATATTATTTATTCTTCTTCTTTATTCCATATTTTTCTCTCTCATTTTATTACTAATTAGAGAACTTCATCTCTCTTTCACTCCTTCATTTCATTACTCTACTTTTCTTCAACCATTTTTCTCTCTTCTTGGTTTTTATCATTCTTCAATTTTAAAATTTCTTATTTTAAAATGATTTTATGCATGTAGATCTATTCATTGATTTTTTTTTTGAAAATGTTGTATTAAAAATTTTTTTGTTTATTTTGTAGATATGCTATTATTGTTGGATAACTAGAGGAGTGAGATGTCTCTAATGACAAGGGCATCAATGATAATTCTATTTGACAGAAATGAAAGAAGACCTCCATCTCCAAATTTGACTCTGACGTACAACTCGCTTCTTTTTTTGTGGCGTGAAGCAGTGTCAAACCAAACTACCCAATAAGCATTAGCTCTCCCTGAAAGGGAGGTGATCTAGCCACACCTTCTAGTATGGCTAACTTGTTACGACTTCACTCCAGTTACTAGCCCTGCCTTCGGAATCCCCTCCTTGTGGTTAAGGTAACGACTTCGGGCATGGTCAGCTCCCATTGTGTCATAATCACTATGTCACTCACTATTCATTTGAATTATTTTTTTAAAGAGTTAAAGATAATTAAATATGAATGATGCATAATATAATAACAATATGTATAACTCATACACTATTGATATATACATTTTTATCAGCAGAATCATATACAACTTTCGAACATAGCATGAATTGTAGCTGCAAGTTCACTATCAAACACTCATAATCCATTAATCTGAGCAGTTACCATTAATCAAACACTCTCATTATTTTTATTGAAATTACATAAATTATTCCTTCATTTATTTGCATATACATAAATCAGCCTAATTTATATACATACATTATATTGATTAAGATAAGTATAATTATTTAAACAAGAAAATAAATGGCGATGAGTGTAACTTTAAGTTAAACTTCAAGGGTGTCAATGTAATCTACTCTAAATTAATTATATATTAGTTAGAGTAAATTGATCATTTCTAAATTTGCATATAGAATTTGATTATAAAATTATTATTCTCTTTTGTATATTTAAGCAACATCTTCTTATAATTATTATTGATGCATTTTGTAACGAATCAAAATGAGTTTTTTTGACAATTTATCATATTTTTATTTCTCTTATATTGTGTATCACTCATCATTTATGGAACGATGACGAAATAAGTTTTGATCTATATGATGTTGCTAAGTGTGACAATGACTATTTCTTATAACTTAATTGAGAAACTCATATCCAACCTTCCATACACCATGCAACAAGTTCTTTTTTATTATTCTCTTAAACATTTTCAAAATGTACTAAGCCTACCAAATAAAAAATATTTGAATAATAAGATAAATGCGAATGTTTCATTTTTTTATTAATGACTTTTCAATATAAAAATACACATTTTTGACATATTTGTAATAAGTCTTAAAATAATAATAATAAAATGATGATCAATGCATTGTTGTTTTGTTCAAATCATTTATTGGTTATAAATTTATATCATTAACAACAACTAATTTATGTGAGAAAGATAAAATAAAATATATTTAGATTGCTTTTGAGTTCGAGTTTTTAAGTACTTATAAAGCACTATCTATTTTATAAATAAATATTCTCTAATGATAATGGTTATATCGAAAAAATTATACAACTTTGTTTAATTACACAAGATTTCTATAAAATATGGTATATTATGGATTCAATGGTAAATAGTATAAGAGTCAATGAATCTTCATTTTTCTGATTTGTTATAAAATGCAATAATAATTATAAGAAAATGTTGTTTAAATACACAAAAAAAAAAAAAGAAGAAGAGTAATTTAGTAATCAAAATCTATTTGTAAATTTACAAATAAACAATATATCTTAGCACACATTACATTTTATATATATATATATATATAACACGTCTGAAAAGCAAGCAATAGAAAAGAAGAGAAATAGAGAGAGTAAGACATCTAATGAATATAATTCATTGACGGCATGGACTTACTAGAATATTAGTCTCAAATATGAAAAGCAGTTCATATATATATATAACATATCACATTATAACTCATTAGTTGTTCTCGTAAACAACTATCCAATTTACATGAGTAATATAACTAAACTCATCAATTGTTCTCATAAACAATTATCTAATCAACCTATAAAATGTAAACAACACTTATTCCAAAAAAATATCATAATTCACATTTTATCAATATATAATTCATCGACAAGATATCATGACTATAATTAAATAACACAAGTGGAGATCATAACCCCAAATAATAACATACACATATATTATCTATAACCGACATCATAACCCACCGCTTATCAACATAAACAATAATGTATCAACATACCTTTCATAAACTAATATCATAACCAAAAGTAATAATATGTGCATAATGTTAATGATGCATGATGTTTGTAACTCAAATGTGGGAATCCACTTCCACAAGTGCAATATATGCATGCTATGTCATGATCATCCACCTTACACCAATATCCTCCCAATAACCTAATCGGAAATAAATCAAGAGTACATGTCACGTACCAAGCCGCTTTGTACACACCAAAAAGCATTTCATAAGCCAATTGATCAA
>NC_032016.1:19744178-19744621 GCF_001865875.1 Lupinus angustifolius
CACATACCCATACTAGGGTTATTACATACTCAACCAATCAATCCAAATATTCAAACACAGTTACTGTCTCTCGCCCAAGCGAGGACCCTTCGCTCAAGCGAAAATTCAATCAACAATACCATTTTAAAACTGGGCATCTCTCGCTCAAGCGAGACTCTCTCGCCCAAGCGAGACTCTCTCGCCCAAGCGGCAGAGTTACAAAACCAAAACTTCTCCATGCCCAGTCCTTCGCCCAGTCCTTCGCCCAGTCCTCGCCCAAGCGACAGACTTCTCTTTTCCAAGCGAAACCTGTTCGCCCAAGCGAGGAGGACCTGGACAGAATTCCAATTTTACCCTTTTCGGCTAATCAAACGTATTTTCACATGGTTTTTCAAATACCTGCACACAGAAAAGTTCCCAACAACATTCATATACCATATTCAACACATTTCATCAACAATCAT
>NC_032016.1:19744721-19744928 GCF_001865875.1 Lupinus angustifolius
GGTTGAATGTTGAGAGATCAAGGATTGAAAGAAGAAGAAAATGAAGAAGAAAAGATGATGAGAGTAACTTACTCTCAAATCTTCAAATTGCCAACTTTTTGCAAAGTGATAGTGCATGAAGATACATGGGTATTTATAGAGTTGTGGGGTGGGAGAAATCTGATTTCTCAAACCATTTCCCAAGGCAATCTAGCAAATCTAAGAGGG
>NC_032016.1:19745028-19746662 GCF_001865875.1 Lupinus angustifolius
CAAAAATATGTTGTCTCAAATCCCCTTAATCAAGGTTTTGTTTTGAGTCTTGTGGATGAAAAAAATATCCTTTTTGAATGTTAACTTCACGTACCTGTGGATGTTTCTGGTTCAAACAAGATTGTCTCTAGTACAAGGATACATGTGATAAACTAAAAAAAATCCTGACCTAAACTATATTACTTGTTAATGAAAATATATGATGTTAATTAAAAACTTTAAATATTTGTTATTATTGTTTGTTTTATTATTATGGAACAAAATATGATTTTGAATAAGGTTTGAGATAACATATCATGTTTGCTTCTTCCACCTTGTATGGGAACTTCCCCTTATTAAAATAACCTAATATTACTTCTGAAGCAGTTAACATCTACCCAAACTATCATTTCTTTCAAACTAAATCTATCATTAATTTTATATATTTTATTATTTGAATTTAGTGTTAATCTAATAATCTATAATATCAAATTTATTGAACCAATCAACAAAGTAAATAGTACTAATAAAAGCATAAAAAATAGCATTGTATTGTCCGATTCATGAGGATAGAAAGAACAAGCCGTCTTTTTAGTACAAAAAAGAGGAATATAAAAAAAAGACGTATTATGCTTTTCACATTTCGATTAATTCATGTGGATCTAGCTTTGTCCGAAAAAAATAAGTCCTTTCAAGAAGTGTAGTCGAAAGGCACGACTATTACACAATACACATGTAGGAAAAAGTGGAGTGACAATGGATTTTGTGAGAAAAATAGGTTGCATTTTTTATTTTGGAAAAAATAAAACTAACTACCCATATCAAAACATGCCAAGTTTGTGGTATTAAACTATTAATGTTATATTTGTAAGTATTAAATTTCTCCATAAAAAAAGCGTTATACATAATAATGTATGTATAAGGGAAAAATGATCTGATAATAACGTGTGTGTAAGGAAAGAATTGATAATAATGTCTTGATTAAATATAATTAACAACTATGAAGTTAAATATCTACTTTTTTTAGAAATGGAAAAATAAATGGGTATAGTAGACAATATTGCAATTTAATATAAAAAAGATGTTGGTATAGTAATAGAATAATATCTTACTATATATATCAACAAATTATATTGGCAAAATCTGAAAGTTTTTTATCTTGAATATACTTAGTTTTTTTATACAATGAATATACTTAGTACCTACCAAATATTACCACCCTTCAAAAACATACATGGAAATCAGCACCATGATTGAAACAAATTAAAACAGAAGGCATGAGAAAATGCGACTTTTCTTTGCTAGCAAATTGTTCAATAATATTTATTACCAATCCAATGACACTTATGTGTAAATTATAAGTGTTTATTTAGCAGCTGCTTCTTCTATATATGTAAGTAATGGCTTCATTAAAGCTTAGCTTAAACCATTTTCCTGAAGTACAATATCATTGAAAGAACGAAATTTTGTAGATGTAGGTATTGTGCTGAAAACTTCTCTAAGGAATAAGAACACAACCCTCTGAAATAATTATAATAAGTTTGTGTAAACATAGAATATGACTATAAGCAATTATTTATTATAAAATTTAGAATCTTTAATGTGATTGTAATCGATGGTATCTATATATGCATACTGATCATTAGAATAACCAT
>NC_032016.1:19746762-19747341 GCF_001865875.1 Lupinus angustifolius
GTAGAAATCAGCATCTGGGACTATTGGAGTTGAGACACTACCTTTACTAGAAAAGGCATTTTTATTATCTCCAAAGATGAGTTTGCTTGAGAGCTTAGATTCTGTAAATAATGGCAACAAGCAGTATGAGAATTTGCCTTTTATTGAAGAACCAAGTTGACTTATAAGTGAAGCGGCTCCATTTCCAATACCAACTATGCCGGAGCCATCACCTTGAAAAACCAAGGTGTTATTATGTCCACATCCGATCACAGTGTTACGTAATCGGATAGAAGAGCCGTTAGTGGAACTTAAAGTAAAAGTATCCAAACTTAGAACTCCCTGTGATGTTGAACTATCCCCATATCGGATAGTATATTTACAACTTTTACGACGATCTGAAGAGCAAGAAGTATCTCTTGTAGATTCGCATATACTAGATAGGCAAGGAAGGAATCTATATGTCTTGGATTTTGAGGGGTTAAATATTGGAAAGGTTTGTTTGTAACATGGGTGACAAGGTTGGCATTGCAACCAAATAACGTTACTTCCTGTGTCAACAATACCTAAGGTTTTCACGGGTGGGGTTCCTATTGAGTA
>NC_032016.1:19747441-19748099 GCF_001865875.1 Lupinus angustifolius
ACTTTGTTTCAAATAATTAGGACGGTTTATGGAACGACGAATAGCATTGGCAACTCGTTGGAAATGAGTTTCACTATAAAGATAAAATGGTGATGTTGAAGATTCACGATGAATGAGTTCAACACCAAAACCTAGAGCCTCAATGAGAGAAATACCACTAAGGCAAAGAAAAACAAAAACAAGAGATGAATACAATTTTTCCATGACTGATATGAAACTCTGTACCTTATCACAAGTTAATATTCAATGTCTTTTTGTATAACTTATTGAGGAGAGTGTTAGTAAAATTGTGCAACTCAAATATGGAAAATGTAAATATATGAGCTGATCTTATGCATTAATTAGTTTAATTTCCTCACGTTTGCATTGTGGATAGATATTAAAGGAAATAAAACACATGAGAATCTAAAATATGGAAATTGTAACAAATTGGATACTATCCTTATAGTCAAAGATAGCATTAATGTCATAATTAAATCAAATAAAGGAGAACCTGCATTAATGCTTAAACCATATATTTTTTCTTAGTGAAATATCATTGAACATGCAGGTATTGGGCTGAAAATTTATCTCAGGATTAAGAAAGACAACCCCCATTAATACAAAGAATTGTGACCCAAAAAGAACAGCGCTTGCATACCTTTCACCTATGAATTCT
>NC_032016.1:19748105-19748697 GCF_001865875.1 Lupinus angustifolius
TTGTAATCTTATCTAATGTTTATAGTTGTATCTACATTATATATCAAACTTAAAATGCAAATTGTTTTTTATGTAAAATCAACACATTTAATGTTTATAATTTATCTATATTACTGGATAAAGTCAAATTATGTTGGTAGCTACTATATTTTCTCATATTTTTTAAATTTCTAATTCGTTATATTTAGTTATCGTCAACTGAAAAGTCAAAATCTACTGTTATTTATTAAAAACTAATTAAGGAGAGTCAAGACTTAAGAATGTCCACAAATGAAATTTGCTGATAACCACATGCTGTAATTTTTGGAGCATCCGAATATGTGTAGCACTCCATCAATCTTTTTATTTTCATTAGTTAGAGAAAATATAAAGTTAATACATATTTAATTTATGTTTTATTTTTTAATTAATGAAAAATAAAACATACTAGTACAAATTTTGTGAGTCTTATTGATTTTTTGACCACCCACAATTATATACGTATATTTATAGCTATATTCCGCTACCAATGCCATATTGCATGAGGACATAAAAAAGGAATTCGTATCAACTTGTTTTGACCTACAATACTAAGCTCATGAGCTTAATCTCA
>NC_032016.1:19748797-19749902 GCF_001865875.1 Lupinus angustifolius
TCCTTGTGGTTAAGGTAACGACTTCGGGCATGGTCAGCTCCCATTGTGTCATAATCACTATGTCACTCACTATTCATTTGGATTATTTTTTTTAAAGAGTTAAAGATAATTAAATATGAATGATGCATAATATAATAACAATATGTATAACTCACACTATTGATATATACATTTTTATCAGCAGAATCATATACAACTTTCGAACATAGCATGAATTGTAGCTGCAAGTGCACTATCAAACACTCATAATCCATTAATCTGAGCAGTTACCATTCATCAAACACTCTCATTATTTTTATTGAAATTACATAAATTATTCCTTCATTTATTTGCATATACATAAATCAGCCTAATTTATATACATATATTATATTGATTAAGATAAGTATAATTATTTAAACAAGAAAATAAATGATGATGAGTGTAACTTTAAGTTAAACTTCAAGGGGTGTCAATGTAATCTACTCTAAATTAATTATATATTAGTTAGAGTAAATTGATCATTTCTAAATTTGCTTATAGAATTTGATTATAAAATTATTATTCTCTTTTGTATATTTAAGCAACATCTTCTTATAATTATTATTGATGCATTTTGTAACGAATCAAAATGAGTTTTTTTGACAATTTATCATATTTTTATTTCTCTTATATTGTGTATCACTCATCATTTATGGAACGATGACGAAATAAGTTTTGACCTATATGATGTTGCTAAGCGTGACAATGACTATTTCTTATAACTTAATTGAGAAACTCATATCCAACCTTCCATACACCATGCAACAAGTTCTTTTTTATTATTCTCTTAAACATTTTCAAAATGTACTAAGCCTACCAAATAAAAAATATTTGAATAATAAGATAAACGCGAATGTTTCATTTTTTTTATTAATGACTTTTCAATATAAAAATACACAATTTTGACATATTTGCAATAAGTCTTAAAATAATAATAATAAAATGATGATCAATGCATTGTTGTTTTGTTCAAATTGTAATGCCCCAAAAAATACTCTTTATTTATTACGTGGAAAAGTGAGTAATTTTTTTTTGAATTGATGATATAAAATTGTTTCCTTTTAAAAACCTTTCTTTTCCGGGA
>NC_032016.1:19750002-19751148 GCF_001865875.1 Lupinus angustifolius
TATATATATATATGTTTTTCATTGGTGCATGTAAAAACTGTATACTCAATCTTAAACCTTAAGACATATAGGATGAAAGGTAGGAGAGTGTATGTCAACACAATAGTAGATCATTCTGTTTGATATTCCTCTCTAATCACTTAGAGTATTTTTTTATATTTGTTGTCATTCATATTAAAAATGTATTATCTAATTGCACCACATCTACATGGAACAAATACACACTAAACATCTATGAATAATATAACTTTGAATACAATATTGTTTGCAGTCATTATCATCCTTAAACAGATCTAAGTATATATATATATATCCCTGTTTTGGAGATTATATTTTTATATAAATCTTTAAGACCGTAAAGTAGGAGGGAAGAACAAATTATATTCGTACACATTTAACATGATATTGTATTCTATTTACATAAAATCAGTAGGATGTTAAAAAAATAAATAGGTTACAAAGACTTACTGCCAAAATTGAACGCAAAACATTAATTTGCAAATTAATATACAGCTAACAAAATGAAAGGAAAATAATCATATAAAATTTATTTTTCTTTTGCATTCAAAGAACAGATTCCAGGGTTCTCCAAAAGAAGCAAATTTTTAAAAATATATTCTGTAAGTGATATTTGTAAACACCTTTTGTCTATTGTGGTTCTCTTGTAATAACATCTCAAATGTTTAAATTGAAAGAACTATATCATACCATATCTGAAATAATTTTAGAAAAATAAGTAGTGTGTAGGAACCAGTATTATGAAGAATGTAAATAACAAATCCTAATATGATGATAAAAATAGAAATTAGTAGGCTATGAAGAAAAGATTAGCAAAATAAGAAAGAAAAGTGTCAAAAAAAGGAAAATCCTAATATCTCTCTACCTATAGATTTAGATGATTATGTTAACCTTTTTTTAGTATTAAGTTTTACTTACGTGGACTTAATCTACATATAAGGAGTGTGTAGGACTGTAGGAGTGTAGGGTATTATTTCAAAGATTTGAGTATGGGGATTTAGTCTTATATATAAATGATTTAAGCGAGAACAAATAAAGGAAAGGGAAATTTAAATAAATTAAGTTATATCAATAAAGAGAAATATAAGTTGAAGTTAGAAGAGAATTTTCTAAGACTAAATCCACTAC
>NC_032016.1:19751248-19832516 GCF_001865875.1 Lupinus angustifolius
TTTTTGTGGCTTTTGAAAACAAGGACGGCTTCAGTTTGTTCATGTATTTGTTTAGTGTCTGTTGGCGATGATTAGTATTTCCGCCCTTTCTTTTTGGATTTTGTTCATGTTAGTGGCGATGTAGTTTCTGCCTTTGTTGACTTAGCTTGTATGAACTAAAGATGACTTAACCGTTTATATGCATTGTGTTATTCAGGAAATTGTGAATCAGGTTAAGTTATCATTCGATAACGATAAGTTGATTTTCCGCATTTGAGTTACTTAAAGTGATGTCCCGGAAAATGAAGGTTTTAAAAGGAGGCAATTTTATACATCTCTTTATTAAAAAAAAAATTTACCCATTTTTTCGCAATGTTTTTTAGAAGTATTTTTCGGGGCGTTACACAGATACAAATACATGAATATCCTACTAGTATATATATAATTAATTAATTAATGATGCAAGATACTAAATTCAAAGTGACTCAATAACAGTTGGAAATGTTATAAAATATATGATTATTATATATATTAACAAGTATAGGTATATAATAGGACAAAAATAAAGTCTTTGTTAACTTTAATGAATATATATGCTTTCATTATTGTAAAATATTAATAAAGTTGAAGGATAATCTGAATTGTAATCATATAGAGTGCAATATTATAATTATGCATGATATTCATTATTTCCTCTTTTCTTGGATTTATCTCTCAATATTGAGAGGAGAAGAGAAGAATAAAAGAATCACTACTTTGGATATTTCATTTATTGAAAAGCTTGAGAGAAACAAAGGAAGGAGAGGATTCTTTTTATAACACTTAGCTAACTAACAGAAAACTAACTCTTTCCTAATTTGCCCAACTAACTAAACCAAATAGCTAAAAAGGGAAAGTGGGCTTTAAGAGAACAAAAGCCCAAAAATTGAAATAGAGAAAAAAACAATACTAAAACTAACTTAGCAATGCTAAAACAGCAAACTAATTATATTTCTAACACCCCTCAATTGGGATGATGAATGTCCAGAAGCCCCAATTTGGACACAAATTGCTGAAATGACTTTGTTGGAAGAAGCTTAGTGAAGGCATCAACCAATTGAGCAGAACTAGCAATAGGTAGAAGATGAATAATGCCATTTTTGATCTTTTCACGAACTACATGGCAATCAATCTCGATGTGCTTTGTACGTTCATGAAAAACAGGATTGTGTGCCAAGTAGATAGTTGATCTATTATCACAATAAACTGGTGTGGCATAATGGAGAAGGATTTGCAAGTCATCAAACAAGTAATTAATCCATTGAATTTCACATACAAGGCTGGCCAAGGCTCTATATTCTGCTTCTGACGATGAACGGCTTACAGTGTTTTGTTTCTTGGTCTTCCAAGATACTATGGAATCTCCTAACAAGATACAAAATCTAGTAATGGATTTCCTGCTATCTAAGCAACATGCCCAGTCTGAGTCAGTGAATGCAGTGAGTTTTAAGGTGGATGAAGAGGAGAAGAAGAGCCCCTTAGTTGGTGAAGACTTTATATAATGTAGGACTCTAGTGGCTGCCTTGTAGTGAGCAATAGTTGTTTGGTCCATATATAAGCTCAGCTGTTGAACAGAATAAGAAATGTCAGGTCGAGAAAGAGTAAGATATAATAAGCGACCTACCAATCTTCTGTAAAGAGAAGGATTTGTAAGGAGTTGTCCATGTTGAAGCTGTAACTTGGTTGATGGGTTAAATGGAGTTGAAGCAGGTTTGGAAGCAAGACAACCTGAATCTTTAAGGAGAGAAAGGGCATACTTCCTCTAATTCAAGTGAATGCCTTTGGTGGATCGAGCCAATTCAAGACCTAAGAAGTACCTTAATGGTCTTAGGTATTTTATTTTGAAGGATTTGTGAAAAACAACTTTGACATGATTGATGACTTGAAGATTGTTACATGCAAGCACTAAATCGTCTACATATACTAATATAACAGTGAAGGAGTTAGGAGTGACTTGAGTAAGCAATGCTTGGTCATCTTGAGAATGAGCAAAACTAAGAGAAATAAGAGTGGATGAGAGAGTTGTGTGCCACTCTCTGTTGGCCTATTTGAGGCCATAAAGAGATTTGTGTAACTTACATACCAATTTGGGATCTGGAGAAATAAGGCCAAAAGGAGGTGTCATGTATACTTCTTCATGTAAGTCACCGTGCAAGAAGGCATTATTTATGTCGCATTGTTCAAGAAACCAAGATTTAACTACAGCAATGGCTAATACAATGCGAACAGTGGTTACTTTAACCACAGGAGAAAAAGTTTCAAAGAAGTCAACACCTTCTAGTTGGTTGTATCCTTTAGCCACTAATCTGGCTTTATTTCTTTCTAATGTACCATTAACATGGTATTTTATCTTATAAACCTATTTGCATCCAATATGGTGTTTATCTGCAGGCAAGGGAATTAGAGACCAGGTGTTGTTTTGATCTAAAGCATGTAGTTCCTTTTGCATAGCATCTTGCCAACAAGGAATTTGAGATGCTTGTTTGTATGTAGATGGCTCAGCAGTGGTAGTGATGGCTAAACAGAAGCCTTTATATGTGGCAGAGCAATTATCATAAGAAAGAACATATGATAATGGATACTTGTTACCTGAATTGATGTTAGTTGGACTAGAAGAGGTAGCAACAAGATTGCAATGGTAATCTTGGAGGTGAGAATGAGGTTTCCTGGATCTGGAGGAGTGTCTAGTGTGTGAAGGTGAAGGATTTGTTGGGAGGATATCATGTGGAGGCGTAGGGTCAGAAGATGTGGGTAAGGTGGTAGGAGGATTGATGATTGGTGAGTTATGTGAGGGAGATGGGTTTAGTGAAGGGTCTGGATGGAGAGAAGTGAAAAGGGGAATTGTTGATTGTGAGGTTTGGGCAGGTTGTTGCTCTGTCTGAGATAAGGTAAAAGGAATAGAGCTTTCATAAAAGGTGACATTTCTTGAAATGAAAATTTCATTTGATTGAAGATCATACAAAATAAATCCCTATGTTCCATCTTTGAACCAATAAAGACAACCTTCCTGGCTTTAGGATGGAACTTTGTTCTTCCAAAGGGGCTTGTGCTGGCAATGGCTAAGCAACCAAAAATTCTTAGATGTTCAAGGGAAGGTAAATGGTTGTGGAGCAATTTGTACAGGTTGTGATCCTTGAGGAGTGGTGTAGAGGTTCTGTTTATGAGATAGACAACATGCATAACAGCAAAGTTCCAAAGGGTAGGTGGAAAATTTGATTGAAAATGAAGAGCTCTGGACACATTCAGAATGTGTTGATGCTTCCTTTCAACGATACCATTTTGTTGTGGGGTTTCCACACAACTTCTTTGATGTATTATACCTTTAGAGGACAGGAAATCATGCATGAGGAATTCAACCCCATTGTCACTTATGAGGCACTTTAACTTAGTGTCAAATTGAGTCTCTACAAATGACAGAAAGTTGATAATATTCTCTCTAGTTTCAGCCTTGGTCTTCATAAAAATAACCCAAGTAAAACGACTATAATCATCTACAAGGGTTAGAAAATATTTGTGACCATAAACAGATGGGGTGGATTATGGACCCCATATATCAGCATGCAATAATTCAAAGATTTTAGAAGAACAAGATGTACTGATAGGGAAAGGCAATTTCTTATGCTTGGAGAAATGACATACATCACAAGGCAAAATTTTAGCATGTTGTTTGGGCAGGAAAGGAAATTGTGCAGATAAAGTGTGCAAAACAGTTTGTGGAATGTGTCCAAGGCGCATATGCCATAGAGTATTAATACAAAAATGATTAGTAGAATTATGAGAACTAAAATTGTTTGAAACATGATGAACAGGTTTCTCTAGATTGATGAGAAATAAGCCTTGTTCTGCCCTAGCTGAACCAATCACCCGCTTGGAATTATTCTGCAAGATAGTGCAAGAATGTTGAGAAAAAATTAAATAGCATTGTGAGTTGTGCATCAGTTTATTAACTGATATTAGGTTAACATGAAATTGAGGCACAAATAGCACATTATCAAGCAATAGAGTATGAGTAAGTCTAACAGTTCCTGCTATTGAAGTAGATACTTTGTTGCCATTTGGAAGGGTAATGAGCATTGGAGAAATGCTTTGTTGATTGATAAAATTCCTTGAATCAAAAAGTAATATGGTCAGTAGCACCTGTATCTAGAAGCCATTGTAAAGAAGGATTACCTGAAGATGATGCATTTAAGGTTATATTTATGACAGAGTTGGCAGCATGAGTGGAAGCGTTCTTGGACTGGTGAATAAGGTGTAATAGGTCTTTGATTTGTTCTTTTGTAAAGGCTTGTTCAGTGTCTTGACCTGCATCAGAGCCATGAGTATCTGCCTGTGCATTGGATTGGAATGTTGTTTCTATATTGTCAAGAGGAAAAGCAGCAGTGTTGTTGGCCATTCTTCCAGACTTTGAAGGTTGGTATCTTGGAGGATAACCATGTTTGAGGTAACAGGTCTCAATTGTGTGATTGGTTCTTTCACAGAAGGTGCAAAATCTATTTCCCTGACCTCTACTAGTCCCATTAAATCTGCCATTTCTTCCTCTAGAGGATGGGTTACCTCTTCCTTTGAAGTTTGAAAAATTGGAGTTTCCATTGGTGCCTCTATATTGGTTGGTTTGTTGGCTACTATATTGGTTGGTTTGTGTGCTATTTGCTGATAGACCAAACTGTCTCTCTTGCTGTTACCACTAGGGAATATGTTGTATCGCTAGGGAAAATGCCTTACCAATTGATGGAAGGGGGTTCTAGGAGCATAATTTGTGATCTTACTTGAGCATATTGCTCATTCAATCCCTTTAGGAATCTAATGATATAATCTTATTCTCTGTATACAACACATTTGCACGTATCAATGGGCCTAAAAGTTTCAATCTCCTCCCAGATGGTTTTCAGTTCAGTATAGAAATCAGAGATGATGAGATTACCTTGATTTAATATATGGAAATCTTTCTGCAGCTCTGCCACTCGAAATATATCACCTTGGGAATATCTTTCCCGCAAATCTTTCCACACTCCAGCAGCATAATCCATCCAAAGGATTGACTTGACAATTGATTCTTGAACCGAGTGTTGGAGCCATGATAACACCATGTTGTTGCATCTTACCCAAGGTCTGTATAGGCTATCATCCATTGATGGCTTAGGAAAGCTTCCATCAATGAACTCTATTTTGTTTTTGGAATCCAACGCAAGGACCATTCTTCTTGCCCATGCGTGATAATTTTTTTCATTGAGTAGGGGGCTGACAAGGACGAGTGCAGGATTTTCGTTTGAGGCGAGAAAAAATGGATTTGAGGGATTGGAGTTATAATCGGCATACTCATTTGGACTTACAGTGATTTGAGACTTAGTGAGGAAGATTTTTAGAATGAAGAAGAGAGAGGAAGGATAGATGAAGAATCTCTAAGATTCGGTGAGGAAGAAAAGGCAAAGATGAATCAGAGCAAATTTTGCTCTGATACCATCTTGGATTTATCTCTCAATATTGAGAGGAGAAGAGAAGAATAAAAAGAATCATTACTTTGGATATTTCATTTATTGAAAAGCTTGAGGGAAACAAAGGAATGATAGGATTCTCTTTATAGCACTTAGCTAACTAACAGAAAACTAACTCTTTCCTAATTTGCCCAACTAACTAAACCGAATAGCTAAAAAGGGAAAGTGGGCTTTAAGAGAACAAAAGCCCAAAAACTGAAACTGAGAAAAAAACAATACTAAAACTAACTTAGCAATGCTAAAACAGGAAACTAATTATATTTCTAACATCTTTATAATTCAAAGACAAATGAAGATAATGAAGATTTTTGTAGTTAAACTTGTTGGAGGAAATATAAATACACATATAGAAGTAAGTATCTCAAGACATTAATTAAGTACATTTTATGGAGTTTTAGGGTTATAGTTGATGGAGAAGTCTTTTCCCTTTCTTAGCTTTTATCTCCTCTTTTTTGCCCCGTTTCGCTTCTTCTATATTTTTGAAGTACCAGGCTTTATGGTTTTTAATGATTAAAATCTAATTCTAAAGAGTTTTCTCTGTTATCCTCTTATACTAATTCAAATCTTCATTAAACATATTTTTATATTTATCAAAAATAAAATCTTTTACTCTAAATGATTTATTATTTTATGATAATAATTATAAACTTCTAAATCTTTTCACAAACAAATATTTCAATCACATGGAGATTTAATATCCAAAATAAGCCTTTATGTAATATTTAAATCTCTATGTTTGCAAAACCAACTAATGTGTAGCTACTTTTAATAACATCAAAATTACACATACATTTCTTGCTTATTTCTAGTTATTTTTAATTGCTGCTATCAATTTTGCTGTTACCATCGTTGGCAGCCATGATGAGAGTGCTAATGCACCTAATTCCCATCACTATCAACAATGATACACAACATCCCAAAAATGCAGCATGCCTTGATCAAAGTTGTTTGAAATCAGTTTTGCTCATCTGAACGTGTTTTCTTCTTGTCACGAACGAATGATATGAGAAACACTAATCCAATAACTGAAATTATATTGATCAGAAAGAAGACCATGTGGGTGCCTGCAGTAAAATATACAACATTAAACTTCTAGAGATATATATAGCAAAAGAAGTACATGTTCTTATCTAGCTAGATAATACTAGTAGTATCATTTGAGTATACACATGCGATAATGTATCACAACTTAATTATATCTAGCCTACATAGAAATTAGTGTCATGTAAATAGCTCCACTTATTAAGCTTTATAAACTGTATCATATTGCTAAAAAAATTCCATTAGATTCCTTACTCCTATATAGCTACACCATAAATATCTTATCCACTCAGAAAGACAACTTGATATTAGAATAAGAGTTCACTCATGTCATTCTAATTTTAATTTTTTTTGCCCTTCAACTATAGTCGTGTTGTGTATGGTGGCTCATAAGTTCGGAAGTAAAGCATGATCCGACCATGGGATACCACGGTCGTATTCTCAACAACCACTAAAACATAAAATTTAATAAAGATCCACCATCAAGGTGTGTTAGCTACCAGAGTCATGGATCGACAATAATTACTGATTTTCTAATATGATTTATGAGTCTTATAGTTTATGTATGGGTCCAGATAAGGTTGCATGTATTTTGTACATCATAATTGTCCTTTAGTAAGAGTGCTTGAGGCATTAATCTGGAGTTTGTAAGCCCAATATCTAATAATATATTGGAAATAGCTTAAAGCTCCTAGCAACATAGGAACACTTGACCAAAAGTCGTTTACAAATTATATTGTGTTCTTCTTTGTGATTTATCATTCGTTCCATTATCTGCTTCCAATACTACATAATAATTAGACCACTATGCAACATGTAAATTAATAGAAATAAATGTAATATATGAATCCTAATTTAAAATAGGGTTGCTATCTTCTTTTTCATTAATGGATGGCAACATTGAAAAGAAAAACTTATTTTAGAGTTGTAACATTTAAAGTTAGATAGGTGATTTTCATCTAAAGTACGTGACATAGAAATCTTTACAAACAAAGTAATTGAACATCATATATACCTGGGAGAAAAGAAGCATCCATACGAGTTTGTGACCAACTTAATCTGCATTGATAATGATAATAATTATAGATTTGACCATATTCCGTTGTAAATATTTGCATTCACAATTTTGAAATAAGACAAATAAAACAACAGCTCAAAAAATCAAAGGGACACTCACATAGCACCACCAGTAGCAGGGCCAATTGCTGTGAACAATGACATAAAAGTCATAGCAATACCATTAGCTTCCCCCCTCTGGTGTTGTTCCTGTATTCCAAATCAACATTCCATACATGTCTCAAATCACAGCTCCGTGAAAAACTAATCTCTAACTCAGGAAAAAATATACAAAAGCTAATGAAATGATCCAAATTTTTACCACTACTCTATTCTGTATAAGGAATAAACCAGTTGTAACGGTCATCTGTGTCCAACAAAAAAACATCATAAGTAAAATTTGTCATGTGAATAACCTTTAATGAATCAATTAAGTAATGCGGAGCCAATTCAATTCATTTCAATCTCTTACAATCAGTCATGAATAGTTAAATAAATAAAGAGGTAGACTTACACCCAGTACCATCTTCACAACAGAACCAATACTCAGCAGTATGAATAGTACTGCACCTGAACACATTGCTATGAAGGGGAAACTTTGAATAATTGGTATGGCTAACATCTGCACAAGGTACCAAATTAACATGACATATTTGAAAGAAAACAAATAGTGAAACGTTGAAACTCAATAATTTGCAAAATCTGGTGAATGCTGACCGCTGCAATGCGAGTAATGATCATCGTTCCAAAAGCTTTTTCGATGAAAGGATATACGCAAACTTGGTAGATGATAAGAGCAAAACCTAACCAGTTGAGAATAAGTTATAAATCTCTGTAGATGGAAAGTTAGGAAGGAAACACAAGTGCAAAACATTAATAATAATTTATACCTGATATTGAAAGAACATTACCAACATCATCAGTTGTATAGGTTAAACCCCCCAACCTTCTAGGACTCACTGCCCATAATGAGAAAACCTACAGAAAAAGTAGAACGTTGTTCATTTTTGATGCATGGATGAACAGAAAGAAGAAGGGGAGTTCAAACATGTTAAACTCGTTAAGTAGAAATGATACCTCTTGATAAGCAATATCCTGAAGTGAGTAAACACTATAAACAAGAATGGATGCCATTAAGGGCCAATTCAAAAATACATTTTCTTTCTTTTGGATTCTCTTGTCTTTGTCAATGCCACCACCTTCGTTTTCTAAAGCTTCAGCCTCATCTGTAGACTTATTGCCATCATTGTGGTTGTGAAGTGTCTCCTACAATGATTCAATATTTTTATCACAATCATACATATTGAGGGAGACAAGACAATATAAACAAAGAAACCAAAAAAATTATAAGAAAATAAGGATATATTCTAAATAATCATGAGAGTATTTAGATAAAAGTCACATTAGAATTTGAGATGCATACCGGAATCCAAATACAAACAATTGCAGCTACTAATGCCAAAGCTGATATTATAATGCATGGCAAGAAGTATGGAAACCTGTATGATGATTTATGTTTGACAAATAAAAATTTGGACACTATTAAAAGATGTACTGATTGAAAGACAAAGATGCAAACTAAAATTGAATCATCATTTTACAAAATTAAGGGAAGGAAAGTCCACTTACCTATCCCAAAAGGAGCCCTTCAAAAATATATGTGGGTATTTCTCTACAGGCTACAATATAAAATTACTCAAAGTATTAGAGATATTAGTAGAAATGTGCTCATGAGTTGATCATGACCACCCAAACATGCTATTGAAGAGTAGTAAAATAATATATGCAAAAGACCCATTTATTTAAATATACAAATACATTTCTAAAATTTATCATTCTCAATCTTTAATTATATATAGTTCTGGTATTAGCCTTCTCATTATACCTAAATCCTTTAAAACAAGTCATCTTATTTCTATAAAAAATTCAAGGCTTTTCTAAACATGTAGTTTATACTTCAAAAGATTACCTGAGCCAAATAGCCTCCTAATGCTGGTCCAATGATTAAGCCTATACCCCAAGCTGCACTAACCTAAAACATATCACACGTTGAATTACTATGACAGGCATGCAGCTTTAAACATTGATAGCATACAAGAGTAGTTGTGAAACTTACCGTTGAGATTCCAATAGATTGGTGCTCTTCTCGAAAAAGTTCAGAAGCATATGCCTGTTAAATAGTTTCACGTATATTAACACAACATTAAATTAGATTAAACATGGAATTCAATCCCATGTGTCCAAGTGTGCAAATTCGAAGTTAAATTTGTACCACATGATGTTGATGAATCAATCAATAAAATTCTAACTGTTGGTTTTTATTAAAGAATGTTTACCTTCACCGGGCCAATCACACCACATAAACTTCCAAGAAGAAATCTTGTGATAAGAGCCATCCAGAAACTTGTGCTAAGGCCGAATAATGTGTTGAAAACCACACTGAAATCATGCTAGCATTCATTACAAGAAACCACATAGGAGAGCTAAAGAGGGCATTAATTAAACTCATTGAGAGATATACTTACACTGAAGTAACCCCTATCACTAAAACAGGTTTTCGACCATATCGATCAGCTATCAATCCCCATATTACAGATGTCAAAGTTCTGCCAAGCAAGAATGCAGATCCTACATTTTATAGTCATTGACGATCAGCCATAAAATGCTTACAAAAAAGTGGTAGACGACTTCAAAAAATGTGAAATGCTAGATTTAGTCTTACCCACATAACCAGCATACGAACTTATTTTTGCTTCTGTTTTAGCAATATTGAAATCCTTTACCTGGAAATAAATGTAGCGTTGTTGAGAATGTATATTATGTGCATTATATGCTATAGTTAAGAATTAACCAAAGAATTGATAATTGAAGTATTTTATAACAAATGAGAATGCAAAAAAAAAGAGCAGCTAAATTGGCATTCGGATATCTAGAACTTGTCAATTGTTAGTAATTCAATTGAACGGCGGATGATATAATGATTATGGATAAATGTTTACACGACCAATACATAGATATCACACTCTATAAGTATTTGTTAAAAGTTTTATATGTAGAGCCTTAAACAAGAATAATTTTTTTAAAAGTTTGAAAAAAATCACTTTTTTAAAAATTGATTTTTAAAATGTGATTTTAAAAAATATTTATTGAGATAATAGTTTTTAAAATATTATTTTCTTCAATAGTGTTTTATGTTCTAACAAAAAAAATCAAATGGATTGGAGATTCATTTATCCGTATATAAGAAAATAGGGTCATGGATGGATTAAATGAATTGAATAACTTCAAATATAGTTAAATAAATTTATATAGATTAATGAATGACTTTTCATTCATCCATTAACCCCAAATCTAAATCCAAATCCATCAATTTGCCATTATTAAATTTTAATTATTATTTTTAAAACATTATACATGTGGGTTGTCTACATTGCCCAATAAAAATGAATGTGAACTTGACTAACAAGTGGGTCAGCAAAACCAGCAAATAGAGAAAAAAATGAAACATAGGAAATTGTTGCTATTTGTAATTCCATAAAAAGTTTAGGGGTAACAAAGTAATTAAGCCTTTTAATTACAAATTTGAAATACAAACATGAGAAGTAGCTGAAAAATAATAATCCGCTTCTAGAAGAAATAGAATATTTTCTTGGGGATTTTACAAAAGTAGATTGTTTTTTTTCTTCAACATATGGTCAGAATTTTATCCAAAGAAAGAACACGATGTTTATTTTATTGTTTCTAAGCTATCTCCAAGAAATAGCAATGACACTATATCTAAGCTTGCATGATGTGGAAGATTATAGTAAATCCAAGTATATAGCAAAGCTCACCATGAAATAAAGGAATGGAAAGAGAGATGATACTGGCAGGGCTGGATAGGAAAAAAGAAAGATACATTAGAAATATAAACCCAAACAATGCAAACTGACATGTAAGAAAAATAGAGTTCCAATTCTTACAAGCACTTATCACCACCATCCATACAATCAAAAGATTTCGAATGGATAGACCTCGGTTCAGTTCTTTGGCTTCATCCACCTTACAACCAGGGCAATTTTCATAGTACTTTTTCTTCAATAATGAATCTCTAATATTCTCCTCTCCCATTTTTTTAAGAGAACTATGCTCCACTTCTTGCTTCACTTCACACTCCTTCGTATATCATTTTACATGTACCATCGAATATAAATAATATCCATGTGAGACTATACCACTACTTTAGGATATTAGACAGATGCAGTCTCATCATGTTTTTTATGTGATTTGAATTCATAATTGATGGACAAACAATATTCTACTACATTGAGGTATGTTGTCTAATAATTAAATTAAATTTTAAAAGTATAAAGTAATAAAAAATGGATATAATATACATGAATTGAAATAAAGGTTGCCTGAGTAATTCAATGAATATCGCTATGAAATAACGAACATTAGGGAAAAGTAGAAAATAGGAAAATATAAATGAAATTTTTTTAACCAAGGAAAAAGACAAGATCACATGAATGGAAAGAAATCATTATTAAAAGCAAAAATAAAATATTCTATATACTTACCCGTTAAGAATCTAGTAAAGTATTTATTATTCATATATTACCATTATCAATTTTGAAAAAAAAATAAACATTTAAGAAAAAATCACTAAGAATAGATAAATATTAACCTATTATTATAATAATAATAGTCAAATGCAATGATTCTCTTAAACAGTGTTTATTTGAATGAATAAAATTATATTTCAAGGAATAAAATTATATTCTAGAAAATCACATTCCCACATTATTATTGGATTTTTATTCTTGGATTTTTAATTAACATGTTTGGTTAAATTTTGAAAATTCCTAGAAATATCTTCAAAGTTTGTTTGATTGATGATGTGTATTCCTCGGTATATAGCGTGTTTGGTTGACAATAATATGTTTGGTTGGTGCACTACTTATATATATAATTATTAATAAAGGTAATAATTATTAATAATATGTAGAAGAAACAACTTTTCTTATGTTATTATGTAGAATAACATGTAAAGACAATTTGGTAACTGAATGTGTGTAAATTCTATATTCTTAATGTGTCTTTACTGTTATATAAATGTGAAATATATTTAACTGATAATCAGGTAATTGAATATATATAATTTATTCAATCCTATTTAATAGTCATTATGACATATTTTTTATATTCCAATTTTATCATTTTGTAACATTTCATTAATAACTACAGAAAATTTCGTCATCTTCTTTTATTCTTTTCCATTAATGTATCACTTCTATTTTATACATTCTCATACTTCTATTTTTTTCTCTTCATCATCTCAAGAAGAACAAATTTGACTCATTCGAAAAAATATCAAATAACACAATTATAGAAACTGTGTATACTCTTGATATTAGAAAATAATAATGCGGGTCGACAGACATAGAACATCAGTCGACACACTATTCATATATAAAAGAAATATTTTTTTCTTATGTTATTATGCTGAATACTTTTTTTGGGTTCTAAATTTAGGATATAGGTGGAATGATACTTAGAGAGAAATATTTTTGTAGATTAATCGTACTATTACAATGAGAATATAATATCTTAACTTTTGGAAAGGTGAGAATGAAAAGAAATCAAAACAAATAAATTATTTCCCTTTGAGTAACTTTTTCTTTTTTTTAAAAGTTGAAATAAACATGATATTCCCATATTTACATTCTCAAGATTAACCCAAAATCCATAGAAAGAAGCGCCCTCTTTATTGTAAAAACTAGCAGCCTATTGTGGTATTATAAAACTGATAATACTGAAAATAAAAACAAATTGTCAACCAATTGATTAATATTTTAAATGTATATCAAATTAGAGGTGTAGATATTTTGTTCAGTGTTTTGTGAATTTCAATGATCGAACTAAATATAAATATATAGTTTGATTCACCTCAATTAACCATAGACTTTACTATTGAAATTGAATCGAATTGAATCATTCTTAAATGATCCGGTTTGGTTCCATGGTTTTCTTGTTTTTATTTTTATTCTTGCATCAATCGAGAGTTCAAAATATATTACAAGAGACATTTTTTGTTCCTATAAGGAAACACATTATTATTATTAGGGAAAATGTATAAAACCCTTAAATTTTATATCTTTTGCAAGTAATCATCGTAAATTATTTTTTCTTCCTAATTACCCATTAACTTAAACTTTACCAGATGAGAACTTAATCCATTTATAAAAATATTATTAAATTATTCATATACAACAATGATATTGTTGCATTTAGAAGACAATTTCAAATAGGATTCTGAAATAAGATACAATTGCATTGTATTTTAGTGTATCAATGCACAATTACTCGTAGATATGGATTCATAGAGGGATTTATGTAAATGTAGATATCAATGCAAAATTACTCATAGATTTGAATTCACTTGATGCATTATTAATATTTGAGTAGGTGTAGTCTTTACATAAATACTCACAAAACAACTTTTTCATAAACTGAATCTAGAATTGGTGCCTAGACAATTAATAATACACCAACCAACCAGAGAAATTAATCATTAAATGTCAACGACCTTTAACAATCATACTTGTAAAAACTAAAATATCATTACAATTGGGTTTTGAGAAGCCCGTGTGTACCCGACCTCAAAATATTTTAATTCAAGTTACTCATTTGATGTATAAATTAGGAGAGGAATCCTTTTATAAATATATTAACAATGTATTGATATATAGAAGTAACCATTATTAATATACAAAATTAATTGAGAAGAAGATAATAAATAAATTTGAGAATTATATATACAAAAAATAAAATGAAATAATAGCAATCTCAAAGTCGAGATTAGAAAAAATGCATAAAGTTTATGGTTGTTTCTGTATACTTTTCCCTTATTATTATAAAAAAAATATGAACATATAGATGTGTAAAAAATTTGAAGCTCATAATTGTTTGTTTATAACATATATAACAATTATGTAATTTAGGAAGAAAAAACGAATGACCACATATACAGTAATACAATTCACAATTAATAGCATATATATATATATATGGTGAGTGACTCAAATAAGAACAATTCTCATATAAAAATTGTGAGAATAATGAATCTAAACTTTACAAGCTTATATATAGATGGTTAAGATTTAAAGTTAGTTATTGGTCACATGATAGTCATGTGCATCTTATTTTAATCTTGATCATTCAAATAAAATCTAATAGTCCATATTAATTGTTCTCATTTCTCACAATAGCGCATTAGTCTTATGTGAGTCACTCCCTATATATATATATTATGAAAGATATTTCCAAAATATATGAATTCACATATCGAGTGTATGTATATTTTTGTTTCATGACATTTGAAGCAAAATGAGAGTTGGTGTAATGGTTGTATCTATTGGTAACAAAGTGGAGGTCTCAAGATTGATCCTTTGGTTGTAATTTTTGTTCACATTTTACTATAAATGTGTATAAAAATGGAAAGTTGCATGCACTAGGAATCAAACATGGAGAACAACGGTTGCCAACCAAAGGTGCTACCGTTAAGTTAGGGTATCCTTTTCAGATCAACTTGTGCAAAATCTTATAAAGATACATACTCTTCACCAAGTGATATGAATGTCTCTGTAAATAGTGACACTTCAGGACATAAAAAGAACATGGGAATTTTGATCTCTAAGAAATCATCATTCATTTCTCTAATACATGAGAGAAGTGTATGAAATATAAATTTGTAAACTATTATTGAAAGATATGATTGTTGTGTTTGTGAAAAACACATCAAGGTTTTCCAAATTATCTTAAAGGGGATTTGCTATTCATCCCATTTGCATCCGATATGATTAAATTGGTGATGGCGAATCGAACCTAAAGGTTAGTATGGTAACACACGCTTTGGAGATTTCTACATACGTATCCATCAATCATTTCTTTGTTCAAGTGGTGCAACATCTTCCTATCAATCAAGTTTTCTTACAATCTTTAGATTCAATTTTATATTAATGGTTGCACCACTCAAAGAAATGAGTTAAGAGGAAGAAACCAACATTTTATTGATATGAAGATATCAACATCACATGAAGAGTATACTCACCTATAATCAAGACTTCGTCCTAAAGTCAAGTCTATGAGGATGATACACTTCCTCTCATTTATTTTATTGTTAATATGAAGTTTTAGATCTTGGCATTAGTATGTTTATGAAAGTTTATATATACTTATAAACTAGTTAAAGTTTACACGTGTTATCAAATCCGGCCTTTAAGAACTCATATTTTTCCCTTCGAAAATAAGTAATGATTTTAGAATAAAACTAGCAAGTTATCCACGCGAATGCATGTAGCGGTATTTTTTACCACATGACTAAGAACATATATATTATAACTATATTTTTTCTTTAATATAAGGAACAACTTCAAATTTTGTTATTTTGAAATTGGTATATTTTTCAAAATTCAATGTCATTCATTGTTCGAACTCACAAATATTAAATATACACAATATCATATTATGGAAAAACTTGATTATATGATCAGGAAGACCAAGAATTGTAAATGTATTTAAAAATTAATGAGTTAATAAATTGAATTTTTGCCCTCATTAATATTACACATATAATAGAATCGGAATTATCTTATTCATTTTTATCACCTAATATTATGAAGTCTAGAAATATTTGCTTCAACTTAATAACTGATTGAATTGAATTATAAATTTTTTTATTTGGAATTAAACTAAAAAATTCATTTATTTGTTCAATAATTTCAATAGTTGATACAAGTATTATCCTTGGTTATAAAAACTTTTCATTTTTTAGTGATCATATAGATCTGGATAAGTACTTTGAGCTATGACATCTATTGGATTATCAAAATTAACAAATGTGTATGTCATTAGGTAGGGAATGACATAGTTATGAGAATTGTAAAGAAAAATAAATAATATAATTTAACTAGTACATACTAATGTTATTATATTTTTTGTGTTAGCGATTATGTAAAATTACAATAGTTTATTACAATATTTTAAAATTGTATCATTGTCTCGATTATATGTCTTCATCCATATAGTTCTTATACAATAATATTTTAATGATCTGTAGAGTATGATAGATGACACATAAAATGAATAAATGATATTAATTGAGAATATTTTTAAGATCTATTTGAATTTGTAATTACTACATATTCCATTTACTATAATTAAAATATGTTATCAAATTTTCTTAATAAATTTAATATATAATTTTAAAATAGAAACTAAATCATCATAATTAAGAGGAGAGATCCACTTTCTACAGGAGTAAGATTTTTAAACTTACTCCCTATCGTAACCATCAATTATAGAGAAATCCAATAGTTTGAATTAGTGAATAGATCTCAACCATTAGTTATGCATATAATTGATGGCTAGGATGAGAAGTAAATATAAAAAAACATACTCTTAATAAGTAGATCTCTACTCCATAATTAGTTCCTTCAATTCCTTAATTATAGAAAAGGAAACACTCATGAATTTTCAACTTTTCTTCTAATTAATATTAAAAATAATTATTTTTATGAAATAAATTAAATATGAAAAGATCTTTTTATTAATTCTAATATAATAGTTCACTCTATTAATAATAAGATTGGATTTATGATATTAAAGTTTTTAAAAATAATTAAATGAGAATGTTTTAAAATCTATTTCAATAATTTAGTATTAAAAGTTGTTATTTTTAAGTAATAAATTCAATGTCTATTATTTTTATGTCAGACATAATAACAAAATATTTCCTTATTAATTGTAATATGATAACACATTCTTTCAATTAATAATAATTAATATGTTAGTATTTATTGTTATTGATAATCAAACCTTAAATCTCATTCACTTTACTCCTAACAATCAAACCACTTTGTAACTCATTTTTTATTGTTTTAAGTTTGTTATGGGTGAGGCTCAAACCCACACCTTTATCCACCTCATTTCTTAAACTCTTTCACCTTAACAATCATGTCATCTTACGACTCTCAAACATCGTTATTATTGCTCCAAATTCCTTATATGCCCCAAATTCCTTAATTCCAGGAACGTAAGGGAACTATCTACAATTCTTCTAATTAATATTAAATATTGTTATTTTCATGAAATATGTGAAGAAAAATTTCAACAGAATTTCATATTAATCATAATATCATAGTTTATTCTTTCTATTAGTAATAAGATTGGTTTTCTCCTATTTATGTTTTAAAAATGATGAAATGATATTAGTTAATAACGTTTTAAGATTTACTTAAATGTGTACTTACAACATATTTCATTTAATGTATTTAAAATATTTTTCAAAATTTTATAACAACTTTAATACATAATTTTAAATCATAATTAATGCATGTTTATCACGAATGTTTTACGTTATATTACATTATAATTTATAATAACTGTTCTTTCTTATATGTTTTGATTTTGGTTAGTAATTGATTATTTTCATTTAGTAACTGATTCGCAAATTTATATTATATTTTTGTAACTTATACAAAAAATTCAGACTATTATATTTGTTCATGAGTTTTGAATCACATGTTACATTATTTATGATATTCAAACAAAATAAAATATAAATGAAATTAATTATTATTTCACAAATTTATTAGTTAAAATTCTACAAATTCATCTACATAAGTAGAATTGGCTAAAATTTAGAAATCATAAATAATTTAAACAAAATATAAATAAAATCAATTGATTATCACAATCAAACTTTATTAGTTATAATTCTGCAAATTTATGTCCATAAGGAGGATTGTTTAAAATTTGGAAATCATAAATAAATTAAAAAAATATATATCAAATGAAAATGAAGACATTATTTTTCTTCATATATAGGAATGCTAAAAATCGAGAAACAAAGAACAAAGACATTACATTTTGTTGTTGACAACCAAACAATACAAATTTCTAAGCAAACAATTAAATAAGGTAATGAGGTTTAAGTAAAATTTCCAAGAGCATAAATATTAAGCCAAAATGAGTGTATTAAACAACATATATATTAAAAATCATCGAATAGAGAAAATAAAATACAAAACTCATAAGTGAGTGAATAACTAATGATGAAGCTAAAAAATGAAGGTACCAATAACTAACCATGACATTTACCTAATTTTAGAGGATGATACACTCTAGATGTTTTTGAAACATGTAAAACAAAAAATTAAAATAATGATTCATTGAATAAAAAAATGTATAAGTAAGATAAGAGATGCAAATAGTGAAAATTAACTTGCAGATATGTTTGAGGGGAGAACCAAACTATAAATAAAGAGAGAAAATGATAACAATGAGACAAGATGAAGAGATAAATATATATCATTTTGGTCACATATATCATTTATTCTTTAATATATACATGATAAATAATATATACATATAACATTTTATATATCAAACTACATAGTCATAATAATAAATAATATTGAGAAGTCTTTATCTAAAATGAGTATGCATTATATTTAATCGGGTCTAGGGTCGGGTCGGGTTTAAAGGCTGACCCAGTCGTTATTTAGGGTCAGGTTAACTTCAGGTCTAGGGCTGGGACCGGGTTCAAAAAAGTGACCCGACCAATATTTAGGGCCGGATAAGGACGAGCCTTAACCCGTCTTAACTCGGCCCATGCTCACCCCTAGGGAAAATGAAGGAGAAGATGTCAAGAAAGGACAAATATACTATGGGAAAGTACATATGATTACCATGGAACCATTTAGGAGGGGAGAAATGATGGAGAATATGACATGTGACAATTGATGAGGTGACGTGAAAGAAGAGATGACATGTGACAATTGATGAAGTGGTGAGAGTTTATTTTGTTATATAATAATAAATAGATAGATAATGAAATGAAATGAAATTAGAGAAAAGGAAGATTGTTGAGAGAAAAAGAATGTTGAAAGAGAAAGAGAGTGATAGACCTCAATAACAATTGAAATGCAATTTAAGATGTAACCATAAAAATGTAATAATTGTTAAGAAATGACAAATATAGTGTGTGAAGGTACATATGATTATCATGGAATCATTTAGGAGAGGAAAAATGAAGGACAAGATGTCAAGAAAGGACAAATATAGTGTAAGAAGTATATATGATTACCATGGAACCATTTAGGAGGAGAGAAATGAAGGAGAAGATGACATCTGTCAATTGATGAGGTGACGTGAATGAGAAGATGTCATGTGGCAATTGATGAAGTAGTGATAGTTTATTTTGTTATATAGTAAATAGATAGATAGATGTTATGGCATTATATATATATGTACTTTATAATGAATATGGTTGGGGGATATATTGCTTTCAATTGGTGATTTTTTATCCATGATTAAATGCCATTTTATTTTACTATATGAGGATTATGAAAATTTAATGAAAGGCTCACACATTGTTTACTTAGAATATACTTCATTGTTGATATTGGATAACATGTTTTAGTGTGGGAATATGTCTTTCCATGAATTGGTCAGAAAATTCACGGTTTCCTTTTAAGAATTAAATGATTACAAATGACCAAATAGGTTTTAGTTGCCAAAACTAGTGGTTGACATGATCTATGTTAAAAGTCTTGGTCTTCAGTTCAATACTTACTGCATCCAAACTTTTGTTTTTATTCGCTGCAGTTTGAATTTAATTGAATTAATATTCATTCTGAAGCAGTAGATCAGTTCATGAAGTTGCATTGTTCACTGGTTGTAAAATTTTAATTTTGCACTGTACCTCGTTTTAGTATATATTACTAATATAGTGTCAAATAAGACATCGTTTCTTGGTGATTGAGTTGGTGTGAGTCGAGTCTTTTGATCACGCCAATGCTGTGTTTGAAACCCGTTGTACTTGGTTTGGGATATTTATTTTCTTCAAAAATGTAGCTTTATTTTTCGAATGAAGAAAAACTGAAACGACATACCTCGCATTCGAGAGCATGTATCTAGAGGTAAGATGAAACAACCTTAACGCTAGGCTACTATATCAATGTTTACATTTATCTCCAGAACATTATATATTATACCGAAATAAATATTATTTTGAACAAATTCAAAATTCAAATAAAACTGGCCATCTCTTGCATATTATTATTCAACATTTGAAGTAAACTAATTAAAGCAAAAAGTTGCTAAAGTAACATCTCTTGTGTGAGTGAGACTTCTCTCCATTAATGGAGAGGCAAATGGTGTATAAAAGTGAACAAAAAGTAACATATATTGACATTTATATCCCTTTTATGTATAATGATGTTACATTTCTACCCTTAAAATACAAAGGAAAAAATCACTTGCCTCTCTATTACTTGAGAGGAGTCTCACTCCTCTTGTGTATAGTGTTCGTAATAAATGTTTAATGTTAGTATCTATATATCTATGAGTGGATTAATTGATATTTTGGAAGGATATACATATACTAGTTGGATAACTTATATTGAAGATCATGCTTCAACAAATGGATGATCTTCAACCTAGGTGGAGGAGAAGTTTCTTGGAGTTCAAAGAAACAAACTCGTATAGTCGACTCCACCATGGCTGTAGAATTTATTATTCTAGCTACAAGTAGTAAAAAGACTGAATGACTAAGAAACTTATTGTATGAAATATCTATTTGGCCAAAGTCAATGACACTAGTATTTATATATTGTGATAGTCAATGTACACTTTCAAAAGCATATAGCTAAGTATATAATAGAAAATCCAAACATTTTGGTTTAAGACATAGCTATATAAAGGATTAATTGCAAATGGAGTAATCTCCATAGTGTTCGTAAGAACTGAAAATAATCTTGCAAATCCTTTGACGAAAGGTTTGACAAAAGATATAGTATTGAAAACATCATTGGTGATGATACTCAAGACCATGTCTAATTGGTCACCAATAGTGTTAACTCAACTTACACTTGAGTAGCATCAAGTCTTGAGTTCAATGGTGGAAATACACTATTAGAATGATTGCAAGTATTTGACTATAGACACATCCCAAGTGATAAAAGTACTTGGACCATAAGTATAAACTTAGAAGGTTGAGTTTTACTCTTAATGGACATACAGCAAGAATTTGCTGGAATGCATATTATGAGTGCATTTCTTATATAGTCTACCTATATAAGAATGAAGTTGGATCGCTTCATAGAGTTAAAGGGCTTCACTCTTAAATTCTCATGAAAAGGGTACATGACACAAGGCCTTATCAAATGTGTTATATTTATAATTCTTTCAATAGTAACGATATTTCATGTGAGTTGTGCACGATTATTCTAATGAATAGTTGTTTCAAAGCTTGCTTACCAAATTCTATTCGGAATAAGTAGAACCTATAACTTACTAAGTAATAGTTCAAATTGTAATATATCATTATCTAAAACCATGATATTTCCAGATTTATGAGATTTCTTATATTTTGAAAATGGTGGGAATTATGAAAGATATTTCCAAAATATCTGAATTCACACATCGAATATATGTATATTTTTGTTTCATGATATTTGAAACAAGATGGTAGTTGGTCTGATGGTTGAATCTCTTGGTAACAAAGTGTAGGTCTCAAGTCCAATCCTCTTGTTGGTATAGATGTGTGTATAAAAATGGAAAGTTGCATGCGCTATACGGAGCACAACCATTGCCAACCCATGGTGCTTACAGTTAAGCTATGGTATCTTTCAATCAAATATTGAACATTTATGATACATGACCATTCAGATCAACTTGTGCAAAATCTTATTAAAGATACATTACTCTTCACCAAGTGATATGAATGTCTCTATAAATAGTGACACTTAAAGGCATAAAAAGGACATACGAATTTTAATATCTAAGAAATCATCCTCAATTTCTCTAACACATGAGAGAAATGTAGGAAACATAAATTTGTAAGCTATTACTGAAAGATATGTTTGTTGTATTTGTGCAAAACACATCAATATTTTCCAAAGTACCCTGAAGGTGATTCAATGTTCATCCCATTTGTATCCAATATACTTAAATTGGTGGGGGCGAATCAAACCTAAAAGTTAATACGGTAACACAGTAAGTTTCTACATGCATACCTAACAACCTTTTCTTTGTTCAAAGTGATGCAATAAGTTTTCTCAAATAAATATATATACATATATATATATATATATATATATATATATATAATTCAAGATTAGTAAGATACCTATTAGTTTATTAACATGTATTAATTAGTAAAACATATAATAATAACATATATAACATTACAATTCAAAATTAATAACATATATAATAATTCATCCATAACAATTTATGGTATATGTTACTTTCAAACCTAGCACCATAGAGTTATAAGATATATTCCAAAATATTAAGACACTGATAAACAATTTAGTAACTAGTAACATATAATACTAACATAACAATGTAATAACATATTTAATACTACAATTCACACAAAATTGTTAATCTAAGCAACAAAATTGGTTAAATAATTTAAGCAACAATATAAAATCATTTCACATTATCTATTTCTTTAATATATGGTTTGGTTCGGTTCAGTTCCAACGGTTCCTAAATTTATATAATCAAGAACCGAATCGAACACAAATAATTTATTGAAAAAATAACCAAACCAACCATGAAACCAACCACGTTTTGTGGTTTGGTTTGTTCCACCGGTTTAAACCGAAAGTGATTACACTCCTAGTCCAAACAAACATAATTACTCAGAAGACAGGGGAGAAAAGGTGGGACTGAGATTGGGGGAAAATCGAATACGGAAATAAAAAAAATAGACCAAATGCATCTCTATTAGAACTAAACACAATGTTACAAAATTGAGAAGAAATTTCTCCTTTGTGTAATCTAATATGAGCATTTGTATAGATGACAAGTGGATAAATAAATAGACAAAAATAGACTTCAAAAAATTTGATGTAGAAAAATATTTTCAAATTTAGAAGTAAATAACCAGAAGACCTAGTCTAGAAATGTGTTTATTGTTGGGTTTATTCAAGTGTAAAGTCACACATTGAATATGTGGGGAGAAGTAAAAAAGTTTACAAGTAGACAATGTTCATGAAACTAATGCCTTAAGGATTTTGGTTCAAGACGTGGTATCTCACTTGTGGATCATCACTCTTCCCATACACCGTTAACAATAGAGCTCCCTAGTGGTCAGAAGCTCCCCGGTCACAGTCTAGTCCAATATTCATTGTATAAAATAAGAGTACAATATTTTAATATTTTAAGTTAATATTATATCATACTAATAATTAGTTTAAACTCATTTTACCTTTAGTTGATTACTTTCATGACTTAGTTTTGGTTGTTAGGTTACTTAGTTTTCATTCTTTTCATATAAACTTTTCAATTTCATTCAATTTATTCAACCAATTCAAATATCATTTCACTCAATTAATTCAATATCATTCAACTTATTCAATGAAATACCCATTATTTTCTTGCTCATTAATATCTAATAACATGAATCTGAGCAAGATTTTAGTCCCAATCATTGTGTTTAAGCAAATAATACTCTACAATTATTGTCCCTTTCCAAGATGACCAAGAATGATGGCTAAGATACTCATTTTCCTCCAACATTCTTTCTGTCTCTATCTCTCTCACCCTCACATTTCCTTCTTTGTTTCTAGGACTCCATCTTTTTACATGGATCCACAACCCCTTATCTCATAGCACAAAGACTCTGTAGTGGAAGATTCTAACAATTTCTTGCTGGATTCTATGGTTTGTGAGTCAAGTTCAAGATTCATCTCACCAACTGGGTTTACAAGAAATAACAACTCGGATGGAGAGTATTTAATGTTTGTGAATGCAGGTGGTGAAGCTTTTAATGAAGCAGATCGTGAAATAACTTTCCTGGTTGACACCTATTTTGATGGAGTGACACTCCTCTCCATTAATGGATAGAGAAGTGTTATGTAAAAGTAAAAAAAAGAATACAACGCTTGATGGCATTTATATCCCTTGAGAATTGATGGTGGGAATGTTTTTTGCACGGATCAGCAGATAGTGGTAGTTGGAGATGTTGGAATTTCTGACAATTTATGGGTCACAAATATAATTCTATAATTGTGCTATGACCATTATTTAATTAGCCAAATATAAAATGGTCTTCAAGAATTAATTTGGTAGCTAAGGACATATGTGTCATGAAATATTATAAGTGTAGATACCTTCAGACAATTTCTCTATCCATTAATCCCCATTTGTAGAGCATAGGTTTGGTTGAGTAACTGATAAGAATAAAAAGGTAGATGGATAAGGAGTTGTGCATTAGGACATAACCCATCAGAATTACATGAGTGAAAAATAGAATTCTCTCCTTGGCTTTTTGATTCCCCTCTAGAGAAACATAAGGAAAACCATCAGGTTCTATCATCTGGAAGATCTTCATACCCACATACCCTTGAGAATTCCAAAATGGCTAATCAAAGTATGCTTTTCTTCTTTACTATGAAATCAATTGGGGTTTCTTCGGTCTAAATGAGGGTTGTTCCATTTGGGTTTATGTATGGGCATAAACATGTTGTTATAAGAACAAAGCCCTGATCATTAGGTTTTCCGCATTCAATCAAAGGGATTATTCAGAAAAATCCAACAGGAGATTACCCGTTTATCTATCAATAGACTCATTAGGAAGTTTTTGTTTTAGGTATGGAAATATCCCCCTGGAAACTATGTTATTGATCTTCATTTTGTAGAGATCATTAACACAAGTGGACCAAAAGGAACGAGCTTATTCAATGTATACATCCAATAGGAAAAGGTTTTGTTTGAATTTGATACCTTTTCCATTGTTGGAACCAATAAGTGGTTGTTGAAGCCTATGAAGTATGGATACAGATATTGTGTTGTATACAATACATATTCGATACGTCAACACATATTTTTTCTAAAATATAGTATATAATATGTTCAGGGATACGTGTATAAAATAGTAAAAATACATAAAATATGATAAAATTATAAATTTAAATCAAAATATCTAAAGTAGAAAATATAATGGAAAATTTAAATCATTTTACTCCAAAATTCTAAGTACGAAAACTAGACAATATAGAAGAATAGTTCATAAAATTAATAGAACTTATCCTATATTATCCTATTTTTTGTTGAAAACGTATCAGATATGTATTTTCATCTTTTTTTTTAATTTTTGGACACTCTAGAAATATGTATCCTTCACAAATTCAAATATATCTGTATCGGATACGTGTGTGATACCAATATGTGATAATATTCAATGGAGCCAATAAACCACTGCACTTGATTTATTGAAGTGTCTATATGAAAGATGATGGAGTAATACTCATAAGATTTGAAAGTATAAATTGGAAGACCACTAGTCAGTGGGATTTGCATAATGAAAATAACAAGACCTTGATGTTATTTTCTGTTTTGTTTCACCTTGTTGTCGGGTCTTGAGATACAAAGAGTCGGTCCCAACAAGAAAATAAGTAATATTATTATATGTGTCATTGATTGAAAATGGCTATATGTGGATAGAGGTGTTAAACAAACTAACCCATTTTGGGTTGTGGTTGTGAGTTGTGGCAGGCTGGTCCGCATAATAATACTAAAAAATATTAATTTATAATTTGACATATTTCATCTATTTAATATAAATATATATAATTTTGATATTAATGTATAATTTTTTAACACACTTGTTATGTCCAATACAACCAAACTTATAAATTTAATGTCTTACTTGTGAGTTAAGACGTAATGTCAAGTTCATGTATATGATTTTTAATATAATACATATTAAATCTCTCATTTCTGTTGGACTATTACTCCATAAACAATATAATTTGTAATTTCATTTTAATATATAAACATTTGGATACTATCAAAATATTATCACTTTGGTTTATAGTAATGATAATATAGACTCAAGATTAGAATGAATTCTCTATGGTAAATAATTATGTTATCTTTTAGTTTTGTTGTAAAAGTTATTTTATTTATTATGTTTTTTTGTAGAAATTAAATCTAATTAAATACATAATTAAGAAATGAAAAGTGAAATCTATATGGTTTAATATCTTCTACTTGATTTGATACACTATTTTATTATTATTGTGCTTAAAAGGATATGTGCAAAATATGATAAATAATATAATACTTAACTTTATAACATTATTATTTATAAATATTTATGTTATTGACATTACTATATTCTTTCTTCAAAGTTCATAACAAAATACATATTATATATTTTTTATTAAAAGTTTTGTTGAAAGATAATTTTTACCTAAGACTTATTACAAAGTCAAAGGTCCCAAAAAGATTAAAAAAATAAGGAAAACAGGTAGCCCGAATCCGTCGGGGTAAGCCTATCCCAAGCCCAATTTTAATATAATCCGATCGGGCCGAGCTAAAAAGCCCAGATTCAATAAAAAGTACCACAAACATGCCTACCACCTCTATATGTGGGAATGAGATTTTATTTTATTTTATAAAACATGGCTACCACCAATTACCTCCATTTCATTCCATTATACTTATTACCCCTCTTACACACACAATACCATCACAATGTGCGTTTTGCAACAATGAAGCTTCATTATCAACAAAGTAGAGCCAATGGAATTAATTCCATGGAGAAAATGTCAACATTTCTGACCAAGAAGATCAGTAGAAGTCATTGGTCCCAAATAATCAATCCTCTTTTCAATATCAATTCAATAGAAGTCTTATGGCATGCTGGTCAAGATTTCTGACCAAGAATATAACTAAGTGATTGAGAATCCAATAATATTAGGATCAATATTCTAATCAATTCTTCTTTCTTTCAATCAATAGTCAATTTTGCTTCTTCATTCAAGATTCAATTATTAGAATCATACTTCAAATCAAGATTCCAAGTTGGAAGTTATAAATATCCACTCACTGGCTTGAGGGGGTATTGAAAATATTTTAGAGATTATTTTAGAAGTTAATTATGTAATTGGAAAGCTAGGTAGTTAGTTATGAGTTAAAGTTAGTTTGTTAACTTTGTATCATTCATTGCTTGGATCACAAGCTTCCTATTCTTTATATAAATAAGTCACCATTAGATTCACTTTCAATTAATGATAATGAGGTAGATTTACATATTCATAATTAGAAATCAATGAGCAAGAAAAGAATGTGTATACCATTAAGTGAATTGAATGAAATAATATTGAATTGATTGAATGAATTTAATTTAATTGAAAAGTTACAAGGAATGTTTTATATAAATGAAATGAAACTAATTAACCTAACAACGAAAACTAACTAATCAAACCAATCAACTAAAAGGTAAATGAGTTTAAATCAATTACCAACCCAATATAATATTAGCCTAAAATGTCTTAATATATTTCAACACCCCCTCAAGCTAGAGTGTAACACCTCAGCCTTGACATGCGACATATCGAACCCATGAATTTACTAAGTGTGTCACCAATTAAGCTTAAATATTCTTGTAGTATTTTATTCTCCCTAAAGGGAGTTTTCGCAACTCGAACCAATGACCTCAGGAACTTATAGTCATTGATTTCATTAAATTTCTATCATTAAGCTATAACAGCTTAGACCTTACTTATTTATAAATTAGTTTTTATTGTATAAATTAATTTAGAAAATTTATATTAAATTCAATATGACTTGTGGATAATGTTTTACCTTTTAGTGTAGTATTCATTGTTATTGTAAAAATTCATTCTATCTTATTAATGTGTTTTGTTTAGAATTTTAATGAGATACTTTATTATTAATTAAGGAGATTATTAATAATTTGGTAATTTGTAGGCTTCTACATATTATTATTTTTTATAATGGAAATTAGGGTATTACACAAGAGCCAAATGAAGAGAGAGATAAGGGTTTGATTTAGTTGAACATTTTTTTCTTAGTTGTAAATTTGTTTCCTCTGTCTCTGGAAAGAGATTTATTCTTGGCTTCTAGTGTCTACCATAAATCCTACAACAATTGTTGATTCGTTGAATATGGATGATGATATTGGTAAAAATGTAAAAGGTCATAAGTTAAGGAGGATGGTGTGGTTTGCTGTGATGTGGTTTATATGGATTATGAGGAATGACCTCATCTTTGCTAATAAATATGTGAGTTATATGCATATTATGAATTTGATTCGAGCAAGATCTTGGACTTAGTGTAGTGCAAAAATTGGTTCAACTTCTTTGATGTTCCTAAATTGGTGTAATGATCCTTTGTCTTGCATTAATTTGTATTCCAAAAAGATTACAAATTAATCTTTCTTGTATTGGGTTAGCACCCCTTATGGTTCTTTAATAAAATTTGCTTATAAAAAAGTTTAGTTCAAGTTAATTTTTAGTACAGAAATCCTACTGGACCAAACTTGTTATCAAACGTTCGGTTTGGTTTTGTTTGATTCATCGATTGACTTGTTTTATTCATTTTTAATGTAACTAGAAGTTACCCGTACATTTGCTCGGGATGATAATTTGTTGCTGCATGGTTTAGAATACAAATGTTACTTGTGCATTCATATGGTTAGAAACATACATGTTACCCATACATTTATATTGTTAAGAACACTATGTTACCCATGCATTTGCATGGTTAAAAACATACATGTTACTCGTATATTCATATTGCTAAAAACACACATGTTAATTGTACAAATGAACAATGATCTAACCTCTTCAAACACATAAAGAAAATAAATGACAATTTCAAATTTAATTTTTCTAATGAAAATAGGGAAACCGAAACGTGATATTATGTGATTTTTTAAAAATAAATATTTAAAAAGTTATAAAAAAACAAATGATTTTTTCAAACCCGGTGGTTAATAATAAACTTAGTACCATCATTGGTCTCAATGGTCTACTGTGGAAAATATCCAATCTTGCATCAATAATGATGGTCATAATGAGGATTTGCTTGATCAAGAGGGTATTGCTCAACTCAATCTGCTGAAGGCTTTGTCTATGGAAGAAGATTTTTGGAAAGAAAAGTCTAGAATCAATTGGCATATGAGTGGTGATAGAAACACAAGTTTCTTTCACAAAATTACTAAGATTAGGCAGGTCTCTAAGTCCATGACAATGCTTAAAGATGGTGATAGAATCATATCAAATAAGGAGGAATTAGCCACTCATACTCTGGATTATTTCACTGCTCTGTTTGCTACTCCAAATGATTCTTCCCCTAATCACTTGATTCAGGAAGTCATTCCTAAGCTGGTGCTCCCTCAGGAAAATCTTAACCTCATTAGTATACCTTATGAGGAGGAAATTAAAGCTGTTGTTTTTTCCCTCAATGGTGAGGGGGCCCCTGGCCCTGATGGTTTTGGGGGGAGTTTTTATCAAAGCTATTGGAACATAATTGGTAAGGATGTTTGCTCCTCTGTCCAACAATTCTTCTCTCAAGGTTGATTGTTGCCTAATCTGAACTCAAACTGTGTGATCTTGATTCCTAAGTTTGCTAATGCTGATAAGATTGAAGACTTTAGGCCCCATTGTTCTTGCTAATTTCTAATTCAAGATCATTACTAAGGTTTTAGCAGACATATCATCCTCTATTGCCTCTAGGATAATATCTCCTCATCAGAAAGGTTTCATTAGGGAAAGAAATATTGCTGATTGAATTTGCACCGCATCTGAAGCTATTAATATCCTGGATCACAAATGTTTTGGTGGAAATCTAGAAATCAAGTTTGATGTTAAGAAAGCTTTTGATACTATGGACTAGAATTTTCTGCTCCAAACTCTTAAGGTTTTTTGTTTTCATGATCAACTCATCCAATGGATGAAGGTTATCCTTCATTCAGCTATGCTCTCCATTAATGTGAATGGCCAAAATGCTGGTTTCTTCAAGTGTTCTAGGGGTGTGAGGCAGGGGGGTCATCTTTCTCCTTTGCTTTTTTGTTTGGCTGAAGATGTGTTGAGTAGGGGTATTTCAAACCCGGTGGTTAATAATAAACTTAGTACCATCACTGGTCTCAATGGTCTTAGCACTCCTAACCATGTGTTGTATGATGATGATATTCTTATTTTTGCAAAGGAATGAAGAGAGAGTTACTTGATTTAAGGCAACTTACCAATTACTATGCTCAAGCCTCTGGTCAATTCATAAATCCTAGTAAGTGCAAATTCTACACTTCTAATACATCTCCTAGGAAAATTGCTAATCTCTCATCCTATTTGGGTTTTAAAGCTGGTTGTCTACCATTCACTTACTTGGGGTCCCTCTCTTTAAAGGGAAGCCTAGAAAGATTCACTTGCAACCTATTGCTGACATAATCTTGAGTAAACTCTCCAAATAGAAAGGTCACTCTCTATCAATCATGGGCATAGTTGAATTGGTTAAATTTGTGATCTATAACATGTTAGTCTTTAGTTTTCATGTTTATGCTTGGCCTATTCAATTGAAGAACTTGGACTCTTGCATCAGGAACTTTATTTGGTCAGGGATTACCAAAACTAGAAAACTTGTCATTGTGTCTTGGTCTCAAGTTTGTTCCCTAACTAATATTGGAGGTCTTGGTATTAGATCCTTAAAGATGTTAAACCAGACTGCTCTTACTAAACTTGCTTGGGACATGATGAGTTGTGATAAGGATTGGCCTATCCTCTACATAAAGAGATTTGGCTATGCTAATAATCCTACAAGTAGATACTTCAAATCTTCCATCTGGCCTGGCATTAGGCTGAATTGGCATGTTGTTATTGATAACTCTATTTGGATCATAGGGAAAGGGCAAAACATTAGTTTTTAGAAAGACAACTGGTTGGGAGTACCCTTGGTGGACCTCTTAAATATCCCTCAAGATTGGCACTGTCTTTTAAAAGCTAACATTGCAGACTTCCTTAACAATTCAAATTGGACTCTTCCTAAACTGTTGGTGGATCATTTCCCTTTTCTGCTTGATCAAATAACCACAACCAATTCTTCTGGTGGTCAGGATTTACTCTGTTGGAAAGGCACTTCTGATAGAGTTCTCACCCTTAAAGAGGCTTACAACTGTCTATCTCCAGCTTCCAATCCTATAAATTGGTACATAACCATTTGGTCAATGGTCATCCCTCCATCAAAGTCCTTTGTAACTTGGAGATTAATCAACAACAAAATGCCTTGTGATGACAACTTGCAAAAGGGAGGTTGCAACATGGTTTCAATGTGCAGCCCGTGTTTGGCATCAGATGAAACATCTGCTCATCTTTTTCTGAATTTCCCTTTTGCTCTTGCCATGTGGAATTCGATCAATTGCATCTTCAATATCAGTTTGGACACTTCTTCAATCATATTTATTCTTCTTGCCTGTAGAAAGGATTGGTGTGACCAAATCAAGGACTTGTTTACTCCTTACATAATTCATTCTATCAGCACAATTTGGTGGTGCAGAAACTTCAATGGTGGTTGCCTGGTGTAAATACCCAATTTTGTCTGGGGTAAAAATTTCAAAACAAAATAAGGGAAATCATAATTTCAAATGTTTGTGACAACTGAGCTTGGTTGGCCTATTCGGTTAAGAGTGTAACCCTAATCTAAACCCCTTATATAAACACTCTTTTAGAAACAAAGAAAGGGGAGCAGCCAACAAAAAAAGAATGATAGAAAAGCCATCAGGAGGCAAACCTAGAAAAAGAATAGAGAAAAAAGAGGGTAACTAGTTGCAGGACAGTGTTGGATGCAATGTGTAACATATGCAACCAACATGTCCTCCTGTAAAGAGTTGATAGCAAGACTAAAGGTAGTGAATTCATTGCAGCAAAATTTGTTGCCAACCTTATTACAAAAGTTGGGGCTGCACGTGTTCTAGCTTGTGACCATTATCTAGGGAAGTCTATGGGTTATTTTGATATTCCTAAGGGGCATGTTCATTGTCAACCTGTGATCTTTGATTATTTTTCCAACAAGAGTGTAAGTTCAAATGACTTCGTAGTTATTTGCTCTAATATTGGTCATGTTGCTAGGGCATGTGCTGGTGAAAACAAGATTATAAGATGCACCTTTAGCCATTATAGACAAGAGGAAACATGGATGATGGGAACAATTGCAACTTCTCCTGGAGAAATCATCCAATTATGCTTAGTTGGCAATTCATTTCCTATCTAGTAAATGATGCTAAATGAATTTAATTACAAGAGCACACTTGGTTTATGTGCTATGACTCACAGGTATAATTATCAACTAAACTTACCTTTTGTTTAATTATAGTATTACTAGCATCTTTAGTGCATCATGTATATATAAATATTCATGCATTCATGCTACTGTTCTTTTTTTGTTTTAATTTTTTGAAGTATTTTTTTTTGTATATTAAGGTTGGTTTTAAATAGTGATTCTAAAAATAATTTTATTTTGTTATTCATGAATTTTGTGCCTTCGTAAAAATAATTGGGATAAGAATAAAATGATCTATCTAAGGATATGTGTCTCAATGAATTATTTTATTTTTGACTTGGATATATAAAATAGTAGTGATAAAATGGTCTCTTTGAGGACATGAGTCTTGTTAGAATATTTTATGTCAACATTTTTTTATATAAAAGAGAAGAAAAAAGAATAAATTAGTTCCTTTGGACCTTGTCTCTTGTTTTGGGTTATTTTTATTGTCCCTTTTATTAAAATAGTTACAAAACAAGGTGAGGTGGCTCCACTATAGACTTTGTGTCTTGTCGTGTTACCTTATCTTGTTAAATTTTTGAGTAATAATTTAATAAAATTAATGAGAGATAATGCACTATGGAACTCGTGCCTTGTCGCATTATCTCAATTTGACATTTTAAAAATAAGTTAATTAAATCAATGAGATGTAGTGCACTATGGCTTGTGCCTTGTCGTGTTACCTTAAATTGACATTTTCAAAACTAAATCAAGAAGAGGTAGTGCACTATGAGACTAGTGCCTCGTCGCGTTATTTTATCCTATTATTTAAAAAAATATCAATCAGTCAACTTTTTTTTTAAAGAACTATGTAGCCTTGATTTCTTTATTGCAATTAGATATGTATGAGTAGTTATTTCCATGTCAGACACAAAAAAATAAAAAAAATGTTTTTGTATTTCTTTATTTGTTTTAATAAATGTGATGGTAAAATTAATGTTTTGAATAAATATCCATATAACTAATCTAGGTACCGTTTTTATAACGGGCGGTATGAGGTGTCTAATACCTTCCTCATCCGTAACGGACTTCTGAACTCAATTTCTATTTTTGAGCAAATCAACCATATTTTCAAAATTTAGTTTTTCATGTTTTCCCTCTAAAAACATCGATGACGACTCTGTTGCATTTAATTGCATATTTCTCATCGCACCCACGAAAGCGTGGTAGAGACACCTGACCTGCTCTGCTGAGTTCTATGGCAATCAGGATGCCCTTTTTGTGGAGCTTAATGCAGCAATTAACACAATTCAGTTTGCTATTTCAAATGGTTGGAATACGGTTTGGCTTGAATGTGACTATTCTATTGTGGTTGACATCTTCAAGGGTAAACATAAACTTCCTTGAAAGCTTCTAAACAAATGGCTGCTATACAAAGCAACTATGGTAGGAATGGATTGCCTTATATCTCATATTTATAGGAAGGAAAATCGTGTGCAGATAAATTGGCAATTATGGGATCAATACCAAAACCAACTCTAGTTGGTCTACACTTCCTCACTTTATCTTCAATGAATATTTTAGAAATAGGAATCTACTTCCTAACTATAAATTTGTTTCTCATTGATCCTCTCTTTGTAACTTGGTTCTATCTTTAATATATCTCGAGGTGTGGTTGCACCTTCGGTTTAAAAAAAAACATGTGGATGAGATATGTGAGTAATAAAGAATATTAAAGTTGTGGTTAGAAAGCAAATGGTCAGATGACACGTGAATGTTATATGTGATGAAGAAAAATTAATGGTGTAAGATATATATGAAAATGATAGTGTGTATGAGCTCATCATAAGAGTATGAAGATGTTTCGGATGGAAAAAAGTAAATAAGAACATGACATGTGTCCAAGAGGAATTGTGTTGGAGACTTTTATATATATATATATATATATATATATATAGCTAAATAGATGTTATGTGTAGATTGGTGAAAAAGTATCAACTTTGGTTGATATGAACAAATTGCTGAACTAAGGCATTAAAATTTTGAAACCAAAAGGCCTCAAATTTTGGCAGTTACACTGAAAGTTTCAGTTCCCAAGTAGTTGGAGAAATTTCATTTCCGGCATGTTTTATTTATCAGTAGTCTTTATTTGGTCCATCTATAGATACGGAAAAGAATGCACATAATCTAAACTCAATTGAGATTTGCACCTTAGTCGAATCTCATATAAAGAGGCGATGCCTTCTTTCTTCACTAGCGAAACCAAAATCTCACAACCTCAATTGCTCTCTTGTAGCACTTGAGTATATAATAATTCACGCAAGCATCAATTTGATAGCAACATAACAATATATAAAGTTGAAAGTATAGGTAACAACACTACTCACTACTCCAACCAACTATTTGGTTCCAACCATTTAGGAAGAAGTCGAACCGTGAACCAAACCAATTAATTGAACTGAAACTTATTTTTTGGTTCAGTTATGTGCAATTTTATTGGATTCGTAGTTCAATCTCGAATCACTTACAGGGTGTAAGAGTGACAAAAAAAGAGAAAATAGACATGAAAAACAAAGCCTTTTTAGGATTCAGGTATCAAATATTTCTATAGGGAATTAGGTTTTAAGTGAATCGAAAGGCTAAAATGTTCCAACCGTTCCATATAAAATACAAAAAATGCCCAAGTATGTTATCCTTTTTGCCTTTTTCACATCAAAAGTAAGCAAATAAATATCAATCTTATGTAAAATTACTAAAATTCTCTTACAGTTTTACTTCTCCATAAAATCTAAAATCACCCTACACATATATATTGTATATCGGAATCTGCATATCATATATGACATACCATATTCTTTATAAAAAAATTCTTATAACAACAATTAAACAAAGTCACATATCACATAGAATCAGATGCCACTCTACATGTACCACTAACCATGTAACTATAGTAATTATAGTCTGTAAACGTCTCACTATTTTGGTCTCTAAACATCTCACTATTTTGGTTAGGTCTCTGCACGTAGTTATACTTTCCAAGGTCTCTGTGAGGTACCAAAACAAAAAGGAAATAAGGATTAATTTCTCTGAATTTTAAATATATAAAGACTCAGTATCAAACTTTTAGACTATAGGTATCAAAACCAAAATAATGAAAAACAATATGATCAAAATAAATAAAACATGCTTTATCAAATTTTCCAAAACAACAAGACATCTCAAAAAGCTACAAGACAAGTTGGAGTCTAATTCAACAGATAACTGACATCATAAAATGTAAAACCCTTTACTTTATTGGACTACGTTAAGAAAGACTAAAAGAACTTTTAACACAAAGTGGACTACCATATGCACCTCATGAGAATAGAGAGCTTATTCTCCAAATTGCTGCACCCATCAAGCAAGGAAAAGGAACACTTTTTCTTAATTGTACCTTTTAGAGAAACTTTGACTAGATCCATGGTTCATGGCAGAAGGAATAAATAGTTTGTTGAATCTAGCATTGTCAATTTGAGAAACAGTTGGCCTTACCTCATCAGAACCAATGGATGGTGCAGCAGCAGATAATCTGGTTACTTCAGAAGATGAGTTTCCATAGACATTATTAACTCCTGGACTGAAAATATTCTTGTTAATCTGAAGTTGAAGGTTTTGCTGATGTTTGTTATTGTTCACTGGAGCCATCATGTTCCAACTAGCCATAGGGTTGTTTTTCTGAATTCTTGTATTGTAGATTGACCTTATATCCTGAACCATATTCATACCATCTCTTGTAGGTTCTAGAATATGATCATTTTGAAGATTTGACAACTTAGGCATTTGGAAAGTGTTGTTTCCATTTGTGTGACTTAGATAGTGATTGCTCCTTGAAGTCATGTCATGGAAATCAAGTTGGTAGTTATTGTAAGGCTTTGAAAGATTATGACAGGTATAAATGTCAGCATCACCTAGTTGCCTTGATCTCTTCTTAGAATTTGGTCTAAGAACCATGTTGTTTGTTGGAATACTTGCTTCCATCTGAACCATATTGGCATTCTGGAATTCCTTGTGCTCTTCCAAATTATGAAAATTTGCACCATCATTAATAGTAAATTCTACATCAAAATCATCAAACTCATCAGCAAGCCCAACATTGCTTTCATGCAAAAAATATGGGAACCTTTCAGGATACATCTTCCTAACCAAGGATTCTTCTTCATTTATAATAGCCTTCCAAGTAGCAATCTCCTTACCAGTCATCTTATCTTGTAGGCACTTTGATTGGCCCACGACTCGACGAATCTTATCGAAATCCGGGGATATGTGCTTAATCACACCAGTGAGGACAACAATCTTCCAAGCCTTCTTCAAATCATGAGGCTTCTTATAAGGAGGAGGACCTGGATCCTGAGCAAAACCCAATTGAGGCAACCATGCTTCATTCCCTTTAGGCCACCATGGTGGTGCAATACCATTATCCAAAGGGAACTTCCTTTGTGGAGGGTCACAATTAAACATTAGGGCTGACAAAAGTGACCCAAGGGTAGTGTCCTGAAGTTCATTCAAACTATGATGATCACATGCATCAGTATTACTATCTCCATTTATTGCAACATTTGTTCCATTTTCTGCTTCATACTTGGCTATTGCAGCTGGACCATTGCGATCAAACTTGACATTTTCCTTCCACCATTGTCGAAGATTCTCTGAAGCTCCAACTATTGGCTTCCCATTCTCACAAACTATGCCATACACAAAACCTTGAGCATTACAAAATTCCACCATCTTCAGCATATGCTTCAATATACTATTTTGTGCAATGGACATAATCTCCCTTTTGCTATGTTCTGATAATATGGCTTCATCAGTATCTATGCTCTCTCCTTTGAGCTGCTTCAATAGATTTTGATCAATCCTTATTCTCTCTTCAAGTTCCTCCACAGTTATTTTTCCATTGCCATTTCTTTCTGGTCTTGAGAAACTAAAGTTGTTGAAAAAATGTTCCATTGCTTCTTAGATCATATATCAGTATCCCCTTTCTTATATATTTTTCAGTACCTCCTGCAATAAGCATAAATCAGCTCTTATTAGTGTCACATTCCTAGAATAATCAACAATATTAAAAATCCACCACCAATGAATTATATGGCATAACATTCATTTCAAAGTTTATGACATTTTAGAAAAATGAATATTTTTTATTTTAGTTATCATTGCATCATTCAATATTAAAATTTAATAATTATTGACTTTTGAATATAACTAATATAAATGATTAATAGATGACGTATTAACTGTATATAAATATATTAATAATGTATAGATATTATATTCAATTTTATTCTTTTTTTATTATCTTGCTAATACCTTTGTTCCATAATTGAAAATAGTGCGTATCAATGGAGTAATATTTTTTTGATGTTTTAATAAAGAGTAACTTAGTAAAATATAATTACATATTTCTAAATTGAAACTATTGCTAATACCTTCGTTCCATAATTGATGTATGGGCTAGAAGAATTAGTGATCACTAGGTCAACGATTTTACAGCAATACATTAATGATATGAAATGATCTTAGACTAGTGAAAGAAACGTAAAATTGCAATAGGAAAAGATTTTATGTACGTCAAACAAGGATTTTACAATACATTATTGAAATAGGTGTACATATAAATAAACCTATGATATAAAATAAGATGTTTCAAATTTATTGTTAACATAATTCATAGCAATATCCATCATAGAATGAATAAAAATATCGGACATGGATCAAATAATACATTTATTTGAAAGGAAAATACTACATTGTTTGGATGAATTTGAAAAGTAAACTATTTATCTGAAGAGAAACAATGGACAAAAGAAAGTTCAACATAAAAGTCACATAAGGAAAATTAGTTGTCAACATATATGGGTCGTTATTTGTAACAACATACTAATTAAACTTTCGCTAGTGTAGGCACTCTTTCCTTAACACAACAACAAAATTTCAAAGCTAGAATAACAAATTCATACATGCATATATGTTGCTAAAAGTTCTATTTGCTTTATTCCATTGTCAATTTTCTTTGCATAAGAAATATATTGTCATAAACTTTAGAGAAAACATTCTATATATTGATATTTTTTTGGCTGATTTTTTTATGCCGTTAATATATCTCATTGATGTGTTAATATCAATCGTGCAAAAATAATGGTCAAATAAGTTTTTACATATTAATAATGAATAATATATTGATTAGGTAAAGAATTTAAAATATATGTATAGACAGTGTAAAGTTTTTTACACTGTCAGCACATCATCCACCATTGATTTGTATTACTTTTGTTTGAAAATCAATGATGACTAATAAATCAATGGTGGATAATTTGCTGATAGTGTAAAACCACTTACACTGATAGTGTATACATATTAATTTCTTATATAAAATATAAAATGCATATATTAAATCCTAAAGTTTATATCAAATCAATTAATTTCCCTATTATACCGAACAATATAATAATCAAATGAGCTTTTACACAACAAATTAATGTTAGTAATGAAATATCTAAATAAATATATGATAAATTTATATTGTATGGTAATTCTTATCAACAGGAAACTTCATTTGAATTGACTAGAATTAAATAAGGCTGAGAATAACAAACAAAAAAGTTAGCAAATTATTTTGGGTAATAGAAAAAAGAAGGGTAAATGTATAAACAAAAATGAAAGGGTGCAACAACTCAAAGCATAAAATGAGTTTTTTCAACTATGCTAAATGATTTATATTCACCCATGAATATGATCATCCCATGTCTAGACATATTGTGAGGATGTTAGTTATAGTTTTTTGAGCTACAAATTCATTTATCTAAGTTTTACTATTAAGCAATTCCAATATTTTATTTTCAATAATACAACTAATCCGTGTAGATTATTTTGTACATAGTTGATCTCAAATAGGATTTGATAAATTTTCAATTTGAAAAACTTCTTCCACTGATAGCCGCATTCACATATAGTAATGTCATGAATATTAACTAGGCAGTACGAAACTGAATAAATTATATATAGTAATAATTTAGAGACAAGACTGGGAGCTAAAATCTAAGAGACATATGAAATTTAAAGACACACTATTATCACTTAAATTAATAGTATTGAAACTTATAAATCGGTTGAAGGCTTTAAATGCGGATACATTCTTACAGCGTATATGGGAAATCAAATAGATAAAAATAAACTATACTCCCCTTTTATGAATGACAAACCAAAGATCCAGCGCAAAATATAAAAAAGGAAGAACATATAAATATGAGGTATAACTCATGAAAATTCAAAGTCGATTTTTAATAGAACTCTACATAATCAAATAAGAGACACAAAGCTTTATAAGATGAAATGTACATATATGCAATGAAAAACTATACCAAAAGTTATGTCGCTTAAGAAGGAAGGTGATGGAGAGGAGAAAGTTGTGAGAAAAGAGTACTGGCACACAGAAAAGAGGAGCAAAGTAAGCAATGAAATATAAATATCTATATATATATATATAACACGTTAAATAAAGGGAGGGACAATGACACTAGTAACGACAAAAAAAGGGCTAGGTCAATACAATTCTTGCCTTTAATAAGTTATACCTATTTTCACCATCTTTGGTCAATTTACATGAAATAAACCATTTTTAAGGTGTATTATGGTTTTGAAGACTATTTAAAGAGGCATATTGTTGGAATAAAGCCTTCAACTATATTAACACATGTTCACATTTAATTGAGAAAAATTGCCCACCCCTTTAAATATGACTATAAAAGAAATTAACTAGTATACACAAATATTAAAATACATATAACTAAATAGTTTGACTTTAAAATATAAAAAAGCTTTTCACAATTGCTTGAGCTTCCCACATTTAACTAAGCACCTTAGTTATGAATCAATAAGGTATTGATTTAGTGGTGTAACACCTCGTTAGATTCTCAAAAGAGTAAAATGTTAAATGTTCGATTCTTAAAGTGACATTTGTTGAGAGAAATAGTCACATACTCCGAAAGACATTAATTCATTATTCATATGGTGAGTAGATACTCTTGGTAGTACAAAAAAAACAACATAATTAATATAAAAAGTGTACTATGTCCACCACTTTAATAAGAAAATGGTGAACTTCTCATATTGATATGACTTTATAATTATATCATGCATCCAATCATATCAATTAAAATGTTATTTTGGAGAATCAAATACACAACTATTACTTTTATTTATATTTCTAAAATATGTTATATCACTGAGTCATATATTTTATTTTAATATATAGTTTAAATAAAAGTATTTATCACATTTTTTATTAGTTTTTGACATTAATATTAATATAGTATATATGTATATATAATTTAACTGACAAGCAGTTTAATTAGTGAACCATGACTATATCATAATATCACAATCCTAATTAGTTTGATTTCTAGCACAATATTAATAATGGGAGCATATATTATGTCCCATGATTTGTATCATTTCATGTGTCATGAGTAATGATTAGTTGAAATAAATATATTTAAATTAAAATTTTAATTATTAACTATTTTCTTATCAATCATAGAGTACCATATAATATAGGATAGAAGATATGCTCCCATTAATAACCCTCATAAGTCCACTTTAAAAAAACTTGATTTCACCTCTTTATTATACACAAGTAGGCATGATAGATTTTAAAAAGACCTAGCTAAGTAGATATAGGCCTCCAATAGCTTTTTTTGATAAAGATGCAACCTGAAAAATTATGTGAACAGGTCATTGTTTTCTTCCTAAACTACAGTTTAATATTATATCTAACATAATACACTGGCCCTAGACTAATAGACAATTTTTCCGTATATTCTACTTAATTAAATCAATAGTCATATTTAATAGTATTATTTTATTTCAAGCAAGTATTTTTCCAATCAAACATTTCTAATAATATTTTAAATAACCAAATATGAGAACCAGCCATATTTGTAGGCACGTCACATTTTCAGACATCCGTTATATTATTGTGGACTAGATATGTTTCTTTCTCTTTTTAATTACCTCTTATTTTCAGTCAATAATATTTTTTATAAATCAATCATATTTCTAGAAATATTATATTACAATTAAATATTGAACAAATAGGAGAATCTAACTTATTTAAAAAATGCATTTATTATGTCAAACGTCACCTAATTAAAAATGTGGAAATCCAACAATTTTACTTCATTCATATTTTTAGATTCATGAAAATGTTACTTTCTGGGATATATTGTTTTCATATTGTCTATGAAACATGGACATCTTACATTCACATTCTTAAATTAGATTCTCAAGAATGTTAAAACATTCTTTAAACCACACATTAGATATGAATGTTGGCTTTAAAATTGATGAACAAGGATTACATGTCTCAGTTCTCTATCCCCACATATTAAAAATTAACACATAAGTAAATAAAAGTTTTTTAAATACAAAATGATACATTTTTATATTACTTGTTCGCAGTTGATTGGACCGTAACAGAATTTGGGTACAAGGTGTGGGACATACTATCTCCATGATATGACTTTTGAAGCACCACCTGTGTGCTAATGTTTCCTAGTATCCAACAAAATACATGCTACATTTTTCCATAAAATTAACAAAATATGTTCTTATTTATTTGTATGTTTAGAAAAGTAACACAATATTAATGTTTATTTTTACGACTCTACTTAATTAATAAAAGAGATTATGAGTGAAAATAAATGACTATAATTTTGTAGAGATAAATGACAAAATAGTAAATATTATATAAACTTCATATAATTAGATATATAAATTGCATTTCTTTTGTGTACTACAACCTTATAAAATATTTAAATAGTAACAAATGCAGTACTTAATACCATCATCACAATCATATTAAAGTGTGGATCCTTCCTAAGTTATACTCTAAAAAATCCCTCGGAAACTCAACCGAAGGGCATCCTCTAACAAGGTTTTTCAAAATGCCCAAAGATTCATCCATTAAACTAAATAGATTTTCTAAAAAATATTTGTCTAAACCTTTTCCTTAAATAGATATGTACATAGTGAATTTTTTTAAAAGTTATACGAAAATATAATGGTGCATGAGCACTAACAATTTCCCGAAATGTATCTTATATGCTAAACGAATGATACTATGATGGTGCTGTATGTATCCAAAAATATCAGTGGCGCCGCAGATTCTACTGATATAAGACGCGGTCCAGTTGTTGTGATTTTGTAGAATTTTTTTTGGATATTTAATTTAATTATAGAAATATGTATATCAAATAATTTAATTATATAATATTTTAGTAATAAATTTTAAATGAAAAATATTTCATACAAATGTGAGAACTTGATATTATTTTTTTAGATTCAATTATATTGGAGTCTTGAATCTAACATATTTTTTTGTGTTATTCTTCTTAAGGAACGATACATAGTCTCATATTTTTTATTAGAAGTCACTCTTATTCCATTTATTATATAATAATATAAAACAATAATCATTACTATCAACATGTTATTGCAGACCAAGTTTATGTATAAAATAATAATAATTGATACAAATTTTAAAAAGAATAAAGATAATAACTTAATTCTAACATAAAGATAAATTAAAAGATAAAATGTAAAAAATAATGGGTTAGTATGTTAAAGAACATGATATTCTATACAAAAGAAATGAATGATCTCTTTATTTAGCCTTTTAATTGATTGATTACAAGGAGGAAGAAGATAGATCTATATATAGTAAGCTAAGTTGGTTGAAGTACCCAACTAAACTAATTGAAACATAACAAGTTTACTAAAAGGAGAAAAGAAAAAAAATGGTCCTCAAAACAAATGGCAAGCCCATTAACAGAAGGGGACAAAAAACAAAGAAGAGATTTTTATGTTTTGCTTCTTCCTTCTTCTTTTATTCTTTCTTCTTCTTCTTCTTCTTCTTTTGTTAAGGTATGAGATTCATTTTCCAACTCTAACATTCACTCACAAGCTGGAATGTGGATGTCTAACATTCCTAGCTTGGAATGCAATTTCTTGAAGATGCAGGGAGACAAAGACTTGGTGAATATATCTGTAGTTAGAGACAGAGTTGGGATTGAGAGTAAATGAATGATCTCATATTGAATCTTCTCCCTTACTGAGTGACAGTCCACTTTGATATGCTTAGTTCTTTCATAGAAGATGGGATTTGCAGCTATATGGATGGCAGACTGGTTGTCACAGAACAATGCTATAGCCTCTGGATGTGTTATTTTCAAGTCCTTCATGAGGTATGCTAACCATTGTGCTTCACAAGCAGCTAGGGCTATGGCCTTATATTCTGCTTCAGTAGAAGACCTGACCAATCTAGAGTTGAGACATCCTACCCAATCTGAATCAGTATATCCCTTTATCTTGAAATCAGATTCTGCAGGGAAGAAAATTCCAGCACTGATTGAGCCCTTAAGATACCTTAGTATCCTTTTAGCTTCCTCAAAGTGAAGATTAGTAGGCTTAGAAACAAATTGGCTAAAATGCCCAATTGTAAAGCTTAGATCAGTCCTAGTATGTGTTAAGTAAAGAAGTTTACCCACGAGTCTTTTCTAAATGGTAGGATCACTCAAAAGCTCTCCATTTTCAGAACTGGTCAATCTTTTAGCATACTCCATTGGAGTAGAGCATGGTTTTGATCCCAACATTTCAGTGTCCTCTAGGAGATCAAGGGTGTATTACCTTTGATATAAGGAAATTCCTTTATTGGACCTAGCTACTTCCATACCTAAAAAGAATTTTAATTGACCAAGATCCTTTATACTAAATTCAACATCAAGAAGCTTCTTGATATTGTTAATTTTTGTGATATTGTTTCTTGCCAACACAAAATCATCAACATATACTAGATAGATGTAAAACTAAGATCAATAGTCTTAATGAATAAAGAATGATCATCAAAGGATTTTTGTTAACCTGGTTGAAGAAGAAAAACTGTTAATTTGGCATGCCACTGTCTACTGGTTTTCTTAAGTCCGTAAAGAGACTTTTCGAGCTTGCAAACCAGATTAGGATTGTCAACATGTAGCCCTTGAGGAATTTTCATGTATACTTTCTCCTTTAGGTCACCATGGAGGAAGGCTGTATTGACATCTAATTGATGAAGATGCCATTTGTTTGCTGAAGCCAAATCAAGAATGACTCTAATAATAGTCATTTTGACCACATGACTGAAAGTTTCCATATAGTCTATCCCTTCAGTTTGAGTAAAGCCCTTGGCAACAAGTCTTGCCTTGTGCCTTTCAATAGAGTCATCAGATCTATATTTTATTTTGAAAACTCATTTGCACCCTATGGCTTTCTTGGTGCTAGATAAAGTAGTCAATATCCAAGTATTTTTTTCATTAAGAGCCTTTAATTCATAATGTATAGCATTTCTCTAACAGGCATGTTTAACAGCATCATTGTAAGTATTATGCTCTATATGAGAAGATATACTAAGAGAAAAGTGCTTGTGTGCTAAAGACAATTGATCATATGATATGCCTTTTGATAAGGGATATTTTACCTTTGAAGACTTTGATGAGGATGAATGAGAAGTGGAAGTGTATAAACTGCAATGGTAGTCTTGTAATGGTAGTCTTGTAGGTAATGGGGTTTGTGTCTGTTCCTAAGGGATTTTCTAGTATTGTGATCATCACTTTGATGGGTATTGTGTTCAGTGGTTGAGATGATAGGCTAAGTATCATTATTATCATTATTTGTTCTGTGTTCATCAATCACATTAGAATGATTATGTTCAGGTGCATCTTGTATGGTGCATCCTTCACTAATGTCCTCAAGCCATCTTAAATAAGTGTTATAGTTGATAGGTATGGTCAGGTTGGTGTTTTGATCAGTATTGGTAGTCTATGCAAAGGGAAATATATGCTTATAAAGGAAACATTTCTATAGACAAAAAATTTATGAGTTCTAGTGTCCAAAATCACATGCCCTTTTACCCCTCCTTTTAATCTTAAGTAAACTCCCTTTCTTGATCTAGGATCAAGCTTCTCTCTATGGGAAGTTATGGTAGTGGCATAACATAGGCATCCAAAGGTCTTCAAGTTAGAAATATTAGGTAACTTTCCATATAACACATTAAACGGGTTGTTATTGGATAGGTAACTACTTGGTTGCCTATTAATCAAGTAAATAGTATGAGCCATGACATAGTTCCAGAAACAGTGAGGAACTTTTGATTGAAAAACTAAAGATATAGCAACACTAAGTATGTGTTGATGCTTTCTCTCAGCTATCTCATTCTGTTGGGGTGTCTCAACACAACTAGTTTGGTTCTCAATCCATTTCTTAGCATAGGAGTCACATGAGGAAAATTCATTTCCATTGTCACTTCTAATGCATTTGGTTGTTATCCCAAATTATGTTTGTATAAGAGAAATGAAATTTCTCATAAGTTCAGGCACCTCAGACTTTAGTTTTAAGAAGTAAAGCCATATGAATCTAGATTTATCATGAACTATTGTTAAGAAATATCTATGACCAAAGGTACTTGGAGTGGCAAGGGCCCCCCATATGTCCATATGATGAAAGCGCAAAGTGTCAAGGGTAACACTAGCAATTCTTTAACTAAGTTTTGATGAAGACAATGTTCTATTAAAGCTTGAAGATGGCTCAACAATCAACATGCCTTATGCTCATTTGGTCATATCTAGACTAGGATATAATTTGAGTCAATATTCTAAATAGTCTAGTATGTGTGTCGTAATATGTGGGTATAGGTTAGGTGAATCTAGGTGCTAGTTTCTCAAGCCATCTTAATTGTCATATCATATCCATGAGATATATCATCTAGTTAATTGTATGTTCATGCATTATTCATACATGTTATATGTGCATATTATGCATAATATAATTTCTAGAACATGTATATAATTTGTGTATAACGTATGAGAGGTTTACCTTTTGAAACATGTACTTTAATGTGCCAGTTAATCGATTAACGTGGTGACTTAATCGATTAACTCAACTTCTTTTATGTTAAATAAGTGCTTTCTGTTACAACTGTTTTCTGTGTCATTCTGTTGCATGGTTAATCGATTAACGAGTAGTCTTAATCGATTAACTAGTCTGTTATTTGTTATAACTAATTTCTTGTTTAACCGTTTAACTGTTTGCAACGAATCTAACTGTCAAAACTACTTGCTATAAACAAGTGGCAACGTTCAGAAAACCACAGCATTGCATTCTATTGTATAGGGCTGATTAGAAAAGCATTTTGTATATTGTTTACTGTTTTTGCAAGAGAGATTGCATGTTGAGAATATAGTTATTATGCTAATCTGATTTCTGGTTTTTGCATAATGTTTTACATACTTTTATGCTCATTCTTATCTTGCTCACATGTTCATGTATTAGGTAGATTTTTAGAGAGATTATATGATTTATGTTTTGATTAACTCACATGATTCTTGGTGGCTTGAGTGATTAGTGAGTGGGTTAGTCTTTAAGTCTTATCTTGTTATATTCCAAACATTATTGTGCTTAGTATACCTTATTGTTTAACCTGTTTTTGTGTATTTATGGATTAGTCTCTTGGTGTCAGATCACCACAGAGATTGAGGTTCTTCACCAAGGCTATGAGGTCTTGATTTGAGGACAAGAATCTTGGCTGAGGTTGTTTCGTGAGAAAGGTTTTCTCAGGCGAAGGGTAGAGTCAAACCATGGATTCAGGGGTCCTAGATTTCAAGAAAGAAGCATCCTATGTGGTTGTAATTGAATTGGTGTGTGTATTCATAGTTTAACTCAATATTGTGAAGAAGAAAATCTCCCTAGATCAGAAGGGGAGGCCTGGATGTAGTTTGCAATGAACCGCAAACGAACTAGGATAAAAATCCACTTGTGCACTCTTTTTCTCTCTTAATCTTCTTTAAAGTTTCTTGTTGTTATAAATTGAATCTGCAACTAATATTCTGGATATTTTTTTACTTCCATATGCTTATTATTTGTGCGTAAAAATATTTGTATTATCTCTGTTCAACTGTGTTTAAATAACTGCACAATATGCTTGTCTGATCATTCTATTCTGTGCATGAGTTAATTGATTAAGGCGTGTTGTTAATCGACTAACTGGGCTGTTTCAAACAGTTGGGTTTTGGTTCAAGAAGCGGTGATCAATAACCGCTACACCTATTCAACCCCCCTTCTAGGTGTTCCTAGGCCACTGATACCTAACATGTGAAGCAAATAAAAAATGCAGGCGGACTTAGAAATTCTAATGTCATAAGTTAAATTTTTTTGTTTGGCCAAGTGACAAATGTGACAAGGATTAATAGTCTTAGTGCATCTAATGTAAGGAAACTCCTTTTGCATTGTCAACATCTTATTATGAGATATATTTCCTAGTCTACTATGCCAAATATTTGTGTCATAGGTATTGAAACTATTAGCAACATTACTGTAGTTTTTCTTATGAATGATGGGCAAAGTCTTCACATAGTTCTTCATTGCGTATAGTCCACTTCTCTATTCAGCTACACTAATCATCTTCAATGATGGGAGATCCTGAATATGACAAATGTTTTTAGAGAAAGGTAGTTGGCATTGGATATTTTCAATTAATTTGGAAATGGAAATCAGATTATAAGTAAAACATGGTATATATAACACATCTATCAAGTATAGTTGAAGAGAGAAAACAACACCTTCATGAGATATTGGTAGAAAGTTGACTGCCATTTGGAAATGTAACAAAAATGGTATTGAATTGCTTGAAAGTTTGAAATTATGAGAGTGTATGGCATATATGGTCAGTGGTCTCTGTGTCAAGAAACCAATCAAAGACTTTGGTATAAGAACTCAATATATGTTTCATACATTTCTCATTTGAATTTTTATTGGCAGTGTGTGTAGCAAATTGATTAGTGCTATGAGTGGTATTAGGTTGTAAGATTGACAACAGAGTTTGTTGTTGTTGTTGGGGAGTAATGCTAACTCCTGATGTCCCTCCATTACTCTTGTTTCTTATAGAATGATCTTTCACTTCATCGTGGTAGCAAGAGTCACAGGACTGAACATCACTTGCTCCAATGTTGTTGACAGTGTAGTTCTTGAAATTTCTAGGTGAGAATCCATGCTTTTTGAAACATTGATCAACAATATGTCCAGTCTTATGGCAGAAGGTGCAGACTTTGGAGCCTCTGCCAATTAAAGATCTTCCCAAGTTTCTTCCTCCTTGGTATCCTCTTCCTCTACTTCTTCCTCTATTGTTTCTTGTATTTCTTTCAAAATTATTGATATCAGATTTACTGCCCATTGTGTTCATCAGGGCTCTTGGTTCACCAAATTGAGAATTAACATGTCTTTTTTGTTGGACTAACAGATAAAAGGCCTTGTTAATTGAAGGGAGTGGATCCATTAACATGATATGTGACCTCACTCCTTCATATTGTTCATTAAGACCATTAAGGAAATAAATGACATAGTCATTTTATTTATAGCCTTTTCTAGTAGGAATCAGGATACATTTACATCTATGTGTGCAAGAACATCCCGAAATTGTTAGGTATCAGTGGCCTAAACACACCTAGAAGGGGGGTTGAATAGGTGTAGCGGTTATCAATTACCGCTTCTCGCACCAAAACCCAGTTCTGGAAAACAGCCCAGTTAATCGATTAACCAATGGGTTTAATCGATTAACACACAACAGAAACAGAATGATCAGAGCAACTAATTGCACAGTTATTTAACAACAGATAAGCAGAGATACAAAAGATATCTTTATGCAATATTAACAAGGATATAGCAAGGTGTAAGCATGCAAAATATCAGCTTCAAACTCGAATTAAAACAGTAAGAATTATAAAGGAGATTAAGAGAGAACAACTTGCACAAATGGATTTTTATCCTAGTTCGTTTGCAGTCCACTGTAAACTACATCCAGGCCTCCCCTTCTGATCTTGGGAGATTTTCTTCTTCACAATATTTAGCAATTAGTATAATCATATACACCAATTCAATCTACAAGACTCAAGATGTTTCTTTCTTGAATTCCTATAACATCTAATCCTTGGATTGACTATCCCTATTGGCTGAGAAAACCTTTCTCGCGATCCATCCCCAGCCAAGATCCTCGTTCTCAATTCAAGACCTCCTAGTCTTGGTGAAGAATCACTCTATCTCAATGGTGGTAAGACACCAAGAGACTAACCCAAAGTACAAAACAAAATACAAAAAACAGAGTTGTACCAAGCACAAAAATGCTCAAATTATAACTATGACAAAACTCTAAGATTAACTCACTCTTAAGTCACACAAGCCATCATGCATATATGAGTTAATACAAAACAGTAAACACAAAATATTTCTCTTAAAATCTCTAGCAAGAATGCATTAACATGCAAGAAAGGATGAATGAGATTAAGCATATAAAAACAACATGCAATACACCATGAACAACTTCAACAAAGCATGTTAATCTCTCTTCCTCACACATGCATTTCTTTATGCCAATTACAAAGTAAATCACGAAAATATGCTCTCTAATCAAATCTAAACAATAGTATGCAATACTATATGTTTATGCAATTTGCCTAAGCTTATACAAAACAGATTTGACCCTTCAAATCGTTGCATTCAGTTAAACAGTTAAAACAGAAAACAATTATAACATAAAACAGACATGTTAATCGGTTAAGTTACCACGTTAATCGATTAAGCAGTATAACGTGATTAAACAGAAAACAGTTGTAACAGAAAAACAGATATAATAGAAAACAATTGAGTTAATCGATTAAGTCACTATGTTAATCGATTAACCAACATATTAAAAACGTGATTAAAAAGGCAAACTTACTCATATGTTATGCTTAACTCTAATACATGTTTTAGCAATTATATTATGCCTAAAATTATCCAATTCCTGCCATAAGCCTTTTATATGATTATGATTGGCTGCTATGCTAAGATTACCTTGTTTATAGGTGTAAATTTCATGAAGCAATTCTAAGATTTGGTAAGCGTGTCCTTGGTAATACCTCTCATGCAAATATGGCCATATCTTCATAGTTGTTTCCATCTAAAGAATGCTTTGAACAATCGAACCATCTATTGATTGGGTTAACCATGAAACCACCAATGTGTTTACTTTGTCCCATATACTGAAACTTGGATCTTCAATTGATGGCGTGAGGAGAGATCCATCAATAAACTGAAGCTTATTTTTTGTTTTGAGAGACATCCACATGGCACGAAACCAAGAATGATAATTGTTGCCATTAAGAGGTTTGGATACAAGGATTGCACCAGGACTTTCATTAGGAGACATATAGTAGGTGTTAGGTATCAGTAGCCTAGGAACACCTAGAAGGGGGGGTTGAATAGGTGTAGTGGTTATTAATCATCACTTCTTGCACCAAAACCCAATTTCTGGAAACAGCCCAGTTAATCGATTAACACCTAGTCTTAATCGATTAACTCATGCACAGAATAGAATGACTAGAGAGGCAGATTGCACAGTTATTTAAAAACAATTGAATAGAGATAATACAGATATTTATAAGCACAAACAATAAGCATATGGCAGTAAACAAATATCCAGAATATTAGCTACAGATTCAATTTATAACAGCAAGAAACTAAAAGAAGATTCAAAGAGAAAAAGAGTGCACAAGTGGATTTTTATCTGGGTTCGTTTCTGGTCCACTGCAAACTACATCCAGGCCTCCCCTTCTGATCTAGTGAGATTTTCTTCTTCACAATATTGAGTTAAACTATGAATACACACACCAATTCCATTACAAGCACATAGGATGCTTCTTTCTTGAAATCTAGGACCCCTAAATCCTTGGTTTGACTCTACCCTTCGCCTGAGAAAACCTTTCTCATGAAACAGCCTTAGCCAAGATTCTTGTCCTCAAATCAAGACCTCCTAGCCTTGGTGTAGAACCTCAATCTCTGTGGTGATATGACACCAAGAGATTAATCCATAAATACACAAAAACAGATTAAACAGTAAGGTTTACTAAGTACAATAATGCTTGGAATATAACAAGAAAAGATCTAAAGACTAATCCACTCACTAATCACTCAAGCCATCAAGAATCATGTGAGCTAATCAAACAGAAACCAAATAATCTCTCTATTAATCTATATAATGCATGAACATGTGAGAAAGATAAGAATGAGCATATGAAATATGTAAAAACGGTATGCAAGAATTCAGAACTTAATTCAGCATAAAAACTCACTTCTCACACATGCAGCTCCCTTGCAAAAACAGTAAGCAAAATGTAAAATGCTCTCTAAAATCAGCCCTATACAATATAATGCAATTCTATGATTTTCTGAATGTTGCCTCTTATTTATAGCAAGTAGTTTTGGCAGTTGGATTTGTTGCAAACAGTTAAACGGTTAAAACAGAAATCAGTTATAACAAATAACAGACCTTCTATGGTGATACGACACCAAAAGATTAATCCAGAAATACACAAAAACAAAGTAAAAACAGTAAGGTATACTAAGCACAATAATGCTTGAAATATTACAAGAAAAGATCTAAAAACTAACCCACTCACTAACCACTCAAGCCATCAAGAATCATGTGAGTTAATCAAAAACATAAATCAAATAATCTCTTTATCAATCTATATAATGCATGAAAATGTGAGCAAGATAAGGATGAGCATATGAAAATGTAAAACAGTATGCAAAAATCAGAAATCAATTCAGCATAACAATTCTCTTTTCACACATGCAACTCTCTTGCAAAACAGTAAAACAAAATGAAAAATGCTCTCTAAAATCAGCCCTATACAATAGAATGCAATGCTACGGTTTTCTGGAAGTTGCCTCTATTTATAGCAAGTAGTTTTGAAAGTTGGATTCGTTGCAAATAATTAAACGGTGAAAACAGAAATTAGTTATAACAAATAAAAGACATGTTAATCGATTAAGGCTACCCGTTAATGGATTAACCATGCAACAGAATGACACAGAAAACAGTTGTAATAGAAAGCACTAATTTAACAGAAAAGCAGTTGAGTTAATCGATTAAGTCACCACGTTAATCGATTAACTGTCACATTAAAGTACATGTTTCAAAAGGTAAACTTCTCTTATGTTATGCACAACATATATACATGTTCTAGCAATTATATTATGCCTAATATGCACATATAACATGTATGATTAATGCATGAACATACAATTAACTAGATGATATGTCTCATAGATATGATATGACAATTAAGATGGCTTGAGAGACTAGCACCTAGATTCACCTAACCTATACTCACTTACTACGGCACACATCCGAGACTACTTAGAATATTGACTCTAATTATTATCCTTGTCTATATATGACCAAATGAGCATAAGACATGTTGATTGTTGAGCCTTCTTCAAGCTTTAATAGAATCTTGTCTTCATCAAAACATAGGCAAAGAATTGCTAGTGTTATCCTTGATACTTTGCACTTTCAGTAGGGGAGGAACGGATCTTGCATTAGATTTAATGCGGTTATGGCTCTATTCTCCATTTTAGAGGAAGCAGAGAAAACAATGAAGAAATGGGAAAGATTCTGAAATGATGGGGATCCTTAAAGAGGGTGTGTTGACTAGAATGAGATTTGGCAGCAGAATGATGAGATATCAGGGCTTATGCAAGCTCTGATACCATGTTAAAGAACATAGTATCCCATACAAAAGAAATGAATGATTTCTAGAAATTTTATTTAGCCTTTTAATTGATTGATTATAAGGAGAAAGAAGATAGATCTATATATAATAAGTTAAGTTGGTTGAAGTACCCAACTAAACTAACTGAAACATAACAGATATACTAAAAGGAGAAAATAAAAAATAAAGGGCCTAAAAACAAATGGCAAGCCCATTAACAGAAGGGAATGAAAAACACATAAGAGATTTTTATGTTTTGCTTCTTCCTTCTTCTTCTTATTTTATTATTTCTTATTCTTCTTCCTTTATTCCTTCTTCTTCTTTTGTTAAGGTCTGAGATTCATTTTCCAACTCTAACACAGTAAGCCAAAGTCATGTTGTATTTTTATATTGTTGCATTACTTCAAGCATTTGAAAAAACACAAACCAACCCGAAATACATACTTCGATGTGAGGAACTTAGAGAATCCATACCATCCTTTTATCGGTAAAGAATAACTTATAGTAATGGAGAGACAAGTTATTTATTTTGTTTGTATAATAAAGGGAAAACACAAAATAACTACCCATCATGGTGTAATTTGTGTTTTCCTATTTTGCCCTAAATATCTTTTTATTTCTACCAAAAAACCATATAATATTATTTTCTTATTTTATCATTATTATCTTCTTATTTTAAAAGTGTATTTAAAAAATTGAATATTAGACCAATTGATTAAACTCAACCGTAAATTTAGCGCAAAAAATTATATTTGAATTTATAAAATACAAACTATACATTACAAACGAATAGATATGATTATGGTTTAGAAATAGTCATTTTTTTAAAATCCAAATACAAAGCATTTCAACATTTTGAAATTTGAGTAGTATATAAAAATAAGTTAATATCATTTTTCATATGCAAATTCAATTTTCATAATTATAAATATCGTCCATATAATCTATAATCAAACATCAAATTCATCCAAAATTATTGAATTACCAAGTATATATGTTTAAGTCTATTAATTATTTATGTAGTATATCTTGCATTCGAATTAATACATATTATATTGAGATACATAATTTACGTTGAAATTGAAATTATATTGTCCTACTCTTACATAAATTAAGATACCCGTATATAATGAAAAATTGAATTTATCATAAATAATTGTCTCACTTTTATTGAAATTTAATTTATTGAAATAGTATTTTATTAAATTTATTGAAATTAACATACTCGTGTATTAATTAATTATCAACACTAAAACTTTAAACCTAATTCTGATATTCTAATTAGCACCCGAACCCAACCTCTTTATAAAGCATCATCATTTTCACAATAAATACCATAATATCTTTTTTTTTGTCTTTTTAAGTCCTATTTTTTCATCGTTTTAGTCAATATTGTGAAATTTGAGCGGTATTAGGTTTAACTAGTTTAAACGGTTAAACCGTCCAGGTGATTTCATATAGAATTTATCATTTTTATCTATAAATATATAGGTTATATATAAATACAAAAATTTATATAATTAATAATTATATTGAAATAATATTTCTCCATCTTTTTTTGGATCAAAGTAAAACAAAACATTAGAGTAATGTTCTATTTTTTACATTATAGTGAAGAGTTCGGTTCACTTCCTGGGTTATTCTAGTTTACTGTGTTTAACACGGTCGGGCCAAAATTTCTCCAGTTTAAAGCTGTCCAACTCCATTCGATTAAGACTACAAACTAGAGTTGTTTTCAAGTCCGGTCAATAGTCGAACCGATTGGACAGCCTAACCCGATCAGGTTATCACAATACTAGTTTTAGTGTTACTTTTTTTATTATTCTCATATTTACGTTTAATGAGAATCACAAATAATGTAAATTTATTTTATAATGTCAATAAATTATGTGTTAACCCATTTTTTTTTACTTTCTTAATAATTACTATATAAATCATATATAGAATGATATATAATTAGTTATTAGTGAGAAAATCTTATATTGATAGTGTATAAAAACTAAATTACATAAAAGATAAGTAATTTCTTGAGATATTCTTTATTCATATTTTATTTTTATTATTGTACCTATTTTATAAATTTACTTATTTTTAGTTTTAGTTAATAACTATTTTTAATTAAATTTTGTTTGAATAATTTAACATTTTGTAACTTCATTTATATAATTACTTTTAGTTTTTAGGCACTTACTTTTTTATCTATGATTTTCGACATTTGAAAAATATATGTAATATATGGAATATTTTGTAGTTTTTCTAACATTGAATTTCTTATAAGGGTGGCAATACGGGCTAGCCCGACCCAGCCTGCTTTTGGCCTTTCAGAATATGGGATTGCCCAGCCTAGCCCGTATTGTTAAAAGGGCTCAAAATATCAGCCCAACTCATATTTGGTAGTGCTGGCAGGCGGTGGGGTGACCTATTTTTCTTTTCTTTCAAAATACACATTACATCATTTAGAAAAATTAAATAATCATCACACCTCATAAATGTCTTTTAAAACAAAAAATCGGAAACAAAAACCACAATATCATAATAACATATTGTCTTACTTCAACACTTGTAAATTCTAAACAACAAACCAACATAGCCTTAAACTTTTAGACTCCTAATTCACGATAAAGCTTCTAACTCCTAAGTTTTAATCATTAGATGCATTATTGGAAGATGATGTCTCCACTTTTCTATTACTATTACCATCAATGTCTTTGAAATCTTATTCTTTTTCATCATCTACATTATGTACACGATTAAATTAATATATACGTATAAAAATAATTAACTAACAAATAAATGATAATTACGTTGAAAAATAATAAATGACCTTCACAAACAAAATCATTTAACTAATTTCAAGTACAAATCAAAGCTTCCACATTTTTGGATAAAAGTCGACTTCAATACTTGTTAAGAACATGTGAACCAATGCTAAATGCAGTTTCAGATGCAACAATTGTAATTGGAATGCAAAGCAAGTCACAGGCCATGATTGATAACTCTGGAAATCGACTTTGATTTTTTCCACCACTGTAGCACATCCAAATCAATATTATCTTTAAAATTTAAAGATATCTCTTCCAAATAAAGATCAAGTTATGACTTTCCCATTTTTGTGGCAAGTTGTGTCTTGTGCCTACCGAGTTCCTATTAAATATTTTACAAATAAAACATGTTAATAATAAATATATATAATTAAATTATTAAATATTTAAACCATTAATTCATAAAGGTATAAAATACTAATATATAAAATATAGCCTAAGTCTTGAAATTTAACCTTCTTCTGAGGAGCATTAGAAATCAGAGTCTGCATAGAAGTAGGAGCACTTGTGCTGCGGTATTGTTCAAATAGTATGTACAATTTTCTCTTAACTAACTGCAACTTTATTTCAAAAGTAGAATTATCAAATATTTAAAAAAATAATTCAATATCTCCAACTTCATCCCTGGGTCCAAAATTGCCCCCATATTGCAGGCACAACGTTATGATCATTCCAATATTTGTCAAACTTCTTAACCATCCTATTAGTCATGCTCATAAAAACTTCATCTTCATCTCTTAAAGTATCAAGGATTACACATTGAATCTTCCAAAGTTTCATAAAATACAAGTTGGAAGTAGGATAAGATGTGCCAGAAATCAAATGGTACAATAGAAAGGCAACAAAAACACAAGGATTTGAAAACCAATGCATGGAACCAACCAAGATAATGAACATAAAAGGAGTTTGCTCATATAGAAAAATTTCAAATTGAATGAATAATAAATTTACACATGCTTATAATACTAAAATTGTAGGAGAGTCTCTTTTAAAAAAATTGTATGACAGTAATGCAAATCAGTAAAAAGATTATTAATATATTATGTTGGTATAATTGAACATTGATAAATTGATTATATATCATGAATAATGTTTGTCATAGAACCAAGAAGTTACTTATTCAAAACTCAGTTATGGTTTGTCCCCAACTTAGTGGTCAAGCATAGCAATTCATTACAAGACCATGAACAGCTAAGCTAGTATTATTGGGTAAACATCAATCATTGCATTGCCTATATTATTGGGAAAATAGGAGATGCAAGTGGGCCACATTTTTTGCACTACTCCTACTCTATTTATTGAAAAGATAATGTTTGCAAGAGAAGAAATGATGTTTACAAACCTGGAGCAGTAGATGAAGAAAATGAAGAGACTTGGAGTGACTGAAAAAAGTTGAAACAAGAATGAAGAAAAACAAATGAGAGAGAACAAATGCTTTTGAGTTTTGAACCCTAATAAACAACTAAAAAGAAAGGCAAACAATCAGCTTTCAATAAGCCAGCAATGCACTATTTTTTTAATGTTGGCCCGCCAGGCTAGCCCGGCCCGACCCTTCGTGGTCTGTCTAAAAACCGGGCTTTTAAATCGGGTTAAATATGACTTTTTGGTCTAAAAACCTTAGTTCGGCCTGCTAAAAATACATATCCAAACGGATGGGCCCACCGGGCAAAGCCCATATTGTCATCCCTAATTTCATATATGTTACATAATCATGAAATAGATATGATTATGTTTCAGTTGTAATAGTCATTTGATTTTTAAATCCAAATATAAAGATTTTAATGTTTTAAAATATAAATAGCAATGATAATAAAAATAAAATAGTAACATTGTTCTAATGCAAATAAAATTTTCATAATTGCAGATCCATAATTGTGTAAGCATCAAATATATAATATATTGGAAACATAATTACATCAGTTTAATTCTTATCATAGAGTTAAAGCTAATTGTTAAGAGACATACCTAAATTAATTAATAATTAAAATAAAAACAATGATTTATAGAGTTAAAGATGATTCCTAAAAAACACTAAGAAATTTATTTTTATATTCATAATGCATAAAAACTAAACTCATAAATTAAACTACATAAAAGAGAAGTAATATCTCCAGATATTCTCTATTTATATTTTATTTTTAGTATTATCTTTAATTTATAATTTTACTTAATTTTTATTTTCTAGTAAGTAACTACTTTTAATTAAATTTTTTTTAATAAATTAAAATTTTGTATCTTCATTTTATATAATTATTTTTATTTTTTACACTCTTGTTTTTTATTTTTATCCATATTTTTCTACATTTGAAAAAATATGTGTAACACATAAAATATTTGTTAGTTTTTCTAACATTGAATTCTTTACATATTACATAACTATGAAATAGATATTATTATGTTTCAGTTCTTATAGTCTTTTGAATTTTAAATCCAACCATAATGATTTCAAAGCTTTGAAATTTGAATAATTTTGATAGTAAAAATAAATTAGTAGCATTTCTACATTGTAAATTTAATTTTGATATTTTGAGTCATCTTAACTTTGATTGTCATTAATTATTTTTATTATGACCTTGCTTTTTGTAACTGTTATAAGTTGAAGGATGCAATTTACGATTTGTAGTTTATATACTAATGTATGTGAGATACAAGTTTTAGTTGAGTTTATATAGAGATTGTGATAATTTTGATTGTACATGCTTAAATATTGACAAAAATCTACGTTTGTAATTTTGTTCATTTCCAACCCGGACTCATCCCTGTCTTGACCCGTCTTATTTTGGACTCGTCCCTAACGAATCTCATCCTAATTAGAGACGAGTTCGAGTTCAAAAATTGACCCGGTCAATATTTAAGAACGAGTGAGAGGCATGCTTAACATGTCACATGTTCACTCATATGTTATACTCTGAAGGTTTTAAAATATTATATGAACAATGAAAATATGAGCCTATAATTAGTGACTACCACAAACTGAGAGTGAGAAGAAAATAATAAAAATTACTGTGACTAATATAAGATTGACATACAAAGATAGTGAAAAAATTAAATTTAAATGATTAAGGACAAACATATAATAAAAATTAGCAAGTTACATGTGCATTTGCATGGGACAGGATTTTTTTGCTGCATGATTAAGAACACATATTACATGTATATTCACATGGTTAAGAACACATATGTTACTCGTACATTCGCATGATTAAAAACACAAATGTTATCTAAATATTCGAATTGCTTAGGATACATATGTTTCTCGTTCATTCAAATAGCTAAATCACATATGTTATCCATACATTCATAATGTTAAGAACACACGTGTTACTTGTATTATCAACACAAATGCAATTTTATAAAATGATTAAATGTTATTATTATTACATTATTAAATTTTATTATTAATATATGTTATTATTAAATAATATATTGGATAATGAACAATGAGTAGGAGTGTACTTTTATCTTGTGTAAGAAGTTGTACATTAAGAAAGTGTGGTGTTTTATGAGGGAAAACTTCCGCTCAGGTTGTGATACGTGTCATGGGATGACGTGATGAAAACTTTTTTTATTATATAATAGATAGACTCACAAGGTTAAAATACACATGTTACTCGTACATTCAAATCATTAAAAACAAACATGTGACTTATGCATTTTAATGGTTAAAAACAAATTTGTTATCCGTACATTCACATTGCTAAGAACACACATGTTATTCGTACATTCACATAGTTAAAATACATATGTTACCCATACATTCGTAATGTTAAGAACACATGTGTTATTCGTATTATCAATGCAAGTACAATTTTATAAAATGATTAAATGTTATTATTATATTATTAAATGTTATCATTGAGTAATATATTGGATAATGAATAATGGGTATGAGTGTATTTTTATCATATGTGAGAGGATGAACATTAACAAAGTGAGGTTTTCAGAGCCCCTTTATGGGTATGAGTGTAAAATTGTGATTATATAGTGTCAATAGGTATATCGTAGCATCATAGACTCTTTTAGGTGGGGAAAAAATTAAGGAGAAAGTGATATAGGGTAAATGGTTATGTGAAAGAAGTTTATTTTATTATATAGTTAATAAATTATTAAAATATACGTTATAAAAATGTGATTATTAGTGTGAGTACATAGTAGTATCATGAAATCTTTTAGGATGGAAAAAAATTAAGGAGGAAGTGACATGTGGCAAGTGGTGATATGAAATGAGTTTATTTTATTATATAATTAATTTATTATAATAGTTAATAGATTATTAAAATATACATTGTAAAATTATGATTATGTATTATGGGTAGGTACATAGTAGTACAATGGACCTTTTTAGGAGAGATAAAAATTAAGGATGAAGTGAGATATGACAAGTGATGATGTGAAATGTATTTATTTTATTGTATATTTAATAGATTTAATATATTATTAAAATATACATTGTAAAACTATGAATATGTAGTGTGTATAGGTACATAGTAGTATCATGCATGGAACCTTTTTGGATGGAAAAAATTAAGAGAAAGTGATATGTGGCAAGTGGTGATGTGAAATGAATTTATTTTATTATATAGTAAGTAGATTATATAGTAAAAGTGATTATGTAGTATGTGCATGTACCTAGTAGTACCATGAATTCTTTTTGGAGAGAAAAAATTAAGGAGAAAGTGAAATAAGGAGGAAATGACATGTGATAAGTAATGATGTGATTATGATTATGTAATATGGGTAGGTAAATTACATGTGATAAGTAATAGATTATTAAAATATACATTGTAAAAATATGATCATGTAATATGGGTAGGTAAATAGTACTATCATGCAACCTTTTAGGAGAGAGAAAATTCAGGATAAAATGACATGTGGCAATTGGTAATGTGAAAGAAGTTTATTTTAAAACAAAAAACATGGAATTGGACCTTTATCTATGATGGTTATACTATATATTTCATGTCCTTATTATCTATACTATTAATAAAGGCAAAACAAGTAATAACTACCTCATGATATAATTTTTACATTCCAAACTTACCATTTTATATTTTTAATAACTACTATAAACTTCCACATATTAATTTCATTTTTTATATTAATAATTTAATATCATTAATCTTCCACACATTCTCTTATTTCTATCTTCTATCTTTCTCCACCCAATAGGCACAAAATGAGAAATTAACATAAGTTTTATGTATATCATATCAACTATCACATATTATCTTCTTAAATCTTCACTCTTTATTGAGTTTATATACTGCACTCTTATATTTAAATTTTTTTTCTTAAATAATATAATATGAAGATGATACATACTACATCAAAAAATAAGAATGTGGGTGACCGACATGGAGTGTCGGTCGACACGCTAGTAATACTATAATAATATTAAATTCATTGTTGCATTTCTTAATAATTTCAAAACAACAAACATGTCAATGGACCTTTATCTGTGATGGCTACACAATATATTCTATTTTATTTTTTTAATAATATAATAATATTAAAATTAGTGTTGCATTTCTTAATAACTTCAAAATAAAAAAACATGTCAATGTACCTTTATCTGTGATGGTTGTACGTCACACTAAATCTATTTACTATGTAATAAAAAGCTCTTGATGATGTCATTGTTGGACACGCCTCAAATGCTCGTGCAATTTTTTCACTTCCAAAAAGATCCACACACTTACAATATATCGAGTTACACAATATTTGCTTCTCAAAAAAATATTCAGTTTTAAACTCTTTTCACATCATTACTTGTTACATGTCATTTCCTCCTTAATTTGTTTCTCTCCTAAAAGGTTTTATGATACTACTATGTACCTACCTACACTATATAATCATTTTTGTACAATCTATTTTATCATAATTAATAGTAAAAAGTGTAAAAAGTATATAGAGTATGTAATGTATTATGTTGTTGACAATAGTGAAAAAATAATCACACTAACACTCAAACATTTTAAGGTTTTAATTAACGTAATTATGAGATATTTGATGAATATTATTTCATATTCTTATTAATGATAATTTTCTAAAATATAGAAGAAAAATTATATTGTGTGTTAATAGTCTATTAATTTTCTTTTAAAGTTTTAATTGTGAGAGATGTAATGAATAATATTTTATATTTTTATTATTGATAAATAGCTAATAATATATCATCATTCAACTAACTATTCGACCAATTAATATTTTCATTATCAAATATTATGATCTCATTTTTGGTAACAAAATTTTAATATAATTCATTCACCCTCTCCTACGTACTTATTAATTTAAATTGAAAAAACTATATATTTTCAGTTCATCCAATATCTCTAAGAATCACTATACTTCTCATTCTATCAAAGCTTTGTAATACTTTTCCCACCAAATTTTAATATCACAGGTTAAATTCTTTGGATTAAAAATTTTCCTTGTTATAATTGAAAAAATCAAATTTAAAATTGAAATTTTTTTGTAACTTTTAAATATTTTTAATAAAAAACACCTATATAGTATCATGTTTATTTTCAAAAAATCACATCGTATCATATTTTGCTTTCTTATTTTCATTAGAAAAAACAAATTTCAAATTGTCATATATAATGTGGGAATGTACACATGAAGGATGTGAAACTATTTTGGAGGAAAAAATGAATGAAAATTTGACATGTGACAATGGATGATGTGAGAGGAAATTTTTTAATTATATAGATAATAAAAGTTAATAGATGATTTAAAATATACATTGTAAAATATGATTCTGTAGTGTGAGTAAGTACATAGTAGTATCATAGAGTCTTTTAGGAGAGGGGAAATTAAGGAGGAAGTGACATGTGACAAGCGATAATGTGGAATGAGTTTATTTTATTATATAGTTAATAGATAAATTATTAAAATATACATTTTAAAAATGTGATTATATAGTGTAGTAGTACCACAAAACCTTTTAGGAGTGAGAAAACTAAAGAGGAAGTGACATGTGGTAAGTGATGGTCTGAAATATATATATTTTAATATATAGTTAATAGATTATATAGTTAAAAAGATTATTAAAATATAAATTGTAAAAATGTGATTATGTAATGTGAAAAGGTATATAATAGTACATGAAGCCACCTTTTAGGAGGGGGACAATTAAGGAGGAAGTGACATGTGGCAAGTGATGATGTGAAAGGAGTTTATTTTATTTTATTTTATTAAACAATGGGTAGGAGTTGAGAGTGCAAAGCGTCAAGGATTGCATTAGCAATGTTTGCCAATGTTTTGATGAAGACAAGGAATTAGCTAAAGCTTGAAGATAGCTCAACAATCAACATATCGATGGCTCAAGTGGTGTCTATGCTATTATTCTTTATTATCTTTTTAGAAGTCTAAGATGATTGCCATAGATATTGAGTCTAGGTTAGGTAAACCTAGGTGTGAGTCTCACAAGACTTAATAAACTAATTAATCAACTAAAATGAGACATCATCTAGAAATATATGATAAGTTATGCATTAAAGATATTATATTTTGGAAATCATGTATTGCATGAGCATGTATCTATAGGGAGTTTACCATACATTAACAAGTAAATTTTTACACTGGTTAATCGATTAAGGTAACCCATTAATCGATTAATGTAAGTGTTTTTCTGCTGTTTCAACAGCATAACTGAAAAACCATTTTTGAGAGCCAAATTCTGTTTTGTATAAATACTGGCTTAGTTGCATAAACGGCTATGTAGAAAAAGAGAAAAAAACACAAATAAAAAGATATAGATCATCATTGTTAGAATCTATTAAGAAAGTGTTGAATTAGGAGAAAGTTTGGATCATGCTAAGGCTTTAGATTTCATATTCATCTTGCATGTTTCTTTCAAAAGCTTTCTTGCATTATTCTTGTGTTTCTTGAAAAGAAAAAGATAGTTCTTTAAAATATTGCATATTTTCAGAAACCTCATGCATGAACAATCATATTAGACTAGGACATCTTGTGAGTTCTTGCTTAGGTTTTAGGCTTTGGTTTTCATTGTAATATCCGAGTATTAAGTACTCATCATAACTCAAAGCATTGTTGTAAAATGATTGGGAAAATCCTAGATGCGGTTAGGTAAGGTGTTCTTCACACAAAGACTTGGAGGTCTTGGGATAAAGAGCGATACCTTGGCTGGGGCCGAATCGCATAAGAAAGGTTTTCTTGGGAGGCGGTTTTGGGAAAGGTCAAACCAAGGGTAACGTAGTTCTTTGGGTTCCAAGAAGGGAGCGTTCAAGTTTTGTAATTGGAAGCGTGTATGTAACGTACATTGTGTTTCATAGTGAAGAAGGAAAATCTCCCAAATCAGAGGGGAGGACTGGATGTAGTTTTGCAGCGGACAGCAAAACGAACCAGGATAAAATCCCTGCACAATCTTTTCTATCCTTTTCTCTTTTATGTTTTAATGTGAATTTGGAACTAATATTTTGCATACTTGTTCCTTGCTATGTTCTTGTTAATCTTGCATGAAAGTATCTGTTGTATATCTTTTTGTGTGTTTGTTAATAACCGTGCAAGTTGCTATTTTGGTCATTCTGTTTCTGTTACTGGTTAATCAATTAAGACCAGTTGTTAATCGACTAACTAGGCATTTTTCAGCAACTGTGTAAAAACCAGAAAATTGGAAATTGAGTTCCGCCACACCTATTCAACCCCCCTTCTAGGTGTATTCCGTCACTGATACCTAACAAGTGGTATCAGAGCTAGTATGACGTGCTAGCTCAACCGCATTCGCGTGATCCGAGAGGGACTACATATGGGTTCTAATAAGCCATTTGGCGGTGATGGCGCATCCATTAACCGCCCTCCCGTATTCAGTGGCGAAGGTTATGCCTATTGGAAGGTTCACATGAGAATCTATATCGAGGCAATAGACACGGAATTTGGGATTCCGTTGTCAATAGTCCATACATTCCACTTCATATGGTGGATGGTGAGTTTAAAGAAAAGCCTAAAGGCTTATGGACGGATATTGAGAAAAGAAAGGTCCAACATGACCTTAAGGCCAAGAACATTATGACTTCGGCCTTATCATATGACGAGTTCTTTAGAGTCTCACAGTGCCTTCATGCAAAAGAAATGTGGGATACTTTACAAGTTACCCATGAAGGCACAAATGAAGTTAAGCGCGCTAGACTAAATGCGCTTACGCATGAGTATGAGTTATTTCGCATGCTTCCTAATGAAACTATATGTAATATGCAAAAACGTTTTACTCATGTTGTAAATCATTTGGTCGCCCTTGATAAGACTTTTACTAATGCTGATTTGTCCAACAAAGTTTTGCGTTGTCTTGATAGGAAATGGCAACCAAAGTAACCGCAATAATGGAGTCAAAGAATTTAGACAACATGTCATTAGCTAATCTATTTGGGAAACTCCAAGAACATGAAATGGAGTTAGTGCGTTTGACTTTGAATGAAGAATCAGACAAGAACATAATCACACTCAAAGCTACAAGATTTCAAGAAGATCAAGAAAGTGAGAATTCTAGTTCAGATTCTGATTCCGATGAAGACTTGACTCTCCTATTTGAAGATTTCAAGAAGTATCTCAAGAAGAAAGAAGGGATCAAGAATCTCAAGAAAGACGTCAAGAACTCAAATAAGAAGAGCAACTCTCGAACGTCCAAGTCAAAAGAAGCATACATTGTCTTAAACGATTCCGAGAAATATTCGACTTCTAGCTCATCCGACAAGGAGATAAATTCAAAGATATGCCTTATAACACAAGTACATGAGAAGTGCACATCTAGTGATGAAGATAATACTATTAAGGTACATTCCTATACTTCATCATGCTCTAATGACTCTCCTCCATATGATGAATTATATGCAGCTTATGTCGAAATACATGAGGAGCTAAAGAAAATTGTTAAAAACAATATAGATAGAAAAAGAGTTATTTCCTTGCATGAAAAGAAAATAATTGAAATGCAAAAGGAATTAGATGAACTTAAACTTGAAAATGAAACTCTTGATCTTATCTATGCATGTGCCTCATGTGATTGCTCTACTTCTAAATTATGTCAACCCTCTATATGTGACAATTGTGAGAATTTAAATGCTGAAAATTCTGTTTTAAAACAAAAACTCTCAAAGCTTTCTGTTTTGAAACAAAAACTTTCAAAGCTCACATATAGTCAAGAAAACCTTAACACATTGCTTGCTAATACAAGAAACGTTGGTAACCGAACTGGAATTGGATATAAACCTGAAACTAAGAAAAGACTATATAGAAATCCAGTAGTTCATATGCATAAGAAGTCAAATAATAACATGCCTACTTGTTTCTATTGTGGTACACATGGTCACACATGCACTACATGCTTTATTAGAAAATTCGGTGTGCCAAGTGGCAAATATGTTTGGGTAAAGAAAGGGAAAGATCCTTCCCGTATTCAATGGTGAAGGTTATGCATATTGGAAGGTTCACATGAGAATCTATATCGAGGCAATAGACATGGACATTTGGGATTCCATTGTCAATGGTCCATACATTCCACTTCATATGGTGGATGGTGAGTTTAAAGAAAAGCCTAAAGGCTTATGGACGGATATTGAGAAAAGAAAGGTCCAACATGACCTTAAGGCCAAGAACATTATTACTTCGGCCTTATCATATGACGAGTTCTTTAGAGTCTCACAGTGCCTTTCCAAGAAGGGAGCGTTCAAGTTTTGTAATTGGAAGCGTGTATGTAACGTACATTGTGTTTCATAGTGAAGAAGGAAAATCTCCCAAATCATAGGGGAGGACTGGATGTAGTTTTACAATGGACAGCAAAATGAACCAGGATAAAATCCCTGCGCAATCTTTTCTATCCTTTTCTCTTTTATATTTCAATATGTTTTAATGTGAATTTGGAACTAATATTTTGCATACTTGTTCCTTGCTATGTTCTTGTTAATCTTGCATGAAAGTATCTGTTGTATATCTGTATGTGTGTTTGTTAATAACCGTGCAAGTTGCTATTTTGGTCATTCTGTTTCTGTTACTGGTTAATCGATTAAGACCAGTTGTTAATCGATTAACTGGGCATTTTTCAACAAGTGTGTAAAAACCAGAAAAGTGGAAATTGAGTTCCGCCACACCTATTCAACCCCCTTCTAGGTGTATTCCGTCACTGATACCTAACAGGAGTGTGCTTTTATCCTACGTGAGAGAATGTACATTAAAAAAGTGTGGTGTTTTAGGATGGCAACAAAAATCGAACTTGTGGATGCCTGCTTTTAGCCCAATCCGAATTTAACGAGTTAAACCCTTTGTTACAGGGTTCAGGTTCGGGTTTTACCTTATATTAAATTTCAGGTGAGGGTTTGGTACATGTAATACCCTACCCCGAACTCATCCCGGTTGAAAAATTGAAAAATGAATATCCTTTGAAGCTGAAGTTGAAGAAGACGAAGTAAAAGAGAATAACATTCCCCATGGAAGCAACCATTGACTATTTGACGTCCTTCCTATGGAATAATCTTTGCCTCCTTCCATTGATTTTCTTATGACATAAAATGTAAAAATTTCATTTTCCAAATTAAGTTTTAAGACAAACAATATTTTTGACTAATTGCGATTGTTTGATTGCTTAGGCAATAGCCCTAGCTTGGGTGTAAAGTGTATTTATCCTAGAGAAAGACCGTGACTCAGATGATTGAACATGGTCCCCAAAATCGACAAACTTATACAAGTACCTTTGTTCTTGCGCCTATTTAGGGCAAGAATTTCGACTGTGATGTCGTGATTAGGGCAATGCCAAAAAAAAAGGATTATATGATACCACGCAGCGAGGTCATCTGACTGTAAGAGGCTTGGCCATGTGGTCGTCCAGGGTGATTCAGCGATGGTTCATAGTGGTAGGGATGCTATTCCTCTATTTATGTGTTGACGTAAGATCGGGTCTCACAAGAAGCATTCCTCTGGGAGATGTCTTAGGTTGGGCCGATCATATAAAATAATGATTAAAAGATTTAATCGGCTAGCCTCGGTTAGTGTGCATACTCATTATGGATAATGAAGTAGTGGAGAGGAAATATATGGGAGAAGAACGAGCCCTGAGATGTTGAGAAGGGCGACGATGGCGATGGTTCGTGAGCAATGTGTTGAGGGTGAGTCTAGGTGAGACGAGTCCCTTGTATTCCTGGATGAGGTATTTTGTGGATCGGACAGTTCTCATAACGCAAACTAGACGATATCTAACAATCCCTCTTTGCAATAAGGATCAATGAGAGGGATGCCCAGAAAGTGTTTGATACGACACCATCCTGAAATAGATAGTTTTTTGGAATAGATTGATCATATATCCTTGCAAAGAATAACTTTGGTGTATTCAAATCGGCTTGTTATGAGACTTGTACTCTTAGTTATTTTCAAATAGTATATTGGGAGGATATTGGTGAAAGGATGGATGAAACAAGTATAACATTCATACATTGAGATTGTGGACTTTGATCCTCATAATCTGATATTATAACATCATTCATCATTGTGCATTTTTGTATGTGATGTATATATTATGTTTATTATGCGTGTCTGTCTGGATGTAATGTTCCGTGTAATTCCATGCTGTCAATGAGTAATATTCATTAGATGTCTTACTCCCTCTTCTTTTTAGGCATTATATTTATGGAGTAATTTTCGAGGTGTTACATAGAACGTCTACTTTAGTAATTCTTGCAACCCAATAAATTTGACAAAAATAACATCTACTTTTTATATTTGTCACATATGTAGAGTGTATAACTTTATAATTTCAAGAGTCCTTTCTTTTTTCTTATTAAGATAGTAGAATACATATTCTTAATAATAATTAGTAATATTAAAAATACTTTATCTATAAAAATATATGCACTATATTTAATTGGGTCTAGGATTAAATACAGATCTAAAGACTGATCGGTCAATATTTAAGATCGGGTTAGTTTCAGGTCTAGAGTTGGTCTGAGTTCAAAAATGTCCTAACAAACATTTAGGATCAGGTAATGGATATGTCTTAACCCTCTCATGCTGACCCCTAGTTAACAATATTGTGGTAACATGTGCATATGATCCACAATATTATGCAAAATGATCTCTACAACCTCTAAATAGTCACACTTAACGATAACATTTCCATAATCCATATTCCAAGCTAACTTCTTGGTTGATAACATTTCAATTATATTTATTCAAAATGTACTTATTATTTAACCATTTCCTACTTTTTAAATTAAGAAAATTTTATCTCACATCAAATCTAGCCATCAATAACAAGTTGGTGTAATACTTTAAGGTCTGGTTGAATCGTTAGATATTTTATAAGCCTAATGTCATGTTCATGGAGTATCACTTGATGAAAGAGATAACCAAACAACTCAAAAAGAGTTTGTTTCTTAGCCATAAGATAAAAAGATACAATTGGTTGATTAACACCAGAAAAATACAAAATATCTTAATATTGAAAATATAACATATTGCCATAAGAAATAATAATTTGGATATGATAAAATTTAACAGTTCATATATATAATATTATTATTTTATATATCGGGTACCATATATTACCTATTAGTCATTTAATATTTAAAATATACTTTATTTCCATGCAAGATTTTTTTAATTTAAAAATAATAAATAGTAACCAAAACTTATTTCCAATTTAACTCTAAATTTATTTCAATCTTGCCGTTTAGTTTTAATTCCATAATATGTTATTATTATAAGTATTACTATAATCAATTTTCTTGCCTATTTATCTTTTATGATTTTAATTATTATTCAAAAAGTATTTTTACATTCAACTTCACCTCATTTTATTTTATCATAGTTATAACTTTTATTTTTAAAATTTTCTATTGTCTTATTATTACTTTAAAGTTTAAAACATGATGTTTATTAGCTAAAATATATAATATGGCATTTTAGAGGAGGCTCTGTTGTATGTATGACATACAACAACGTTCATATAAGCATTGTTAAAGCATAACAATATTCTATTGTACTCAAATAGACAGCGTTCGAAAGCGGTATTATATTCCTAAAATGAGTGCGGTTAAATTGTTAAGTGATTTTAAAGTCCTCTTTAGTTAGTAAAATTGTAGGAGTATTAATGTGAGTGGTTGGGTGTAAATGATGTTTCAATTTATTTGAGTTTATTTGTAGTTTATGTTTATCATATTAGTTATTATTTGAGTTTATCATCCTATCATTTATAACAATTTCTGCCTATATAAAATGATTATAATATAAGTGTGGTGACAGAAAAAGATGTTCTGACATGTTAGTGAGCTCTGCTAGGGCATGAACTATTTTAATGAAGAACTCCAAGAATCTTAGAAGCACAATGATGAAGAACTCCAGCAATTTTGGAAGCATAATGATGAAGAACTCCAACAATCTAGGAACTACAATGATGAAGCCTCCAACTCATAAGACAATGATTCCTTGGAACTGCTTGGCCAATCTAGAGGACCCAGCTGCTACAATGGTCAAATAGGTTCCAGCTCCAACAACCTCGGAAGTTCACAAGGCAAAATCCTTTGCACAGACCCTCAAAGCAACGTGTGATATCTCCATCTCTCAGCTGCCCCAGCCATGTATCAAAGGAGATGCTATTGCTATTAAGATACCGGAAGAAGAGTATCAAGCAGATCTTCAAAGGTGTAAAACTCACCTTCATGGAAGGCTTATTCTATCCAAGGGAGACACGCCCCTTAGGTTCACTAAACTGAGAGCAAAGGTTCAATCTCTCTGGAGTATGATTGGAACATGGAGCATGATATCTCTGGGTCGAGGGTTCTATGATTTCTCATTTGCTTCGGTTGAGGATATGAGGTTGATCTATGCTATTGGTTCTTGGAGCTTGAAGTCAAGTTTCCTTAGGCTATCCTTGTGGTCCCCTGATTTTAACCCCAACCTTCAGAAGGTTTCACACACGCAATGTTGGGCCAGGATTCTAGGTTTACCTCTGGAATATTGGAGTGCTAAGATCTTGTTCTCCATTGCTGGTGGTCTTGGTGTTCCAATTTCTCTGGATGAGGCAACATCTAGTAGATCCTTTGGGCATTTTGCAAGAATCTTGGTGTATATTGATCTTAAAGGTTCCCTGCCTAACCAAATATTGGTGGAAAGAGAAGGCTTTGCATTCTTTGTGCACATTGAGTATGAAAATCTCCCTGATTTCTGCTCAGGATGTCAATCTATTGGCCATCTAATCTCAAACTGTAGGAGAACAAATAAGGAACCAGTAGTGGATCCTCAAAGGCATAAGAAAGATAACTCTATGGGGAAAATCCCGAAGATAATACCAGATAATGGCCCTACTTCAGGCATCGGTCATACAGGGAGCACTCCTATCCATAGAAGTGACTCTGTGCCTGATAAGCAGCAGGAGGTGGAAAATGATCTGGTTATTGAGTTGGACTTTGACAACAATGTCAATCTTCAACTAGATCAACATCAGAAGGAAGGGCTCCCCCTGATTGTGGAGGCAAGTGCTCATGAGGATCCCTCGGATGGGGAATCTAGTGATACTAGAGTGGAAGACTCACTGGAGAATGAGATTCCTATGCAACTCATACCAGAGGAGAATTTCATAGTTCAACAAAATGGCCAGATAAACAATGTATTGGCAGCAAATGAGTCTCGAATTGCAGGAAGACTTTGGGCAGATGAGGAGGAGGAGGAGAATATGGGGGAAAGGGAGGAGAGCAACATAGCTAAGGATACAACTAAGGAGGGGTCATACACAAAAGCTTTGTCAAAGTCTCAAAAGAAAAAATTGAGACAGAAGCAAAGCCTTGAAAAGATTCACTTTACCCGTAGGGGAGGTTATCTAAATATTTCCAAATGAAGGTCTTATACTAGAACAGTAGAGGAATGGGAAATCCCAAAACTAGACTAGTTTTTAAAAAGCTTTGCTCAATCAATAAGCCAGCTGTTGTCTTCATCTTTGAGCCCATGGTTCCTTTGAATAAAGTCAATCCTTTCTTTTGGTCTGCTTTGAATTTGAAGCATTTCATTGAAAATGATAGGGGTAGCTTGTTGCCCAATATCTGGGGGGCCTGTCGTGATGGTATCAATCCTCAAATCATTTCCAACACCTCTCAACAAATCTCCATATCCTTGATGCAGGATAGTCATCTTGTGTTCATTTGTGTGGTTTATGCTCACACCAATTACTTGAGGAGAAGGGCTCTTTGGGATGACATCTTGTCTCTAATCTCAGCAAACCAGGGGCCTTGGTGTTGCATTGGGGACTTGAATTCTGTTCTGGGAGCCAATGAGTGTAAAGGTACCTATTTGCCAAATAGAATTGCTTGTGAGGAATTTAAGAGGTTCTCTGAGGAAGGAAACTTGCATCACATTCTGACTAGAGGTGCTGAATTCACTTGGTTGAATAGAAGAAGAGGTTTGGCTCACACTGAAAAAAGACTGGATAGATCAATGTGCAATGATAGTTGGCTGGCCAATTGGCAACAAACCTTCTATTACACTCTGCCTAGATCTGCCTCTGACCATCATCCTCTAATGTTTGGCTTCTCCAATGATGCTTCCAATAGCCATTCTCATTTCAGGTTCCATAAAATGTGGTTGAAGCATGATAGTCCGAGAAGGGTGGTTGAGAATCACTGGGCTAAGAGTATGGTGGGGTGTCCTATGTATATCCTATCTAAGAAGCTTAAGGATCTTAAGGTTATCTTAAAATTCTGGATCAAGGAGGTCTTTGGAAACATCCACTTGAGGGTTAATGAGGCTCTCTCCCAGGTTGAGGCCATTTAGCAGAGAATCACTACTGAGGGGCAAAATGATACTATTTTAGCTCATGAGGAGCAGGCTCAAAAAGAGTTGTTCATTGTCTTACAGGCTGAGGAGGAGTTTTGGAAAGAGAAATCCAGATTAAATTGGCAAACTAGTGGTGATAGGAATACAAGCTACTTCCATAACATTGCTAAGATCAGGTATGCAACCAAACCTATGTGCATTCTTAGACATGGTGATGACACTCTGCTTGATAGGCAGGACATAGATAGTCATGTGTTGGAGTACTTCACAAACTTGTATGCCTCTGAAAATGAAACTCAGCCTAGCAATCTTATTGACTCTGTTATTCCTAATCTGGTTTCTGAGGAGGATAACATCATGCTTTCTAAAATTCCTTTGGAGGATGAGATCAAGGCTGTTGTTTTTGCCATGAATGGGGAGGGTGCTCCTGGCCCTGACGGGTTTGGTCGTTTCTTCTTTCAGGTGTTTTGGGACATCATTGGTAATGATGTGTGCCAATCTGTGAATCAGTTTTTCACCTAAGGTTGGATTCTTCCCAACCTCAACTCTAACAACCTTGTTCTGATTCCTAAATTCCCTTTTGCTGATAAAATTGAGGTCTTTAGGCCAATTGCTTTAGCAAATTTCTAATTCAAAATCATCACCAAGGTCTTGGCTGATAGACTTGCAACAATTGCTCCTAGAATTATCTCTAAGCATCAAAGAGGATTCATCAAAGATAGGCATATTCATGACTGCATCTGCATAGCTTCTGAGGCAATCAACCTTCTTGATCATAAAACTCTTGGTGGAAACTTAGCTCTCAAGCTGGATGTCAAAAAGGCCTTTGACACTATTGACTGGAAGTTCCTTAGGGATACTCTCAAGGCCTTTGGTTTTGCTAATTCCTTCATACAATGGATTGAGGTTATACTAAACTCTGCTAGACTCTCCATCTCTGTAAATGGCCATTCTGTTGGTTATTTTAGCTGCAAGAGAGGTGTTAGACAAGGGGACTCATTATCCCCCCTTCTGTTATGTTTGGCTGAAGAAGTGATCAGCAGAGGGCTAACTAAGTGGTTGGATATGGGGAAATTTAGCACAATTGTTGGTCCTAGGATTGCAACCCCTAGTCATGTGCTCTATGCTGATGATATTATGGTTTTCTGTAGAGGAATAAAGAGAGAATTGTTAGCCATAAAGGACTTATTCCATGAATATGGAAAAATTTCTAGTCAATGTTTAAATCTCACCAAGTGTAAGTTCTTCTCAACCCAGGCCAATGCTAGGAAAATTGGCAAGCTAACTACCTGGCTGGGTTTTGGAGCTGGTAGTTTGCCTTTCAACTATCTTGGGGTGCCTGTGTTCAAAGGTATACCTCAAGTTATTCATATGCAGCCAATAGCAGACGGAATTGTCATCAAGTTGGCCAAGTGGAAAGGATTTTGTCTCTCAATTATAGGCAGAGTGGAGCTTGTTAAGTCTATAATTCACAGTATGCTTAATTATAGTTTTCAGGTTTATAGCTGGCCAGACAATTTGCTTAAAAGACTGGATAGTTGCATAAAAAATTTCATCTGGTCAGGAGATACTAAGGTCAAGAAGCTAGTCACAGTTGCTTGGCACAAGGTTTGATGCCCTGTCAAAGAGGATGGGCTTGGTTTGAGATCAATAAAGCTATTGAATCAGGCAACAATGTTAAAGCTGGCTTGGGACATGAACTCCTCCTCTCAGGAATAGGCTAACTTCTACAGGACTAGGTTCTGTAGAAATAAAGAGCCTAAGTCTTCCTACATAAAGTCCTCCATATGGCCTGGCATAAAGAAGCATTGGCATGTCATCTTAGAGAACACAATTTGGTTGTTGGGCAATGGAAAAAGCATAAGTTACTGGGTGGATAATTGGCTGGGGAAATCCTTAGTTGACACCCTTGGCATCCCTGCTCCAATTTCCTCTGCTCTATTAGCAAAGGTTACTGACTTCATTATTGCCTCTGCCTGGATAATCCCTTCTTGGATGGCTAGGATGCACCCTGTTGTTTGTCAACAGATAAGGAAGACCCCTATTCCTAGCTCAAACTTGGCTGACAAGTTGGCCTGGCTTCACAATAGTGATGGGATCCTAACTTCGAAAGAGGCCTACATCTTCACTAAGCCTAACCAGGCTCAGGATAATTGGTGCAACAAAATTTGGTCAATCTCTATTCCTCCTTCTAAGTCTTTTGTCACTTGGAGACTATACAATAATAGAATGCCAATTGATGAGAATCTGAAGTTGAGAGGATTGGCTCTGCCTTCGATATGCAATATGTGTAGATCAACTGATGAATCTTCTACCCATCTTTTCTTCAATTGTAGCTTTGCTAAGTTGATATGGAACTGGCTAAGCTCCCAACTAGTTTTCTACCTGTTCATGTTTCCCTCCAGAGCCTTATGTCCCTCTCAACTCAATGGAGTCCTCAATTGAAGCAGGTTCTTGTTTCTGCTATTATCAATTATATTTCTGCTATCTGGTTCTGCGGGAATAAAGCCAGATTTGATAATTTGCACATCTCCTTTGAACAAGCAATTGCCAAGATCAAGTTGAATACTTCTTTCACTGGCAACTCGACTAAGCTCTGTGCTAAACCTTCTGTGCTGGAATTCTCCATCCTGAGAGCCTTTCATGTTCAATGCAATTATAGCAAGGCCCCTGCTATTGCAGAGGTCAATTGGGCACTGCCTTTGATGGGTTGGGTGAAGATAAACACTGATGGGGCGGCTAAGGGGTTCCCGGGGCATTCAGGGGGTGGTGCAATTTTCAGGGATGGCAAGGGAGAGTGTTTGGGTTGCTTTGCCTCTTACTTTAACATTCAGGACTCTCTTTATGCAGAAGTACTTGCTGCCATTATGGTTGTCCAGATTGATCATTCGAAAGGTTGGTTACTAATCTGGTTGGAATGTGACTCAACCTCGGTGGTGGAAATTTTCAGGGGCAGTAAGCCGGTTCCTTGGAAGCTAAGCAACCTTATGAACAAGTGCAAAAAAGCTATGTTGGAGATGCAAGTTAAAGTGTCCCATATATTTAGGGACGATAATGCTTGTGCGGATAGATTGGCAAACTTTGGTGTGAATTATAGAATGGATTAGTGGTGGAATTCCCCTCCTTCCTTCTTGTTGCATGATTTTTATAGAAATTTGTTACTCCTCCCTAACTATAAGTTTAGGGGCTTGTAATGGTACTTGGCTTCTTTAATATATTTGTGGGTGTAGTTTCACCCTTGCTTTAAAAAAAAAAATTACTTTGACTCGCTCAGATTTGACCAATCTTTACCATTCATAAATTTCTACACAGTATCAAAGTGATTTCATCTTCTATGACCTATTCGGTCACTATTCCGCTGTCGAGATGGTGAAAATAGAATTTTTATTAGTCATCTCTCTTTGTTGTATTACCTTGTGCTAGCTTTTATTAATTTTTTCTTTCAACTTAATAATTCCAAATTTCATGCAAAGTAATTTATGAACGACGAAGATTGATCAAACTCAAATATGAGTATTATATAGGCAAAAATTGTTATAAACAAAGAATTATGAACTCAAATAATAACTAATAAGATAAACATAATTAACTAAATCCTAGATAAAATAATTCTCTATTTATCCACTTATATCTAACGATGCTAGTGTTGAGAAGGTACTAATAAATGTTAGGGCATATAATTTCTTTTCTAAAAATAACAAGGAAAATCAGAGAAACCCACTTTTCAATCTTGTGGTATCAAAAACAGTCTTCACACATTTTAATGACTATTATTGTTCTCCTTTACATTCATTAGCTATATTCTCTTCAATCTAAAACATCAAAGTAAGAAAAATAAAGTGCAATCTAACTATACCATTCTCACTAATAAATCTAAGAATTTGAACTTAAAAGACAGTTTAAAACAACAAACAAGACTAGAGCATCAGAGTTTAATGCAGCACAACTTATAGCGTGAATCATCATAGCTCCATGCCAATTCCTCAGCTTAATTAGCCATTTAACCTAGGCTTCAACCTGGTACACATGCACCCTTTGTTGTCAACTACTTGATATAATGATAAAACAATGAGCATAAACTTGTTGAAGAAGAAAGGGGAACATTACTTGTTCTGGGTAGGGTTTGGTCTGCTAGGCGGAATCTTTCTAAGGCTAGCAGCTACAATAGGATCATGAGTTGATTCGGAACCTTCTCTGTCTGAAAGTGATTGTGAGAGAGCTTGTGTAGAAGATGAGGGGTGAGTCCTAGCTTGTGACATATTAACCCTAAGTGAAAACATCAAAGTTATGGCAAAGAAAACAACAAACATTAAGCTGCACAATGATTTCATGGTCTTTGCTGACTTAGATTGGACAATGATGTCTTTTACTTGACTTGTGCTTCTTTGGAATGATGAATTATGGACATATGTGTATGTATATATTAACTATAGAGTATGAGTGTTATGTTAATGTTTTAAATATCATGTTACACTATATAGTTTATTTGAAAATTTTACAGTGGGATGCAGGTGTATGCCATGTGAAAAATCTTTGACTAATGCAGCTTACAAATTCCAAAGCTAAATCAACAAAGATTGGGTATAAATTGATCTTATCTTTCTTGGGATGTCACGTGATTTATTTACAGATGGGTTGGCAACTTTGGATTCTACAATTTTTAGTATTTACAATTAAAATCAACTGATTATTGTTGCTCAAACCAAGGAAAGGGAAATGACTTGGGTATAAAATAAAGAGAATAAAGGGTAACCTCATACTAGTAGATAATTTGTATTATTAAATCCATATAATGTTTAATATGTGTTTTACGTCTATTTCTTTAAAGAGTTTTCATTATATATTATAAAAGAAAAAACAAGACACATGTCAAGTACTATATATAGATTTCAGAAGATAAGTTATCTTCTGTTATGAGGAGATACTTTATCATATTAAAAAGTTAAAAATAGTTTGCCTAGCTAGATAAAATGATAAGAAAATGCATGTTTTGAAATAGTTTTATCTAGAAGAAAATGGGTATTTAAATATTGGCTCCTTCCTACCTTAGCTTGTTCTCCTTATTTATCTTCTTAAATACTATTTTATGTATGGAAATTAAATAAGTGGGGAACTTCTTCAACTCAATTCCTTAAAGGATTTGATAAAATTGAATTTCGAGTTAAGTTTAATGTCGAATTATTTTTTCATTTCAATTAAAGTTCATGAACTTTTAAGTGAGCTAACAAACTAAAATTTAAGTCACTTATGAGCATAAATTTAAAGAAATGGTGGTAGCCTATACATATACGTGTAAATAAAGTTTGTGAATTTTAATAATAAATGTACCTATCAATTAATGTTCATGTAGTAAAAAGTGTCTACATGTGTGTTTAATATGTATATATAGAAAATGACTCAAATGAAAACAATATTATTATGATAAATGAGAACAATTAATATATATTATCAAATATTATTTGAAAAGTCTTAGAGTGGTCATTTGACTATTAAGTGACTTTTAATCATTCATGTATGTTTGCATGATAATGATTTACTATTCTCATAATTTTTATATATGAGAATTGTTATGACTTAATTACTCTTGTATTATATATATATATATATATATATATATATTTAAATTACACTAATTACACTCAATTCTAGCCATTGATTTTCTTAAATCTTGCGGACCAAATGAGTGAAACTTAATGTCATTTAAGAATTTTATTTTTCTCTCTCATCATTTATTTCACTCACTCATTTGGTTCCAGGATTTAAGAAAATCAATGACTGAGATTGAGTGTAATTAGTGTAACTTAACTTGGGTGTAAACGAATCTCTCATATATATATAATTGAGTCATCTCATTAACATAAGAAGTAAAACTGTATTTTGTTCAAGTTCAGTTCATTTATTTAATGAGTTCAATTTTTATTTGAAGTTCAATTAGTATGGTTTATGAACCAAATTTATTGAATTAAATAAAGTCAAATTTTGATTGAATGTGGAGTTGGTTAGATATATTCTCAGCATTACAAATATATATGTGATAATGAAAGTTACCAACATTTAAATTTAAGGCTTTTTATGTATTTCCATGTTAATAAACAAAACTGTCTATTATATTTCAAGAATAATAAATTTTTTCAACGTAAGAATTGCAATATTCAAAATAGTAAATACACATATTAGGAAGATCCTAAACTTTTTGTTCCAAAATACAGAAAGATTAAAAACTAGTAAATAAACACAATTATACATGTCCTAGTCTCCTAGACTTTCGGTACTCAAAATTACTTTGACTTTAACTAATATGACTCAAGTCGGATACCTATTTTAGAGTTAAAGTTGGTAGTTTAAGTGAACTCTCTAAGAAATGATAAATTCGATTTATCCTGACCTATAAGAGTTTATATGTTTAAAAAATACTATTTAATTAAAAGCATATTACCCAAACACACTTAATAGCACATTCATAATTAATATTTTCTGATTTATGCACACAAAAAACTCATTTTTTAAGTCATTTGTTCAGTTTTGAGATTGCTGTCATAAATACAAAGAATCTATATTCTGGAGACATTGTTTCAGTTGAAAGTTAAGACTGACACCGAAAAAACAAAAGCGCTGTTTACATATTAATTTAATATTGAGATAATTGGCATTGGGTTGTAAGGTCCAATGTATTGAAAAATTTCATATAACAGCCTATAACCCCAACATTATAGATTTTTACTGTGGATGCTTTCCAAATTCCTTTTCTTATTTTTTTCTGAGCTTACTCCATAGTAAAAATACATTAATTATGGAAATATAATTTCATAGGTCAACAAAATAATGAAAGGAAAGTAAAATAATCACTAACCATAGTTGTCATTCAACAATACTTATTTTAGATATATAACTGCATTTTCATGCGCTTTCTACTTGACCACATTAGTATATGATCATAATTAACAGCGTTTCACAAACGCTGTTGTATTGACTATATACCACAGCACAACACATAAAAAGCGTTGTCATATAGTGCATCAATACAACATCGCCTCGTCCACAAAACATTGTCATATAGTGGATCAATACAACAGTGAATCATCCACCAATCGTTGTCATATAGTCTTAAATAAACAGCGCATTTTATAGGTTTTATTGACATCGCTTGTTGTTGCGCTGTTGAAGTACATGTATTTAACAGTGCAATAACAGAAAAGTGTTGTTGTATTATTCATAAATTTTCTCAAACAACACCTTAGTACAACAATGCATCACACACATAGTGCAATTGTATTAATAATGTACAACAACGCTTTCTATAAAAAACATTGTTGTAGTTATCCTTTACAACAACGCATGTTAGGGCTTCTCTCCCAAAATTCATTGTTGATTTGTATAAATTAATACGTGCATATACATTTATTAGCAGAATATACATTCTCAACAACACAGGCATTTATACATTCTGAATAATACAGACACATTAATACAGACCAGAAGTTTGTTTTATTAAACATCAATACAATACAAAATACAAATAATGAATATCATGTCAATTAGGTTTTGACAGAGTACATAATTACACATAAAAAAATTACACAAATTAAAAAGAAACAATATTATACAAATTACAAACAATCAAAATTACACAAAGAGTACTTGCATCTATTTTTTCCTTTTCTTTGATTGTTTTTGTCTTTTAAAGTCATCCTTGTTTGGAGGAGCATATTGATTTACCCAAAGCCCTTCATCATGATCATCTCTTGAATATAAATTATCATTCGTAGTTGGTTAGCTCTCACGCGACTGATATGTCCCAAAAAATGATCATCTTCATCAATATCTTCATATTCTTGGTCATCAATATTATTGACGATTGTTTTGTTAGTTAAAAGAACAATGGACCATTTCATATCAGGTGGATTACTAACATAGAATACTTGTTGAGCTCTTGATTCTAGAATAAATGATTCATCTTTATATCCTAGTCTATTAAGATCCACTTGCATGAACCCTAACTCATCAACTCGAAAGTCATTGTTGTTATCAACCCACATAAAATATAAAATAAGCATCCTAAACATTGTGTAATCCAATTCTAATATGTGTTCATTCACTCCAAAGTATGACATGTTCGCATATATTGGGTTTCTATCTTTTGCACTTGACATGTGTAAAGTTCGAGAAACAAGAGTCACACCACTATTTTTCATTTATTTTGATTATCTTGTTTTTTCGTATAAAATGTGAACTCATTAATCAGGTAACCAGTGTAGGGTAAGACATGAAGGCTTGGACCATTGACTAACCATTTCAATCTTTCGGAAACTGAATGTGCATTTATATTCAACTCCTCATCAATGTGATTTTT